>NW_026061883.1:1878146-2191170 GCF_023897955.1 Schistocerca gregaria | reverse complement strand
GCGTGCTGCGGTTTGCGGAGACACTATAAGCACCATAGTGGAACAATGAATAAGCTTCTAAGTTGAAGCAATGGCCAGTAAGAAGTAGTACTATTCAAGTTTTGGCTATAGATTATTGATCTTTAGCTGGCTTTGGTGCCTTGGACAAGAGTTGGAACCTTTAGATTTTGCATGAAAGGAGGACTAACAGCCGCGTTGCACGGGAGAATGTGAAAAGTGTTCATATGTACTAAAAACCTGAGAAATCCGTCCGTTTTCGTCATTTGTTATCGAACCGACTTAAAGCCAGATCGTCACATTGGCCGCTTTTCTCTCTGAGACGGTTACATTTATCGTCTGGAAAGCTATGTCGCGTGCTGCGGTATGCGGAGACACTAAAAGCACCATAGTGGAACACAGAAGAGGCTTCTAAGTTGAAGCAATAAAAAGTAACGAGTGGTACAATTCAAGTATTAGTTGTCGATTATTCACTTTTTAGCCGGCTTTATTGGCTTGGACATGACCTAGTACCTTAAGATTTTGCATGAAAGGAGGACTTGCAGCCGCGTTGCACGGGAGAATGTGAAAAGTGTTCATATGTACTAAAAACCTGAGAAATCCGTCCGTTTTCGTCATTTGTTATCGAATCGACTTAAAGCCAGATCGCCACATTGGCCGCTTTTCTCTCTGAGACGGTTACATTTATCGTCTGCAAAGCTATGTCGCGTGCTGCGGTATGCGGAGACACTAAAAGCACCATAGTAGAACACAGAAGAATTTTCTAAGTTGAAGCAATAACCAGTACGAAGTAGTACAATTCAAGTTTTAGGCGTCGATTATTCACTTTTTAGCCAGTTTTGGTGGCTTGGACATGACCTAGGACTTTAAGATTTTGCATGAAAGTAGGACTAGCAGCCGCGTTGCACGGGAGAATGTGAAAAGTGTTCATATGTAGTAAAAAGCTGAGAAATCCGTCCGTTTTCGTCATTTGTTATCGAATCGACTTAAAGCCAGATCGTCACATTGGCCGCTTTTCTCTCTGAGACGGTTACATTTATCGTCTGCAAAGCTATGTCGCGTGCTGCCGTATGCGGAGACACTAAAAGCACCATAGTGGAACACAGAATAAGCTTCTAAGTTGAAGCAATAAAAAGTAACAAGTAGTACAATTCAAGTATTAGTTGTCGATTATTCACTTTTTAGCCAGTTATGGTGGCTTGGACATGACCTAGGACCTTAAGATTTTGCATGAAAGGAGGACTGGTAGCCGCGTTGCACGGGAGAATGTGAAAGGTGTTCATATGTACTAAAAACCTGAGAAATCCTTCCGTTTTCGTCATTTGTTATTGAATCGACTTAAAGCCATATCGTCAATATGGCCGCTTTTCTCTCTGAAACGGTTACGTTTATCGTCTGCAAAGCTATGTCACGTGCTGCGGTATGCGGAGACACTAAAAGCACCATAGTAGAACACAGAAGAAGCTTCTAAGTTGAAGCAATAAAAAGTAACAAGTAGTACAATTCATGTAAGAGTTGTCGATTATTCACTTTTTAGCTGGCTTTATTGGCTTGGACATGACCTAGTACCTTAAGATTTTGCATGAAAGGAGGATTAGCAGCCGCGTTGCACGGGAAAATGTGAAAAGTGTTCATATGTACTAAAAACCTGAGAAATCCGTCCGTTTTTGTCATTTGTTATCGAATCGACTTAAAGCCAGATCGTCACATTGGCCGCTTTTCTCTCTGAGACGGTTACATTTATCGTCTGCAAAGCTATGTCGCGTGCTGCGGTAGGCGGAGACACTAAAAGCACCATAGTAGAACACAGAAGAAGCTTCTAAGTTGTAGCAATAGCCATAAGAAGCAGTACAATTCAAGTTTTGGTTATCGATTATTGATTTTTAGCGGCTTTGGTGCCTTGGACAAGAGTTGGAACCTTTAGATTTTGCATGAAAGGAGGACTAACAGCCGCGTTGCACGGGAGAATGTGAAAAGTGTTCATATGTACTAAAAACCTGAGAAATCCGTCCGTTTTCGTCATTTGTTATCGAACCGACTTAAAGCCAGATCGTCACATTGGCCGCTTTTCTCTCTGAGACGGTTACATTTATCGTCTGCAAAGCTATGTCGCGTGCTGCCGTATGCGGAGACACTAAAAGCACCATAGTGGAACACAGAATAAGCTTCTAAGTTGAAGCAATAGCCAGTAAGAAGTAGTACAATTCAAGTCTTGGCTATCGATTATTGATCTTTAGCCGGCTTTGGTGCCTTGGACATGAGGTCGATCCTTAAGATTTTGCTTGAAAGGAGGACTAGAAGCTGCGTTGCACGGGAGAATGTGAAAAGGGTTCATATGTAGTAAAAACCTGAGAAATCCGTCCGTTTTCGTCATTTGTTTTCGAATCGACTTAAAGCCAGATCGTCACTTTGGCCGCTTTTCTCTCTGAAATGGTTACGTTTATCGTCTGCAAGGCTATGTCACATGCTGCGGTATGCGGAGACACTAAAAGCACCATAGTAGAACACAGAAGAGGCTTCTAAGTTGAAGCAATAAAAAGTAACGAGTAGTACAATTCAAGTATTAGTTGTCGATTATTCACTTTTTAGCCGGCTTTATTGGCTTGGACATGACCTAGTACCTTAAGATTTTGCATGAAAGGAGGATTAGCAGCCGCGTTGCACGGGAGAATGTGAAAAGTGTTCATATGTACTAAAAACCTGAGAAATCCGTCCGTTTTCGTCATTTGTTATCGAATCGACTTAAAGCCAGATCGCCACATTGGCCGCTTTTCTCTCTGAGACGGTTACATTTATCGTCTGCAAAGCTATGTCGCGTGCTGCGGTATGCGAAGACACTAAAAGCACCATAGTAGAACACAGAAGAAGCTTCTAAGTTGAAGCAATAACCAGTACGAAGTAGTACAATTCAAGTTTTAGTTGTCGATTATTCACTTTTTAGCCGGCTTTATTGACTTGGACATGACCTAGTACCTTAAGATTTTGCTTGAAAGGAGGACTAGCAGCCGCGTTGCACGGGAGAATGTGAAAAGTGTTCATAGGTACTAAAAACCTGAGAAATCCGTCCGTTTTCGTCATTTGTTATCGAATCGACTTAAAGCCAGATCGTCACATTGGCCGCTTTTCTCTCTGAGACGGTTACATTTATCGTCTGCAAAGCTATGTCGCGTATGCGGTATGCGGAGACACTAAAAGCACCATAGTGGAACAATGAATAAGCTTCTAAGTTGAAGCAATGGCCAGTAAGAAGTAGTACAATTCAAGTTTTGGCTATCGATTATTGATCTTTAGCCGGCTTTGGTGCCTTGGACATGAGGTCGAACCTTAAGATTTTGCTTGAAAGAAGGACTAGCAGCTGCGTTGCACGGGAGTATGTGAAAAGGGTTCATATGTAGTAAAAACCTGAGAAATCCGTCCGTTTTCGTCATTTGTTATCGAATCGACTTAAAGCCAGATCGTCACTATGGCCGCTTTTCTCTCTGAAATGGTTACGTTTATCGTCTGCAAAGCTATGTCACGTGCTGCGGTATGCGGAGACACTAAAAGCACCATAGTAGAACACAGAAGAAGCTTCTAAGTTGAAGCAATAAAAAGTAACAAGTAGTACAATTCAAGTATTAGTTGTCGATTATTCACTTTTTAGCCGGCTTTATTGGCTTGGACATGACCTAGTACCTAAAGATTTTGCATGAAAGGAGGACTTGCAGCCGCGTTGCACGGGAGAATGTGAAAAGTGTTCATATGTACTAAAAACCTGAGAAATCCGTCCGTTTTCGTCATTTGTTATCGAATCGACTTAAAGCCAGATCGTCACATTGGCCGCTTTTCTCTCTGAGACGGTTACATTTATCGTCTGCAAAGCTATGTCGCGTGCTGCGGTATGCGGAGACACTAAAAGCACCATAGTAGAACACAGAAGAAGCTTCTAAGTTGAAGTAATAGCCAGTAAGAATTAGTACAATTCAAGTTTTAGGCGTCGATTATTCACTTTTTAGCCAGTTTGGTTGCTTGGACATGACCTAGGACCTTAATATTTTGCATGAAAGGAGGACTAACAGCCGCGGTGCACGGGAGAATGTGAAAAGTGTTCATATGTACTAAAAACCTGAGAAATACGTCCGTTTTCGTCATTTGTTATCGAATCGACTTAAAGCCAGATCGTCACTATTGCCGCTTTCCTCTCTGAAACGGTTACGTTTATCGTCTGCAAAGCTATGTCACGTGCTGCGGTATGCGGAGACACTAAAAGCACCATAGTAGAACACAGAAGAAGCTTCTAAGTTGAAGCAATAAAAAGTAACAAGTAGTACAATTCAAGTATTAGTTGTCGATTATTTACTTTTTAGCCGGCTTTATTGGCTTGGACATGACACAGTACCCTAAGATTTTGCATGAAAGGAGGTTAGCAGCCGCGTTGCACGGTAGAATGTGAAAAGAGTTCATATGTACTAAAAACCTGAGAAATCCGTCCGTTTTCGTCATTTGTTATCGAATCGACTTAAAGCCAGATCGTCACATTTTCCGCTATTCTCTCTCAGACGGTTACATTTATCGTCTGCAAAGCTATGTCGCGTGCTGCGGTATGCGGAGACACTAAAAGCACCATAGTAGAACACAGAGGAAGCTTCTAAGTTGAAGTAATAGCCAGTAAGAATTAGTACAATTCAAGATTTAGGCGTCGATTATTCACTTTTTAACCAGTTTGGTGGCTTGGACATGACCTAGGACCTTAAGATTTTGCATGAATGGAGGACTAGTAGAAGCGTTGCACGGGAGAATGTGTGAGGTGTTCATATGTAGTAAAAACCTGAGAAATCAGTCCGTTTTCGTCATTTGTTATCGAATAGACTTAAAGCCAGATCGTCACATTGGCCGCTTTTCTCTCTGAGACGGTTACATTTATCGTCTGCAACGCCATGTCGCGTGCTGCGGTATGCGGAGACACTAAAAGCACCATAGTAGAACACAGAAGAAGCTTCTATGTTGAAGTAATAGCCAGTAAGAAGTAGTACAATTCAAGTTTTAGGCGTCGATTATTCACTTTTTAGCCGTCTTTGGTGGCTTGGACATGACCTAGGACCTTAAGATTTTGCATGAAAGGAGGACTAGCAGCCGCGTTGCACGGGTGAATGTGAAAAGTGTTCATATGTACTAAAAAGCTGAGAAATCAGTCCGTTTTCGTCATTTGTTATCGAATCGACTTAAAGCCAGATCGTCACATTGGCCGCTATTCTCTCTGAGACGGTTACATTTATCGTCTTCAAAGCTATGTCGCGTGCTGCGGTATGCGGAGACACTAAAAGCACCATAGTAGAACACAGAAGAAGCTTCTAAGTTGAAGCAATAGGCAGTAAGAAGTAGTACAATTCAAGTTTTGGCTATCGATTATTCACATTTTAGCCGGCTTTGGTGGCTTGGACATGACCTAGGACCTTAATATTTTGCATGAAAGGAGGACTAGCAGCCGCGGTGCACGGGAGAATGTGAAAAGTGTTCATATGTAGTAAAAACCTGAGAAATCCGTTCGCTTTCGTCATTTGTTATCGAATCGACTTAAAGCCAGATCGTCACTATGGACGATTTTCTCTCTGAAACGGTTACGTTTATCGTCTGCAAAGCTATGTCACGTGCTGCGGTATGCGGAGACACTAAAATCACCATAGTAGAACACACAAGAAGCTTCTAAGTTGAAGCAATAACCAGTACGAAGTAGTACAAATCAAGTTTTAGTTGCCGATTATTCACTTTTTAGCCGGCTTTATTGGCTTGGACATGACCTAGTACCTTAAGATTTTGCATGAAAGGAGGATTAGCAGCCGCGTTGCACGGGAGAATGTGAAAAGTGTTCATATGTACTAAAAACCTGAGAAATCCGTCCGTTTTCGTCATTTGTTATCGTATCGACTTAAAGCCAGATCGCCACATTGGCCGCTTTTCTCTCTGAGACGGTTACATTTATCGTCTGCAAAGCTATGTCGCGTGCTGCGGTATGCGAAGACACTAAAAGCACCATAGTAGAACACAGAAGAAGCTTCTAAGTTGAAGTAATAGCCAGTAAGAAGTAGTACAATTCAAGTTTTAGGCGTCGATTATTCACTTTTTAGCCAGTTTTGGTGGCTTGGACATGACCTAGGACCTTAAGATTTTGCATGAAAGGAGGACTGGTAGCCGCGTTGGACGGGAGAATGTGAAAGGTGTTCATATGTAGTAAAAACCTGAGATATCCGTCCGTTTTCGTCATTTGTTATCGAATCGACTTAAAGCCAGATCGTCACATTGGCCGCTTTTCTCTCTGAGACGGTTACATTTATCGTCTGCAACGCTATGTCGCGTGCTGCGGTATGCGGAGACACTAAAAGCACCATAGTAGAACACAGAAGAAGCTTCTAAGTTGAAGCAATAGCCATAAGAAGCAGTACAATTCAAGTTTTGGTTATCGATTATTGATTTTTGGCGGCTTTGGTGCCTTGGACAAGAGGTGGAACCTTAAGTTTTTGCATGAACGGAGGACTAGCAGCCGCGTTGCACGGGAGTATGTGAAAAGGGTTCATATGTAGTAAAAACCTGAGAAATCCGCCCGTTTTCGTCATTTGTTATCGAATCAACTTAAAGCCAGATCGTCACATTGGCCGCTTTTCTCTCTGAGACGGTTACGTCTATCGTCTGCAAAGCTATGTCGCGTGCTGCGGTATGCGGAGACACTAAAAGCACCATAGTAGAACACAGAAGAAGCTTCTAAGTTGAAGTAATAGCCAGTAAGAATTAGTACAATTCAAGTTTTAGGCGTCGATTATTCACTTTTTAGCCAGTTTGGTTGCTTGGACATGACCTAGGACCTTAATATTTTGCATGAAAGGAGGACTAACAGCCGCGGTGCACGGGAGAATGTGAAAAGTGTTCATATGTACTAAAAACCTGAGAAATCCGTCCGTTTTCGTCATTTGTTATCGAATCGACTTAAAGCCAGATCGTCACTATTGCCGCTTTCCTCTCTGAAACGGTTACGTATATCGTCTGCAAAGCTATGTCACGTGCTGCGGTATGCGAAGACACTAAAAGCACCATAGTAGAACACAGAAGAAGCTTCTAAGTTGAAGCAATAAAAAGTAACATGTAGTACAATTCAAGTATTAGTTGTCGATTATTTACTTTTTAGCCGGCTTTATTGGCTTGGACATGACCCAGTACCCTAAGATTTTGCATGAAAGGAGGACTAGCAGCCGCGTTGCACGGTAGAATGTGAAAAGAGTTCATATGTACTAAAAACCTGAGAAATCCGTCCGTTTTCGTCATTTGTTATCGAATCGACTTAAAGCCAGATCGTCACATTTTCCGCTTTTCTCTCTGAGACGGTTACATTTATCGTCTGCAAAGCTATGTCGCGTGCTGCGGTATGCGGAGACACTAAAAGCACCATAGTAGAACACAGAAGAAGCTTCTAAGTTGAAGTAATAGCCAGTAAGAATTAGTACAATTCAAGTTTTAGGCGTCGATTATTCACTTTTTAACCAGTTTGGTGGCTTGGACATGACCTAGGACCTTAAGATTTTGCATGAATGGAGGACTAGTAGAAGCGTTGCACGGGAGAATGTGAGAGGTGTTCATATGTAGTAAAAACCTGAGAAATCCGTCCGTTTTCGTCATTTGTTATCGAATCGAGTTAAAGCCAGATCGTCACATTGGCCGCTTTTCTCTCTGAGACGGTTACATTTATCGTCTGCAACGCTATGTCGCGTGCTGCGGTATGCGGAGACACTAAAAGCACCATAGTAGAACACAGAAGAAGCTTCTAAGTTGAAGCAATAGCCATAAGAAGCAGTACAATTCAAGTTTTGGTTATCGATTATTGATTTTTAGCGGCTTTGGTGCCTTGGACAAGAGGTGGAACCTTAAGTTTTTGCATGAACGGAGGACTAGCAGCCGCGTTGCACGGGAGTATGTGAAAAGGGTTCATATGTAGTAAAAACCTGAGAAATCCGCCCGTTTTCGTCATTTGTTATCGAATCAACTTAAAGCCAGATCGTCACATTGGCCGCTTTTCTCTCTGAGACGGTTACGTCTATCGTCTGCAAAGCTATGTCGCGTGCTGCGGTATGCGGAGACACTAAAAGCACCATAGTAGAACACAGAAGAAGCTTCTAAGTTGAAGTAATAGCCAGTAAGAATTAGTACAATTCAAGTTTTAGGCGTCGATTATTCACTTTTTAGCCAGTTTGGTTGCTTGGACATGACCTAGGACCTTAATATTTTGCATGAAAGGAGGACTAACAGCCGCGGTGCACGGGAGAATGTGAAAAGTGTTCATATGTACTAAAAACCTGAGAAATCCGTCCGTTTTCGTCATTTGTTATCGAATCGACTTAAAGCCAGATCGTCACTATTGCCGCTTTCCTCTCTGAAACGGTTACGTTTATCGTCTGCAAAGCAATGTCACGTGCTGCGGTATGCGAAGACACTAAAAGCACCATAGTAGAACACAGAAGAAGCTTCTAAGTTGAAGCAATAATAAGTAACAAGTAGTACAATTCAAGTATTAGTTGTCGATTATTTACTTTTTAGCCGGCTTTATTGGCTTGGACATGACCCAGTACCCTAAGATTTTGCATGAAAGGAGGACTAGCAGCCGCGTTGCACGGTAGAATGTGAAAAGAGTTCATATGTACTAAAAACCTGAGAAATCCGTCCCTTTTCGTCATTTGTTATCGAATCGACTTAAAGCCAGATCGTCACATTTTCCGCTTTTCTCTCTGAGACGGTTACATTTATCGTCTGCAAAGCTATGTCGCGTGCTGCGGTATGCGGAGACACTAAAAGCACCATAGTAGAACACAGAAGAAGCTTCTAAGTTGAAGTAATAGCCAGTAAGAATTAGTACAATTCAAGTTTTAGGCGTCGATTATTCACTTTTTAACTAGTTTGGTGGCTTGGACATGACCTAGGACCTTAAGATTTTGCATGAATGGAGGACTAGTAGAAGCGTTGCACGGGAGAATGTGAGAGGTGTTCATATGTAGTAAAAACCTGAGAAATCCGTCCGTTTTCGTCATTTGTTATCGAATCGACTTAAAGCCAGATCGTCACATTGGCCGCTTTTCTCTCTGAGACGGTTACATTTATCGTCTGCAACGCTATGTCGCGTGCTGCGGTATGCGGAGACACTAAAAGCACCATAGTAGAACACAGAAGAAGCTTCTATGTTGAAGTAATAGCCAGTAAGAAGTAGTACAATTCAAGTTTTAGGCGTCGATTATTCACTTTTTAGCCAGTTTTGGTGGCTTGGACATGACCTAGGACCTTAAGATTTTGCATGAAAGGAGGACTGGTAGCCGCGTTGCACGGGAGAATGTGAAAGGTGTTCATATGTAGTAAAAACCTGAGATATCCGTCCGTTTTCGTCATTTGTTATCGAATCGACTTAAAGCCAGATCGTCACATTGGCCGCTTTTCTCTCTGAGACGGTTACATTTATCGTCTGCAAAGCTATGTCGCGTGCTGCGGTATGCGGAGACACTAAAAGCACCATAGTAGAACACAGAAGAAGCTTCTAAGTTGAAGCAATAGGCAGTAAGAAGTAGTACAATTCAAGTTTTGGCTATCGATTATTCACATTTTAGCCGGCTTTGGTGGCTTGGACATGACCTAGGACCTTAATATTTTGCATGAAAGGAGGACTAGCAGCCGCGGTGCACGGGAGAATGTGAAAAGTGTTCATATGTAGAAAAAACCTGAGAAATCCGTTCGCTTTCGTCATTTGTTATCGAATCGACTTAAGGCCAGATCGTCACTATGGCCGCTTTTCTCTCTGAAATGGTTACGTTTATCGTCTGCAAAGCTATGTCACGTGCTGCGGTATGCGGAGACACTAAAATCACCATAGTAGAACACACAAGAAGCTTCTAAGTTGAAGCAATAACCAGTACGAAGTAGTACAAATCAAGTTTTAGTTGCCGATTATTCACTTTTTAGCCGGCTTTATTGGCTTGGACATGACCTAGTACCTTAAGATTTTGCTTGAAAGGAGGACTAGCAGCCGCGTTGCACGGGAGAATGTGAAAAGGGTTCATATGTAGTAAAAACCTGAGAAATCCGTCCGTTTTCGTCATTCGTTATCGAATCGACTTAAAGCCAGATCGTCACATTGGATGCTTTTCTCTCTGAAACGGTTACGTTTATCGTCTGCAAAGCTATGTCACGTGCTGCGGTATGCGGAGACACTAAAAGCACCATAGTAGAACACAGAATAAGCTTCTAAGTTGAAGCAATGGTCAGTAAGAAGTAGTACAATTCAAGTTTTGGCTATCGATTATTGATTTTTAGCCGGCTTTGGTGCCTTGGACATGAGGTGGAACCTTAAGATTTTGCATGAAAGGAGGACTAGCAGCCGCGGTGCACGGGAGAATGTGAAAAGTGTTCGTATGTAGTAAAAACCTGAGAAATCCGTTCGTTTTCGTCTTTTGTTATCAAATCGACTTAAAGCCAGATCGTCACATTGGCCGCTTTTCTCTCTGAGACGGTTACATTTATCGTCCTCAAAGCTATGTCGCGAGCAGCGGTAAACGAAGACACTAAAAGCACCATAGTAGAACACAGAATAAGCTTCTAAGTTTAAGCAATGGCCAGTAAGAAGTAGTACAATTCAAGTTTTGGCTATCGATTATTGATTTTTAGCCGGCTTTGGTGCCTTGGACATGAGGTGGAACCTTAAGATTTTGCATGAAAGGAGGACTAGCAGCCGCGTTGCACGGGAGAATGTGAAAAGGGTTCGTATGTAGTAAAAACCTCAGAAATCCGTACGTTTTCGTCATTTGTTATCGAATCGACTGAAAGCCAGATCGTCACTATGGCCGCTTTTCTCTCTGAAACGGTTACTTTTATCGTCTACAAAGCTATGTCGCGTGCTGCGGTATGCGGAGACACTAAAAGCACCATAGTAGAACACAGAAGAAGCTTCTAAGTTGAAGCAATAGCCATAGGAAGCAGTACAATTCAAGTTTTAGTTATCGATTATTGTTTTTTAGCGGCTTTGGTGCCTTGGACAAGAGATGGAACCTTAAGATTTTGCATGAAAGGAGGACTAGCAGCTGCGTTGCACGGGAGAATGTAAAAAGGGTTCATATGTAGTAAAAACCTGAGAAATCCGCCCGTTTTCGTCATTTGTTATCTAATCTACTTAAAGCCAGATCGTCACATTGGCCGCTCTTTTCTCTGAATCGGTTACATTTATCGTCTGCAAAGCTATGTCGCGTGCTGCGGTATGCGGAGACACTAAAAGCACCATAGTTGAACACAGAAGAAGCTTCTAAGTTGAAGCAATAAAAAGTAACAAGTAGTACAATTCAATATTAGTTGTCGATTATTCACTTTTTAGGCGGCTTTATTGGCTTGGACATGACCTAGTACCTTACGATTTTGCATGAAAGGAGGACTAGCAGCCGCGTTCCACGGGAGAATGTGAAAAGTGTTCATATGTAGTAAAAACCTGAGAAATCCGTCCCTTTTCGTCATTTGTTATCGAATCGACTTAAAGCCAGATCGTCACATTGACGCTCTTCTCTCTGAGACGGTTACATTTATCGTCTGCAAAGCTATGTCGCGTGCTGCGGTATGCGGAGACACTAAAAGCACTATAGTAGAACACAGAAGAAGCTTCTAGGTTGAAGTAATAGCCAGTAAGAAGTAGTACAATTCAAGTTTTAGGCGTCGATTATTTACTTTTTAGAATGTTTTGGTGGCTTGGACATGACCTAGGACCTTAAGATTTTGCATGAAAGGAGGACTGGTAGCCGTGTTGCACGGGAGAATGTGAAAGGTGTTCATATGTAGTAAAAACCTGAGAAAGCCGTCCGTTTTCGTCATTTGTTATCGAATCGACTTAAAGCCAGATCGTCACTATGGCCGCCATTCTCTCTGAGACGGTTACATTTATCGTCTGCAAAGCTATGTCGCGTGCTGCGGTATGCGGAGGCACTAAAAGCACCATAGTAGAACACAGAAGAAGCTTCTAAGTTGAAGCAATACCCATAAGAAGCAGTACAATTCAAGTTTTGGTTATCGATTATTGATTTTTAGCCGGCTTTGGTGCCTTGGACATGAGGTGGAACCTTAAGATTTTGCATGAAAGGAGGACTAGCAGCTGCGTTGCACGGGAGAATGTGAAAAGGGTTCATATGTAGAAAAAACCTGAGAAATCCGCCCGTTTTCGTCATTTGTTACCGAATCTACTTAAAGCCAGATCGTCACATTGGCCGCTCTTCTCTCTGAATCGGTTACATTTATCGTCTGCAAAGCTATGTCGCGTGCTGCGGTATGCGGAGACACTAAAAGCACCATAGTAGAACACTGAAGAAGCTTCTAAGTTGAAGCAATAGCCAGTAAGAAGTAGTACAATTCAAGTTTTGGCTATCGATTATTCACATTTTAGCCGGCTTTGGTGGCTTGGACATGACCTAGGACCTTAATATTTTGCATGAAAGGAGGACTAGCAGCCGCGGTGCACGGGAGAATGTGAAAAATGTTCATATGTAGTAAAAACCTGAGAAATCCGTTCGCTTTCGTCATTTGTTATCGAATCGACTTAAAGCCAGATCGTCACTATGGACGATTTTCTCTCTGAAACGGTTACGTTTGTCGTCTGCAAAGCTATGTCATGTGCTGCGGTATGCGGAGACACTAAAATCACCATAGTACAACACATAAGAAGCTTCTAAGCTGAAGCAATAACCAGTACGAAGTAGTACAAATCAAGTTTTAGTTGTCGATTATTCACTTTTTAGCCGGCTTTATTGGCTTGGACATAACCTAGTACCTTAAGATTTTGCTTGAAAGGAGGACTAGCAGCCGCGTTGCACGGGAGAATGTGAAAAGGGTTCATATAAAGTAAAAACCTGAGAAATCCGTCCGTTTTCGTCATTCGTTATCGAATCGACTTAAAGCCAGATCGTCACATTGGATGCTTTTCTCTCTGAAACGGTTACGTTTATCGTCTGCAAAGCTATGTCACGTGCTAGGGAATGCGGAGACACTAAAAGCACCATAGTAGAACACAGAAGAAGCTTCTAAGTTGAAGCAATGGTCAGTAAGAAGTAGTACAATTCAAGTTATGGCTATCGATTATTGATTTTTAGCCGGCTTTGGTGCCTTGGACATGAGGTGGAACCTTAAGATTTTGCATGAAAGGAGGACTAGCAGCCGCGGTGCACGGGAGAATGTGAAAAGTGTTCATATGTAGTAAAAACCTGAGAAATCCGTTCGTTTTCGTCTTTTGTTATCAAATCGACTTAAAGCCAGATCGTCACATTGGCCGCTTTTCTCTCTGAGACGGTTACATTTATCGTCTGCAAAGCTATGTCGCGTGCTGCGGTATGATGAGACACTAAAAGCACCATAGTGGAACACAGAATAACCTTCTAAGTTGAAGCAATGGCCAGTAAGAAGTAGTACAATTCAAGTCTTGGCTATCGATTATTGATCTTTAGCCGGCTTTGGTGCCTTGGACATGAGGTCGAACCTTAAGATTTTGCTTGAAAGGAGGACTAGCAGCTGCGTTGCACGGGCGAATGTGAAAAGGGTTCATATGTAGTAAAAACCAGAGAAATCCGTCCGTTTTCGTCATTTGTTATCGAATCGACTTAAAGCCAGATCGTCACTATGGCCGCTTTTCTCTCTGAAATGGTTACGTTTATCGTCTGCAAGGCTATGTCACGTGCTGCGGTATGCGGAGACACTAAAAGCACCATAGTAGAACACAGAAGAAGCTTCTAAGTTGAAGCAATAAAAAGTAACGAGTAGTACAATTCAAGTATTAGTTGTCGATTATTCACTTTTTAGCCGGCTTTATTGGCTTGGGCATGACCTAGTACCTTAAGATTTTGCATGAAAGGAGGATTAGCAGCCGCGTTGCACGGGAGAATGTGAAAAGTGGTCATATGCACTAAAAACCTAAGAAATCTTTCCGTTTTCGTCATTTGTTATCGAATCGACTTAAAGCCAGATCGCCACATTGGCCGCTTTTCTCTCTGAGACGGTTACATTTATCGTCTGCAAAGCTATGTCGCGTGCTGCGGTATGCGGAGACACTAAAAGCACCATAGTAGAACACAGAAGAAGCTTCTAAGTTGAAGCAATAACCAGTACGAAGTAGTACAATTCAAGTTTTAGTTGTCGATTATTTACTTTTTAGCCGGCTTTATTGGCTTGGACATGACCTAGTATCTTAAGATTTTGCTTGAAAGGAGGACTAGCAGCCGCGTTGCACGGGAGAATGTGAAAAGCGTTCATATGTACTAAAAACCTGAGAAATCCGTCCGTTTTCGTCATTTGTTATCGAATCGACTTAAAGCCAGATCGTCACATTGGCCGCTTTTCTCTCTGAGACGGTTACATTTATCGTCTGCAAAGCTATGTCGCGTGCTGCGGTATGCGGAGACACTAAAAGCACCATAGTGGAACACAGAATAAGCTTCTAAGTTGAAACAATGGCCAGTAAGAAGTAGTACAATTCAAGTCTTGGCTATCGATTATTGATCTATAGCCGGCTTTGGTGCCTTGGACATGAGGTCGAACCTTAAGATTTTGCTTGAAAGGAGGACTAGCAGCTGCGTTGCACGGGAGAATGTGAAAAGTGTTCATATGTAGTAAAAACCTGAGAAATCCGTCCGTTTCGTCATTTGTTATCGAATCGACTTAAAGCCTGATCGTCACTATGGCCGCTTTTCTCTCTGAAATGGTTACGTTTATCGTCTGCCAGGCTATGTCACGTGCTGCGGTATGCGGAGACACTAAAAGCACCATAGTAGAACACAGAAGAAGCTTCTAAGTTGAAGCAATAAAAAGTAACGAGTAGTACAATTCAAGTATTAGTTGTCGATTATTCACTTTTTAGCCGGCTTTATTGGCTTGGACATGACCTATTACCTTAAGATTTTGCATGAAAGGAGGACTTGCAGAAGCGTTGCACGGGAGAATGTGAAAAGTGTTCCTATGTACTAAAAACCTGAGAAATCCGTCCGTTTTCGTCATTTGTTATCGAATGGACTTAAAGCCAGATCGTCACATTGGCCGCTTTTCTCTCTGAGACGGTTACATTTATCGTCTGCAAAGCTATGTCGCGTGCTGCGGTATGCGGAGACACTAAAAGCACCATAGTGGAACACAGAATAAGCTTCTAAGTTGAAGCAATGGCCAGTAAGAAGTAGTACAATTCAAGTTTTGTCTATCGATTATTGATCTTTAGCCGGCTTTGGTGCCTTGGACATGAGGTCGAACCTTAAGATTTTGCTTGAAAGAAAGACTAGCAGCTGCGTTGCACGGGAGTATGTGAAAAGGGTTCATATGTAGTAAAAACCTGAGAAATCCGTCCGGTTTCGTCATTTGTTATCGAATCGACTTAAAGCCAGATCGTCACTATGGCCGCTTTTCTCTCTGAAATGGTTACGTTTATCGTCTGCAAAGCAATGTCACGTGCTGCGGTATGCGGAGACACTAAAAGCACCATAGTAGAACACAGAAGAAGCTTCTAAGTTGAAGCAATAAAAAGTAACAAGTTGTACAATTCATGTAAGAGTTGTCGATTATTCACTTTTTAGCCGGCTTTATTGGCTTGGACATGACCTAGTACCTTAAGATTTTGCATGAAAGGAGGATTAGCAGCCGCGTTGCACGGGAGAATGTGAAAAGTGTTCATATGTACTAAAAACCTGAGAAATCCGGCCGTTTTCGTCATTTGTTATCGAATCGACTTAAAGCCAGATCGCCACATTGGCCGCATTTCTCTCTGAGACGGTTACATTTATCGTCTGCAAATCTATGTCGCGTGCTGCGGTATGCGGAGACACTAAAAGCACCATAGTAGAACACAGAAGAAGCTTCTAAGTTGAAGCAATAACCAGTACGAAGTAGTACAATTCAAGTTTTAGTTGTCGATTATTCACTTTTTAGCCGGCTTTATTGGCATGGACATGACCTACTACCTTAAGATTTTGCTTGAAAGGAGGACTAGCAGCCGCGTTGCACGGAAGAATGTGAAAAGTGTTCATATGTACTAAAAATCTGAGAAATCCGTCCGTTTTCGTCATTTGTTATCGAATCGACTTAAAGCCAGATCGTCACATTGGCCGCTTTTCTCTCTGAGACGGTTACATTTATCGTCTGCAAACCTATGTCGCGTGCTGCGGTATGCGGAGACACTAAAAGCACCATAGTCGAACACAGAATAAGCTTCTAAGTTGAAACAATGGCCAGTAAGAAGTAGTACAATTCAAGTCTTGGCTATCGATTATTGATCTTTAGCCGGCTTTGGTGCCTTGGACATGAGGTCGAACCTTAAGATTTTGCTTGAAAGAAAGACTAGCAGCTGCGTTGCACGGGAGTATGTGAAAAGGGTTCATATGTTGTAAAAACCTGAGAAATCCGTCCGTTTTCGTCATTTGTTATCGAATCGACTTAAAGCCAGATCGTCACTATGGCCGCTTTTCTCTCTGAAATGGTTACGTTTATCGTCTGCAAAGCTATGTCACGTGCTGCGGTATGCGGAGACACTAAAAACACCATAGTAGAACACAGAAGAAGCTTCTAAGTTGAAGCAATAAAAAGTAACAAGTAGTAAAATTCAAGTATTAGTTGTCGATTATTCACTTTTTAGCCGGCTTTATTGGCTTGGACATGACCTAGTACCTAATGATTTTGCATGAAAGGAGGACTTGCAGCCGCGTTGCACGGGAGAATGTGAAAAGTGTTCATATGTACTAAAAACCTAAGAAATCCGTCCGTTTTCGTCATTTGTTATCGAATCGACTTAAAGCCAGATCGTCACATTGGCCGTTTTTCTCTCTGAGCCGGTTACATTTATCGTCTGCAAAGCTATGTCGCGTGCTGCGGTATGCGGAGACACTAAAAGCACCATAGTGGAACACAGAAGAAGCTTCTAAGTTGAAGAAATAGCCAGTAAGAAGTAGTACAATTCAAGTTTTAGGCGTCGATTATTCACTTTTTAGCCCGTTTTGGTGGCTTGGACATGACCTAGGACCTTAAGACTTTGCATGAAAGGAGGACTGGTAGGCGCGTTGCACGGGAAACTGTGAAAGGTGTTCATATGTAGTAAAAACCTGAGAAATTCGTCCGTTTTCGTCATTTGTTATCGAATCGACTTAAAGCCAGATCGTCACATTGGCCGCTTTTCTCTCTGAAATGGTTACGTTTATCGTCTGCAAGGCTATGTCACGTGCTGCGGTATGCGGAGACACTAAAAGCACCATAGTAGAACACAGAAGGAGCTTCTAAGTTGAAACAATGGCCAGTAAGAAGTAGTACAATTCAAGTCTTGGCTATCGATTATTGATCTTTAGCCGGCTTTGGTGCCTTGGACATGAGGTCGAACCTTAAGATTTTGCTTGAAAGGAGGACTAGCAGCTGCGTTGCACGGGAGAATGTCAAAAGGGTTCATATGTAGTAAAAACTTGAGAAATCCGTCCGTTTTCGTCATTTGTTATCGAATCGACTTAAAGCCAGATCGTCACTATGGCCGCTTTTCTCTCTGAAATGGTTACGTTTATCGTCTGCAAGGCTATGTCGCGTGCTGCGGTATGCGGAGACACTAAAAGCAGCATAGTAGAACACAGAAGAAGCTTCGAAGTTGAAGTAATAGCCAGTAAGAAGTAGTACAATTCAAGTTTTAGGCGTCGATTATTCACTTTTTAGCCAGTTTTGGTGGCTTGGACATGACCTAGGACCTTAAGATTTTGCATGAAAGGAGGACTGGTAGCCGCGTTGCACGGGAGAATGTGAAAGGTGTTCATATGTAGTAAGAACCTGAGATATCCGTCCGTTTTCGTCATTTGTTAACGAATCGACTTAAAGCCAGATCGTCACATTGGCCGCTTTTCTCTCTGAGACGGTTACATTTATCGTCTGCAAAGCTATGTCGCGTGCTGTGGTATGCGGAGACACTAAAAGCACCATAGTAGAACACAGAAGAAGCTTCTAAAATGAAGTAATAGAGAGTAAGAAGTAGTACAATTCAAGTTTTAGGCGTCGATTATTCACTTTTTAGCCGGCTTTGGTGGCTTGGACATGACCTAGGACCTTATGATTTTGCATGAAAGGAGGACTTGCAGCCGCGTTGCACGGGAGAATGTGAAAAGTGTTCATATGTACTAAAAACCTGAGAAATCCGTCCGTTTTCGTCATTTGTTATCGAATCGACTTAAAGCCAGATCGTCACATTGGCCGCTTTTCTCTCTGAGACGGTTACATTTATCGTCTGCAAAGCTACGTCGCGTGCTGCGGTATGCGCAGACACTAAAAGCACCATAGTAGAACACAGAAGAAGCTTCTAAGTTGAAGTAATAGCGGGTAAGAAGTAGTACAATTCAAGTTTTAGGCGTCGATTATTCACTTTTTAGCCAGTTTTGGTGGCTTGGACATGACCTAGGACCTTAAGATTTTGCATGAAAGGAAGACTAGCAGCCGCGTTGCACGGGAGAATGTGAAAAGTGTTCATATGTAGTAAAAACCTGAGAAATCCGTCCGTTTTCGTCTTTTGCTATCGAATCGACTTAAAGCCAGATCGTCACATTGGCCGCTTTTCTCTCTGAGACGGTTACATTTATCGTCTGCTAAGCTATGTCGCGTGCTGCGGTATGCGGAGACACTAAAAGCAGCATAGTAGAACACAGAAGAAGCTTCTAAGTTGAAGTAATAGCCAGTAAGAATTAGTACAATTCAAGTTTTAGGCGTCGATTATTCACTTTTTAGCCAGTTTGGTGGCTTGGACATGACCTAGGACCTTAAGATTTTGCATGAAAGGAGGACTAGTAGAAGCGTTGCACGGGAGAATGTGAGAGGTGTTCATATGCAGTAAGAACCTGAGAAATCCGTCCGTTTTCGTCATTTGTTATCGAATCGACTTAAAGCCAGATCGTCACATTGGCCGCTTTTCTCTCTGAGACGGTTACATTTATAGTCTGCAAAGCTATGTCGCGTGCAGCGGTATGTGGTGACACTAAAAGCACCATAGTAGAACACAGAAGAAGCTTCTATGTTGTAGTAATAGCCAGTAAGAAGTAGTACAATTCAAGATTTAGGCGTCGATTATTCACTTTTCAGCCGTCTTTGGTGGCTTGGACATGACCTAGGACCTTAAGATTTTGCATGAAAGGAGGACTAGCAGCCGCGTTGCACGGGAAAATGTGAAAAGTGTTCATATGTAGTAAAAACCTGAGAAATCCTTCCGTTTTCGTCATTTGTTATAGAATCGACTTAAAGCCAGATCGTCACATTCGCCGCTTTTCTCTCTGAGACGGTTACATTTATCGTCTGCAAAGCTATGTCGCGTGCTGCGGTATGCGGAGACCTTAAAAGCACCATAGTAGAACACAGAATAAGCTTCTAAGTTGAAGCAATGGTCAGTAAGAAGTAGTACAATTCATGTTTTGGTTATCGATTATTGATTTTTAGCCGGCTTTGGTGCCTTGGACATGAGGTCGAACCTTAAGATTTTGCATGAAAGGAGGACTAGCAGCTGCGTTGCACGGGAGATTGTGAAAAGGGTTCATATGTAGCAAAACCTGAGAAATCCGTCCGTTTTCTTCATTTGTTATCGAATCTACTTAAAGCCAGATCGTCACATTGGCTGCTTTTCCCTCTGAAACGGTTACGTTTATCGTCTGCAAAGCTATCTCACGTGCTGCGGTATGCGGAGACACTAAAAGCACCATAGTAGAACACAGAAGAAGCTTCTAAGTTGAAGTAATAGCCGGAAAGACGTAGTACAATTCAAGTTTTAGGCGTCGATTATTCACTTTTTAGCCAGTTTTGGTGGCTTGGACATGACCTAGGACCTTAAGATTTTGCATGAAAGGAGGACTAGCAGCCGCGTTGCATGGGAGAATGTGAAAAGTGTTCATATGTAGTAAAAACCTGAGAAATCCGTCCGTTTTCGTCATTTGTTATCGAATCGACTTAAAGCCAGATCGTCACATTGGCCGCTTTTCTCTCTGAGACGGTTACATTTATCGTCTGCAAAGCTATGTCGCGTGCTGCGGTATGCGGAGACACTAAAAGCACCATAGTATTACACAGAAGAAGCTTCTAAGCTGAAGCAATAGCCATAAGAAGCAGTACAATTCAAGTTTTGGTTATCGATTATTCACTTTTTAGGCGGCTTTGGTGCCTTGGACAAGAGGTGGAACCTTATGATTTTGCATGAAAGGAGGACTAGCAGCCGCGTTGCACGGGAAAATGTGAAAAGCGTTCATATGTAGTAAAAACCTGAGAAATTCGCCGGTTTTCGTCAATTGTTATCGCATCTACTTAAAGCCAGATCGTCACATTGGCCGCTCTTCTCTCTGAATCGGTTACATTTATCGTCTTCAAAGCTATGTCGCGTGCTGCGGTATGCGGAGATACTAAAAGCACCATAGTAGAACACAGAATAAGCTTCTAAGTTGAAACAATAGCCAGTAAGAAGTAGTACAATTCAAGTTTTAATTGTCGATTATTCACATTTTAGCCGGCTTTGGTGGCTTGGACATGACCTGGGACCTTAATATTTTGCATGAAAGGAGGACTAGCAGCCGCGGTGCACGGGAGAATGTGAAAAGTGTTCATATGTAGTAAAAACCTGAGAAATCCGTCCGTTTTCGTCTTTTGTTATCGAATCGACTTAAAGCCAGATCGTCACATTGGCCGCTTTTCTCTCTGAGACGGTTACATTTATCGTCTGCAAAGCTATGTCGCGTGCTGCGGTATGCGGAGACACTAAAAGCACCATAGTAGAACACAGAAGAAGCTTCTATGTTGAAGTAATAGCCATAAGAAGTAGTACAATTCAAGTTTTAGGCGTCGATTATTCACTTTTTAGCCGGCTTTGGTGGCTTGGACATGACCTAGGACCTTATGATTTTGCATGAAAGGAGGACTTGCAGCCGCGTTGCACGGGAGAATGTGAAAAGTGTTCATATGTACTAAAAACCTGAGAAATCCGTCCGTTTTCGTCATTTGTTATCGAATCGACTTAAAGCCAGATCGTCACATTGGCCGCTTTTCTCTCTGAGACGGTTACATTTATCGTCTGCAAAGCTATGTCGCGTGCTGCGGTATGCTGAGACACTAAAAGCACCATAGTATAACACAGAAGAAGCTTCTAAGTTGAAGCAATAGCCAGTAAGATGTAGTAGAATTCAAGTTTTAGTTGTCGATTATTCACTCTTTAGCCGGCTTTGGTGGCTTGGACACGACCTAGGACCTTAAGATTTTGTATGAAAGGAGGACTAGCAGCCGCGTTGCACGGGAGTATGTGAAAAGGGTTCATATGTAGTAAAAACCAGAGAAATCCGCCCGTTATCGTCATTTGTTATCGAATCGACTTAAAGCCAGATAGTCACATTGGCCGCTTTTCTCTATGAGACGGTTACATTTATCGTCTGCAAAGCTATGTCGCCTGCTGCGGTATGCAGAGACTCTAAAAGCACCATAGTGGAATACAGAAGAAGCTTCTAAGTTGAAGTAATAGCCAGTAAGAAGTAGTACAATTCAAGTTTTAGTTGTCGATTGTTCACTTTTTAGCCGGCTTTGGTGGCTTGGACATGACCTAGGACCTTACGATTTTGCATGAAAGGAGGACTAGCAGCCGCGTTGCACGGGAGAATGTGAAAAGTGTTCATATGTAGTAAAAACCTGAGAAATCCGTCCGTTTTCGTCATTTGTTATCGAATCGACTTAAAGCCAGATCGTCACATTGGCCGCTTTTCTCTCTGAGACGGTTACATTTATCGTCTGCAAAGCTATGTCGCGTGCAGCGGTATGTGGTGACACTAAAAGCACCATAGTAGAACACAGAAGAAGCTTCTATGTTGTAGTAATAGCCAGTAAGAAGTAGTACAATTCAAGATTTAGGCGTCGATTATTCACTTTTTAGCCGTCTTTGGTGGCTTAGACATGACCTAGGACCTTAAGATTTTGCATGAAAGGAGGACTAGCAGCCGCGTTGCACGGGAAAATGTGAAAAGTGTTCATATGTAGTAAAAACCTGAGAAATCCTTCCGTTTTGGTCATTTGTTATAGAATCGACTTAAAGCCAGATCGTCACATTCGCCGCTTTTCTCTCTGAGACGGTTACATTTATCGTCGGCAAAGCTATGTCGCGTGCTGCGGTATGCGGAGACCTGAAAAGCACCATAGTAGAACACAGAATAAGCTTCTAAGTTGAAGCAATGGTCAGTAAGAAGTAGTACAATTCATGTTTTGGTTATCGATTATTGATTTTTAGCCGGCTTTGGTGCCTTGGACATGAGGTCGAACCTTAAGATTTTGCATGAAAGGAGGACTAGCAGCTGCGTTGCACGGGAGATTGTGAAAAGGGTTCATATGTAGCAAAACCTGAGAAATCCGTCCGTTTTCTTCATTTGTTATCGAATCTACTTAAAGCCAGATCGTCACATTGGCTGCTTTTCCCTCTGAAACGGTTACGTTTATCGTCTGCAAAGCTATCTCACGTGCTGCGGTATGCGGAGACACTAAAAGCACCATAGTAGAACACAGAAGAAGCTTCTAAGTTGAAGTAATAGCCGGTAAGACGTAGTACAATTCAAGTTTTAGGCGTCGATTATTCACTTTTTAGCCAGTTTTGGTGGCTTGGACATGACCTAGGACCATAAGATTTTGCATGAAAGGAGGACTAGCAGCCGCGTTGCATGGGAGAATGTGAAAAGTGTTCATATGTAGTAAAAACCTGAGAAATCCGTCCGTTTTCGTCATTTGTTATCGAATCGACTTAAAGCCAGATCGTCACATTGGCCGCTTTTCTCTCTGAGACGGTTACATTTATCGTCTGCAAAGCTATGTCGCGTGCTGCGGTATGCGGAGACACTAAAAGCACCATAGTATTACACAGAAGAAGCTTCTAAGCTGAAGCAATAGCCATAAGAAGCAGTACAATTCAAGTTTTGGTTATCGATTATTCACTTTTTAGGCGGCTTTGGTGCCTTGGACAAGAGGTGGAACCTTATGATTTTGCATGAAAGGAGGACTAGCAGCCGCGTTGCACGGGAAAATGTGAAAAGCGTTCATATGTAGTAAAAACCTGAGAAATTCGCCGGTTTTCGTCAATTGTTATCGCATCTACTTAAGGCCAGAACGTCACATTGGCCGCTCTTCTCTCTGAATCGGTTACATTTATCGTCTTCAAAGCTATGTCGCGTGCTGCGGTATGCGGAGATACTAAAAGCACCATAGTAGAACACAGAATAAGCTTCTAAGTTGAAACAATAGCCAGTAAGAAGTAGTACAATTCAAGTTTTAATTGTCGATTATTCACATTTTAGCCGGCTTTGGTGGCTTGGACATGACCTGGGACCTTAATATTTTGCATGAAAGGAGGACTAGCAGCCGCGGTGCACGG
Organism: Schistocerca gregaria; assembly: GCF_023897955.1. NCBI lineage: Eukaryota > Metazoa > Arthropoda > Insecta > Orthoptera > Acrididae > Schistocerca > Schistocerca gregaria. The sequence continues at coordinate 2,167,778 of NW_026061883.1, read as the reverse complement.
GAGAATGTGAAAAGTGTTCATATGTAGTAAAAACCTGAGAAATCCGTCCGTTTTCGTCTTTTGTTATCGAATCGACTTAAAGCCAGATCGTCACATTGGCCGCTTTTCTCTCTGAGACGGTAACATTTATCGTCTGCAAAGCTATGTCGCGTGCTGCGGTATGCGGAGACACTAAACGCAGCATAGTAGAACACAGAAGAAGCTTCTAAGTTGAAGTAATAGCCAGTAAGAATTAGTACAATTCAAGTTTTAGGCGTCGATTATTCACTTTTTAGCCAGTTTGGTGGCTTGGACATGACCTAGGACCTTAAGATTTTGCATGAAAGGAGGACTAGTAGAAGCGTTGCACGGGAGAATGTGAGAGGTGTTCATAAGTAGTAAAAACCTGAGAAATCCGTCCGTTTTCGTCATTTGTTATCGAATCGACTTAAAGCCAGATCGTCACATTGGCCGCTTTTCTCTCTGAGACGGTTACATTTATCGTCTGCAAAGCTATGTCGCGTGCTGCGGTATTTGGTGACACTAAAAGCACCATAGTAGAACACAGAAGAAGCTTCTATGTTGTAGTAATAGCCAGTAAGAAGTAGTACAATTCTAGTTTTAGGCGTCGATTATTCACTTTTTAGCCGTCTTTGGTGGCTTGGACATGACCTAGGACCTTAAGATTTTGCATGAAAGGAGGACTAGCAGCCGCGTTGCACGGGAAAATATGAAAAGTGTTCATATGTAGTAAAAACCTGAAAAATCCTTCCGTTTTCGTCATTTGTTATGGAATCGACTTCAAGCCAGATCGTCATATTGGCCGCTTTTCTCTCTGAGACGGTTACATTTATCGTCTGCAAAGCTATGTCGCGTGCTGCGGTATGCGGAGACCTTAAAAGCACCATAGTAGAACACAGAATAAGCTTCTAAGTTGAAGCAATGGTCAGTAAGAAGTTGTACAATACATGTTTTGGTTATCGATTATTGATTTTTAGCCGGCTTTGGAGCCTTGGACATGAGGTCGAACCTTAAGATTTTGCATGAAAGGAGGACTAGCAGCTGCGTTGCACGGGAGATTGTGAAAAGGGTTCATATGTAGTAAAAACCTGAGAAATCCGTCCGTTTCCTTCATTTGTTATCGAATCTACTTAAAGCCAGATCGTCACATTGGCCGCTTTTCTCTCTGAAACGGTTACGTTTATCGTCTGCAAAGCTATCTCACGTGCTGCGGTATGCGGAGACTCTAAAAGCACCATAGTAGAACACAGAAGAAGCTTCTAAGTTGAAGTAATAGCCGGTAAGACGTAGTACAATTCAAGTTTTAGGCGTCGATTATTCACTTTTTAGCCAGTTTTGGTGGCTTGGACATGACCTAGGACCTTAAGATCTTGCATGAAAGGAGGACTAGCAGCCGCGTTGCATGGGAGAATGTGAAAAGTATTCATATGTACTAAAAACCTGAGAAATCCGTCCGTTTTCGTCATTTGTTATCGAATCGACTTAAAGCCAGATCGTCACATTGGCCGCTTTTCTCTCTGAGACGGTTACATTTATCGTCTGCAAAGCTAAGTCGCGTGCTGCGGTATGCGGAGACACTAAAAGCACCATAGTGTTACACAGAAGAAGCTTCTAAGCTGAAGCAATAGCCATAAGAAGCAGTACAATTCAAGTTTTGGTTATCGATTATTCACTTTTTAGGCGGCTTTGGTGCCTTGGACAAGAGGTGGAACCTTATGATTTTGCATGAAAGGAGGACTAGCAGCCGCGTTGCACGGGAAAATGTGAAAAGCGTTCATATGTAGTAAAAACCTGAGAAATCCGCCCGTTTTCGTCAATTGTTATCGAATCTACTTAAAGCCAGATCGTCACATTGGCCGCTCTTCTCTCTGAATCGGTTACATTTATCGTCTTCAAAGCTATGTCGCGTGCTGCTTTATGCGGAGATACTAAAAGCACCATAGTAGAACACAGAATAAGCTTCTAAGTTGAAGCAATAGCCAGTAAGAAGTAGTACAATTCAAGTTTTAATTGTCGATTACTCACATTTTAGCCGGCTTTGGTGGCTTGGACATGACCTGGGACCTTAATATTTTGCATGAAAGGAGGACTAGCAGCCGCGGTGCACGGTAGAATGTGAAAAGTGTTCATATGTAGTAAAAACCTGAGAAATCCGTCTGTTTTCGTCATTTGTTATCGAATCGACTTAAAGCCAGATCGTCACTATTGCCGCTTTTCTCTCTGAGACGGTTACGTTTATCGTCTGCAAAACTATGTCACGTGCTGCGGTATGCGGAGACACTAAAAGCACCATAGTAGAACACAGAAGAAGCTTCTAAGTTGAAGCAATAGCCATAAGAAGCAGTACAATTCAAGTTTTGGTTATCGATTATTGTTTTTTTAGCGGCTTTGGTGCCTTGGACAAGAGGTGGAACCTTAAGATTTTGCATGAAAGGAGGACTAGCAGCTGCGATGCACGGGAGAATGTGAAAAGTGTTCACATGTAGTAAAAACCTGAGAAATCCGTCCGTTTTCGTCATTTGTTATCGAATCGACTTAAAGCCAGATCGTCATATTGGCCGCTTTTCTCTCTGAGACGGTTACATTTATCGTCTGCAAAGCTATGTCGCGTGCTGCGGTATGCGGTGACACTAAAAGCACCATAGTAGAACACAGAAGAAGCTTCTATGTTGTAGTAATAGCCAGTAAGATGTAGTACAATTCAAGTTTTAGGCGTCGATTATTCACTTTTTAGCCGGCTTTATTGGCTTGGACATGACCTATTACCTTAGGATTTTGCATGAAAGGAGGACTTGCAGAAGCGTTGCACGGGAGAATGTGAAAAGTGTTCCTATGTACTAAAAACCTGAGAAATCCGTCCGTTTTCGTCATTTGTTATCGAAACGACTTAAAGCCAGATCGTCACATTGGCCGCTTTTCTCTCTGAGACCGTTACATTTATCGTCTACAAGGCTATGTCGCGTGCTGCGGTATGCGGAGACACTAAAAGCAGCATAGTAGAACACAGAAGAAGCTTCTAAGTTGAAGTAATTGCCAGTAAGAAGTAGTACAATTCAAGTTTGGGCGTCGATTATTCACTTTTTAGCCGGCTTTGGTGGCTTGGACATGACCTAGGACTTTAAGATTTTGCATGAAAGTAGGACTAGCAGCCGCGTTGCACGGGAGAATGTGAAAAGTGTTCATATGTAGTAAAAACCTGAGAAATCCGTCCGTTTTCGTCATTTGTTATCGAATCGACTTAAAGCCAGATCGTCACATTGGCCGCTTTTCTCTCTGAGACGGTAACATTTATCGTCTGCAAAGCTATGTCGCGTGCTGCGGTATGCGGAGACACTAAACGCAGCATAGTAGAACACAGAAGAAGCTTCTAAGTTGAAGTAATAGCCAGTAAGAATTAGTACAATTCAAGTTTTAGGCGTCGATTATTCACTTTTTAGCCAGTTTGGTGGCTTGGACATGACCTAGGACCTTAAGATTTTGCATGAAAGGAGGACTAGTAGAAGCGTTGCACGGGAGAATGTGAGAGGTGTTCATATGTAGTAAAAACCTGAGAAATCCGTCCGTTTTCGTCATTTGTTATCGAATCGACTTAAAGCCAGATCGTCACATTGGCCGCTTTTCTCTCTGAGACGGTTACATTTATCGTCTGCAAAGCTATGTCGCGTGCTGCGGTATTTGGTGACACTAAAAGCACCATAGTAGAACACAGAAGAAGCTTCTATGTTGTAGTAATAGCCAGTAAGAAGTAGTACAATTCTAGTTTTAGGCGTCGATTATTCACTTTTTAGCCGTCTTTGGTGGCTTGGACATGACCTAGGACCTTAAGATTTTGCATGAAAGGAGGACTAGCAGCCGCGTTGCACGGGAAAATATGAAAAGTGTTCATATGTAGTAAAAACCTGAAAAATCCTTCCGTTTTCGTCATTTGTTATGGAATCGACTTAAAGCCAGATCGTCACATTGGCCACTTTTCTCTCTGAGACGGTTACATTTATCGTCTGCAAAGCTATGTCGCGTGCTGCGGTATGCGGAGACCTTAAAAGCACCATAGTAGAACACAGAATAAGCTTCTAAGTTGAAGCAATGGTCAGTAAGAAGTTGTACAATACATGTTTTGGTTATCGATTATTGATTTTTAGCCGGCTTTGGAGCCTTGGACATGAGGTCGAACCTTAAGATTTTGCATGAAAGGAGGACTAGCAGCTGCGTTGCACAGGAGATTGTGAAAAGGGTTCATATGTAGTAAAAACCTGAGAAATCCGTCCGTTTCCTTCATTTGTTATCGAATCTACTTAAAGCCAGATCGTCACATTGGCCGCTTTTCTCTCTGAAACGGTTACGTTTATCGTCTGCAAAGCTATCTCACGTGCTGCGGTATGCGGAGACTCTAAAAGCACCATAGTAGAACACAGAAGAAGCTTCTAAGTTGAAGTAATAGCCGGTAAGACGTAGTACAATTCAAGTTTTAGGCGTCGATTATTCACTTTTTAGCCAGTTTTGGTGGCTTGGACATGACCTAGGACCTTAAGATCTTGCATGAAAGGAGGACTAGCAGCCGCGTTGCATGGGAGAATGTGAAAAGTGTTCATATGTACTAAAAACCTGAGAAATCCGTCCGTTTTCGTCATTTGTTATCGAATCGACTTAAAGCCAGATCGTCACATTGGCCGCTTTTCTCTCTGAGACGGTTACATTTATCGTCTGCAAAGCTATGTCGCGTGCTGCGGTATGCGGAGACACTAAAAGCACCATAGTGTTACACAGAAGAAGCTTCTAAGCTGAAGCAATAGCCATAAGAAGCAGTACAATTCAAGTTTTGGTTATCGATTATTCACTTTTTAGGCGGCTTTGGTGCCTTGGACAAGAGGTGGAACCTTATGATTTTGCATGAAAGGAGGACTAGCAGCCGCGTTGCACGGGAAAATGTGAAAAGCGTTCATATGTAGTAAAAACCTGAGTAATCCGCCCGTTTTCGTCAATTGTTATCGAATCTACTTAAAGCCAGATCGTCACATTGGCCGCTCTTCTCTCTGAATCGGTTACATTTATCGTCTTCAAAGCTATGTCGCGTGCTGCTTTATGCGGAGATACTAAAAGCACCATAGTAGAACACAGAATAAGCTTCTAAGTTGAAGCAATAGCCAGTAAGAAGTAGTACAATTCAAGTTTTAATTGTCGATTATTCACATTTTAGCCGGCTTTGGTGGCTTGGACATGACCTGGGACCTTAATATTTTGCATGAAAGGAGGACTAGCAGCCGCGGTGCACGGGAGAATGTGAAAAGTGTTCATATGTAGTAAAAACCTGAGAAATCCGTCCGTTTTCGTCATTTGTTATCGAATCGACTTAAAGCCAGATCGTCACTATTGCCGCTTTTCTCTCTGAGACGGTTACGTTTATCGTCTGCAAAACTATGTCACGTGCTGCGGTATGCGGAGACACTAAAAGCACCATAGTAGAACACAGAAGAAGCTTCTATGTTGAAGCAATAGCCATAAGAAGCAGTACAATTCAAGTTTTGGTTATCGATTATTGTTTTTTAGCGGCTTTGGTGCCTTGGACAAGAGGTGGAACATTAAGATTTTGCATGAAAGGAGGACTAGCAGCTGCGTTGCACGGGAGAATGTGAAAAGTGTTCATATGTAGTAAAAACCTGAGAAATCCGTCCGTTTTCGTCATTTGTTATCGAATCGACTTAAAGCCAGATCGTCAAATTGGCCGCTTTTCTCTCTGAGACGGTTACATTTATCGTCTGCAAAGCTATGTCGCGTGCTGCGGTATGCGGTGACACTAAAAGCACCATAGTAGAACACAGAAGAAGCTTCTATGTTGTAGTAATAGCCAGTAAGAAGTAGTACAATTCAAGTTTTAGGCGTCGATTATTCACTTTTTAGCCGGCTTTATTGGCTTGGACATGACCTATTACCTTAGGATTTTGCATGAAAGGAGGACTTGCAGAAGCGTTGCACGGGAGAATGTGAAAAGTGTTCCTATGTACTAAAAACCTGAGAAATCCGTCCGTTTTCGTCATTTGTTATCGAATAGACTTAAAGCCAGATCGTCACATTGGCCGCTTTTCTCTCTGAGAACGTTACATTTATCGTCTACAAGGCTATGTCGCGTGCTGCGGTATGCGGAGACACTAAAAGCAGCATAGTAGAACACAGAAGAAGCTTCTAAGTTGAAGTAATTGCCAGTAAGAAGTAGTACAATTCAAGTTTGGGCGTCGATTATTCACTTTTTAGCCGGCTTTGGTGGCTTGGACATGACCTAGGACTTTAAGATTTTGCATGAAAGTAGGACTAGCAGCCGCGTTGCACGGGAGAATGTGAAAAGTGTTCATATGTAGTAAAAACCTGAGAAATCCGTCCGTTTTCGTCATTTGTTATCGAATCGACTTAAAGCCAGATCGTCACATTGGCCGCTTTTCTCTCTGAGACGGTTACATTTATCGTCTGCAAAGCTATGTCGCGTGCTGCGGTATGCGGAGACACTAAAAGCACCATAGTGGAACACAGAATAAGCTTCTAAGTTGAAGCAATGGCCAGTAAGAAGTAGTACAATTCAAGTTTGGCTATCGATTATTGATCTTTAGCCGGCTTTGGTGCCTTGGACATGAGGTCGAACCTTAAGATTTTGCTTGAAAGAAGAACTAGCAGCTGCGTTGCACGGGAGTATGTGAAAAGGGTTCATATGTTGTAAAAACCTGAGAAATCCGTCCGTTTTCGTCATTTGTTATCGAATCGACTTAAAGCCAGATCGTCACTATGGCCGCTTTTCTCTCTGAAATGGTTACGTTTATCGTCTGCAAAGCTATGTCGCGTGCTGCGGTATGCGGAGACACTAAAAACACCATAGTAGAACACAGAAGAAGCTTCTAAGTTGAAGCAATAAAAAGTAACAAGTAGTACAATTCAAGTATTAGTTGTCGATTATTTACTTTTTAGCCGGCTTTATTGGCTTGGACATGACCTAGTACCTAAAGATTTTGCATGAAAAGAGGACTTGCAGCCGCGTTGCACGGGAGAATGTGAAAAGTGTTCATATGTACTAAAAACCTAAGAAATCCGTCCGTTTTCGTCATTTGTTATCGAATCGACTTAAAGCCAGATCGTCACATTGGCCGCTTTTCTCTCTGAGCCGGTTACATTTATCGTCTGCAAAGCTATGTCGCGTGCTGCGGTATGCGGAGACACTAAAAGCACCATAGTAGAACACAGAAGAAGCTTCTAAGTTGAAGTAATAGCCAGTAAGAAGTAGTACAATTCAAGTTTTAGGCGTCGATTATTCACTTTTTAGCCAGTTTTGGTGGCTTGGACATGACCTAGGACCTTAAGATTTTGCATGAAAGGAGGACTGGTAGCCGCGTTGCACGGGAGAATGTGAAAGGTGTTCATATGTAGTAAAAACCTGAGAAATCCGTCCGTTTTCGTCATTTGTTATCGAATCGACTTAAAGCCAGATCGTCACATTGGCCGCTTTTCTCTCTGAAATGGTTACGTTTATCGTCTGCAAGGCTATGTCACGTGCTGCGGTATGCGGAGACACTAAAAGCACCATAGTAGAACACAGAAGAAGCTTCTAAGTTGAAGCAATAAAAAGTAACGAGTAGTATAATTCAAGTATTAGTTGTCGATTATTCACTTTTTAGCCGGCTTTATTGGCTTGGACATGACCTAGTACCTTAAGATTTTGCATGAAAGGAGGATTAGCAGCCGCGTTGCACGGGAGAATGTGAAAAGTGTTCATATGTACTAAAAACCTGAGAAATCCGTCCGTTTTAGTCATTTGTTATCGATTCGACTTAAAGCAAGATCGCCACATTGGCCGCTTTTATCTCTGAGACGGTTACATTTATCGTCTGCAAAGCTATGTCGCGTGCTGCGGTATGCGGAGACACTAAAAGCACCATAGTAGAACACAGAAGAAGCTTCTAAGTTGAAGCAATGGTCAGTAAGAAGTAGTACAATTCAAGTTATGGCTATCGATTATTGATTTTTAGCCGGCTTTGGTGCCTTGGACATGAGGTGGAACCTTAAGATTTTGCTTGAAAGGAGGACTAGCAGCCGCGTTGCACGGGAGAATGTGAAAAGTGTTCATATGTACTAAAAACCTGAGAAATCCGTCCGTTTTCGTCATTTGTTATCGAATCGACTTAAAGCCAGATCGTCACATTGGCCGCTTTTCTCTCTGAGACGGTTACATTTATCGGCTGCAAAGCTATGTCGCGTGCTGCGGTATGCGGAGACACTAAAAGCACCATAGTGGAACACAGAATAAGCTTCTAAGTTGAAACAATGGCCAGTAAGAAGTAGTACAATTCAAGTCTTGGCTATCGATTATTGATCTTTAGCCGGCTTTGGTGCCTTGGACATGAGGTCGAACCTTAAGATTTTGCTTGAAAGGAGGACTAGCAGCTGCGTTGCACGGGAGAATGTCAAAAGGGTTCATATGTAGTAAAAACTTGAGAAATCCGTCCGTTTTCGTCATTTGTTATCGAATCGACTTAAAGCCAGATCGTCACTATGGCCGCTTTTCTCTCTGAAATGGTTACGTTTATCGTCTGCAAGGCTATGTCGCGTGCTGCGGTATGCGGAGACACTAAAAGCAGCATAGTAGAACATAGAAGAAGCTTCTAAGTTGAAGTAATAGCCAGTAAGAAGTAGTACAATTCAAGTTTTAGGCGTCGATTATTCACTTTTTAGCCAGTTTTGGTGGCTTGGACATGACCTAGGACCTTAAGATTTTGCATGATAGGAGGACTGGTAGCCGCGTTGCACGGGAGAATGTGAAAGGTGTTCATATGTAGTAAGAACCTGTGATATCCGTCCGTTTTCGTCAATTGTTAACGAATCGACTTAAAGCCAGATCGTCACATTGGCCGCTTTTCTCTCTGAGACGGTTACATTTATCGTCTGCAAACCTATGTCGCGTGCTGTGGTATGCGGAGACACTAAAAGCACCATAGTAGAACACACAAGAAGCTTCTAAAGAAGTAATAGCCAGTAAGAAGTAGTACAATTCAAGTTTTAGGCGTCGATTATTCACTCTTTAGCCGGCTTTGGTGGCTTGGACATGACCTAGGACTTTAAGATTTTGCATGAAAGTAGGACAAGCAGCCGCGTTGCACGGGAGAATGTGAAAAGTGTTCATATGTAGTAAAAAGCTGAGAAATCCGTCCGTTTTCGTCATTTGTTATCGAATCGACTTAAAGCCAGATCGTCACATTGGCCGCTTTTCTCTCTGAGACGGTTACATTTATCGTCTGCAAAGCTATGTCGCGTGCTGCGGTATGCGGAGACACTAAAAGCACCATAGTAGAACACAGAAGAAGCTTCTAAGTTGAAGCAATAAAAAGTAACAAGTAGTACAATTCAAGTATTAGTTGTCGATTATTCGCTTTTTAGGCGGCTTTATTGGCTTGGACATGACCTAGTACCTAAAGATTTTGCATGAAAGGAGGACTTGCAGCTGCGTTGCACGGGGGAATCTGAAAAGTGTTCATATGTAGCAAAAACCTGAGAAATCCGTCCGTTTTCGTCATTTGTTATCGAATCGACTTAAAGCCAGATCGTCACATTGGCCGCTTTTCCCTCTGAGACGGTTACATTTATCGTCTGCAAAGCTATGTCGCGTGCTGCGGTATTTGGTGACACTAAAAGCACCATAGTAGAACACAGAAGAAGCTTCTATGTTGTAGTAATAGCCAGTAAGAAGTAGTACAATTCTAGTTTTAGGCGTCGATTATTCACTTTTTAGCCGTCTTTGGTGGCTTGGACATGACCTAGGACCTTAAGATTTTGCATGAAAGGAGGACTAGCAGCCGCGTTGCACGGGAAAATATGAAAAGTGTTCATATGTAGTAAAAACCTGAAAAATCCTTCCGTTTTCGTCATTTGTTATGGAATCGACTTAAAGCCAGATCGTCACATTGGCCGCTTTTCTCTCTGAGACGGTTACATTTATCGTCTGCAAAGCTATGTCGCGTGCTGCGGTATGCGGAGACCTTAAAAGCACCATAGTAGAACACAGAATAAGCTTCTAAGTTGAAGCAATGGTCAGTAAGAAGTTGTACAATACATGTTTTGGTTATTGATTATTGATTTTTAGCCGGCTTTGGAGCCTTGGGCATGAGGTCGAACCTTAAGATTTTGCATGAAAGAGGACTAGCAGCTGCGTTGCACAGGCGATTGTGAAAAGGGTTCATATGTAGTAAAAACCTGAGAAATCCGTCCGTTTCCTTCATTTGTTATCGAATCTACTTAAAGCCAGATCGTCACATTGGCCGCTTTTCTCTCTGAAACGGTTACGTTTATCGTCTGCAAAGCTATCTCACGTGCTGCGGTATGCGGAGACTCTAAAAGCACCATAGTAGAACACAGAAGAAGCTTCTAAGTTGAAGTAATAGCCGGTAAGACGTAGTACAATTCAAGTTTTAGGCGTCGATTATTCACTTTTTAGCCAGTTTTGGTGGCTTGGACATGACCTAGGACCTTAAGATCTTGCATGAAAGGAGGACTAGCAGCCGCGTTGCATGGGAGAATGTGAAAAGTGTTCATATGTACTAAAAACCTGAGAAATCCGTCCGTTTTCGTCATTTGTTATCGAATCGACTTAAAGCCAGATCGTCACATTGGCCGCTTTTCTCTCTGAGACGGTTACATTTATCGTCTGCAAAGCTATGTCGCGTGCTGCGGTATGCGGAGACACTAAAAGCACCATAGTGTTACACAGAAGAAGCTTCTAAGCTGAAGCAATAGCCATAAGAAGCAGTACAATTCAAGTTTTGGTTATCGATTATTCACTTTTTAGGCGGCTTTGGTGCCTTGGACAAGAGGTGGAACCTTATGATTTTGCATGAAAGGAGGACTAGCAGCCGCGTTGCACGGGAAAATGTGAAAAGCGTTCATATGTAGTAAAAACCTGAGAAATCCGCCCGTTTTCGTCAATTGTTATCGAATCTACTTAAAGCCAGATCGTCACATTGGCCGCTCTTCTCTCTGAATCGGTTACATTTATCGTCTTCAAAGCTATGTCGCGTGCTGCTTTATGCGGAGATACTAAAAGCACCATAGTAGAACACAGAATAAGCTTCTAAGTTGAAGCAATAGCCAGTAAGAAGTAGTACAATTCAAGTTTTAATTGTCGATTATTCACATTTTAGCCGGCTTTGGTGGCTTGGACATGACCTGGGACCTTAATATTTTGCATGAAAGGAGGACTAGCAGCCGCGGTGCACGGGAGAATGTGAAAAGTGTTCATATGTAGTAAAAACCTGAGAAATCCGTCCGTTTTCGTCATTTGTTATCGAATCGACTTAAAGCCAGATCGTCACTATTGCCGCTTTTCTCTCTGAGACGGTTACGTTTATCGTCTGCAAAACTATGTCACGTGCTGCGGTATGCGGAGACACTAAAAGCACCATAGTAGAACACAGAAGAAGCTTCTAAGTTGAAGCAATAGCCATAAGAAGCAGTACAATTCAAGTTTTGGTTATCGATTATTGTTTTTTAGCGGCTTTGGTGCCTTGGACAAGAGGTGGAACCTTAAGATTTTGCATGAAAGGAGGACTAGCAGCTGCGTTGCACGGGAGAATGTGAAAAGTGTTCATATGTAGTAAAAACCTGAGAAATCCGTCCGTTTTCGTCATTTGTTATCGAATCGACTTAAAGCCAGATCGTCATATTGGCCGCTTTTCTCTCTGAGACGGTTACATTTATCGTCTGCAAAGCTATGTCGCGTGCTGCGGTATGCGGTGACACTAAAAGCACCATAGTAGAACACAGAAGAAGCTTCTATGTTGTAGTAATAGCCAGTAAGAAGTAGTACAATTCAAGTTTTAGGCGTCGATTATTCACTTTTTAGCCGGCTTTATTGGCTTGGACATGACCTATTACCTTAGGATTTTGCATGAAAGGAGGACTTGCAGAAGCGTTGCACGGGAGAATGTGAAAAGTGTTCCTATGTACTAAAAACCTGAGAAATCCGTCCGTTTTCGTCATTTGTTATCGAATAGACTTAAAGCCAGATCGTCACATTGGCCGCTTTTCTCTCTGAGACCGTTACATTTATCGTCTACAAGGCTATGTCGCGTGCTGCGGTATGCGGAGACACTAAAAGCAGCATAGTAGAACACAGAAGAAGCTTCTAAGTTGAAGTAATAGCCAGTAAGAAGTAGTACAATTCAAGTTTGGGCGTCGATTATTCACTTTTTAGCCGGCTTTGGTGGCTTGGACATGACCTAGGACTTTAAGATTTTGCATGAAAGTAGGACTAGCAGCCGCGTTGCACGGGAGAATGTGAAAAGTGTTCATATGTAGTAAAAACCTGAGAAATCTGTCCGTCTTCGTCATTTGTTATCGAATCGACTTAAAGCCAGATCGTCACATTGGCCGCTTTTCTCTCTGAGACGGTTACATTTATCGTCTGCAAAGCTATGTCGCGTGCTGCGGTATGCGGAGACACTAAAAGCACCATAGTGGAACACAGAATAAGCTTCTAAGTTGAAGCAATGGCCAGTAAGAAGTAGTACAATTCAAGTTTGGCTATCGATTATTGATCTTTAGCCGGCTTTGGTGCCTTGGACATGAGGTCGAACCTTAAGATTTTGCTTGAAAGAAGGACTAGCAGCTGCGTTGCACGGGAGTATGTGAAAAGGGTTCATATGTTGTAAAAACCTGAGAAATCCGTCCGTTTTCGTCATTTGTTATCGAATCGACTTAAAGCCAGATCGTCACTATGGCCGCTTTTCTCTCTGAAATGGTTACGTTTATCGTCTGCAAAGCTATGTCGCGTGCTGCGGTATGCGGAGACACTAAAAACACCACAGTAGGACACAGAAGAAGCTTCTAAGTTGAAGCAATAAAAAGTAACAAGTAGTACAATTCAAGTATTAGTTGTCGATTATTTACTTTTTAGCCGGCTTTATTGGCTTGGACATGACCTAGTACCTAAAGATTTTGCATGAAAGGAGGACTTGCAGCTGCGTTGCACGGGAGAATCTGAAAAGTGTTCATATGTACTAAAAACCTAAGAAATCCGTCCGTTTTCGTCATTTGTTATCGAATCGACTTAAATCCAGATCGTCACATTGGCCGCTTCTCTCTCTGAGCCGGTTACATTTATCGTCTGCAAAGCTATGTCGCGTGCTGCGGTATGCGGAGACACTAAAAGCACCATAGTAGAACACAGAAGAAGCTTCTAAGTTGAAGTAATAGCCAGTAAGAAGTAGTACAATTCAAGTTTTAGGCGTCGATTATTCACTTTTTAGCCAGTTTTGGTGGCTTGGACATGACCTAGGACCTTAAGATTTTGCATGAAAGGAGGACTGGTAGCCGCGTTGCACGGGAGAATGTGAAAGGTGTTCATATGTAGTAAAAACCTGAGAAATCCGTCCGTTTTCGTCATTTGTTATCGAATCGACTTAAAGCCAGATCGTCACATTGGCCGCTTTTCTCTCTGAAATGGTTACGTTTATCGTCTGCAAGGCTATGTCACGTGCTGCGGTATGCGGAGACAGTAAAAGCACCATAGTAGAACACAGAAGAAGCTTCTAAGTTGAAGCAATAAAAAGTAACGAGTAGTATAATTCAAGTATTAGTTGTCGATTATTCACTTTTTAGCCGGCTTTATTGGCTTGGACATGACCTAGTACCTTAAGATTTTGCATGAAAGGAGGATTAGCAGCCGCGTTGCACGGGAGAATGTGAAAAGTGTTCATATGTACTAAAAACCTGAGAAACCCGTCCGTTTTATTCATTTGTTATCGATTCGACTTAAAGCCAGATCGCCGCATTGGCCGCTTTTATCTCTGAGACGGTTACAATTATCGTCTGCAAAGCTATGTCGCGTGCTGCGGTATGCGGAGACACTAAAAGCACCATAGTAGAACACAGAAGAAGCTTCTAAGTTGAAGCAATAACCAGTACGAAGTAGAACAATTCAAGTATTAGTTGTCGATTATTCACTTTTTAGCCGGCTTTATTGGCTTGGACATGACCTAGTACCTTAAGATTTTGCTTGAAAGGAGGACTAGCAGCCGCGTTGCACGGGAGAATGTGAAAAGTGTTCATATGTACTAAAAACCTGAGAAATCCGTCCGTTTTCGTCATTTGTTATCGAATCGACTTAAAGCCAGATCGTCACATTGGCCGCTTTTCTCTCTGAGACGGTTACATTTATCGTCTGCAAAGCTATGTCGCGTGCTGCGGTATGCGGAGACACTAAAAGCACCATAGTGGAACACAGAATAAGCTTCTAAGTTGAAACAATGGCCAGTAAGAAGTAGTACAATTCAAGTCTTGGCTATCGATTATTGATCTTTAGCCGGCTTTGGTGCCTTGGACATGAGGTCGAACCTTAAGATTTTGCTTGAAAGGAGGACTAGCAGCTGCGTTGCACGGGAGAATGTCAAAAGGGTTCATATGTAGTAAAAACTTGAGAAATCCGTCCGTTTTCGTCATTTGTTATCGAATCGACTTAAAGCCAGATCGTCACTATGGCCGCTTTTCTCTCTGAAATGGTTACGTTTATCGTCTGCAAGGCTATGTCGCGTGCTGCGGTATGCGGAGACACTAAAAGCAGCATAGTAGAACATAGAAGAAGCTTCTAAGTTGAAGTAATAGCCAGTAAGAAGTAGTACAATTCAAGTTTTAGGCGTCGATTATTCACTTTTTAGCCAGTTTTGGTGGCTTGGACATGACCTAGGACCTTAAGATTTTGCATGATAGGAGGACTGGTAGCCGCGTTGCACGGGAGAATGTGAAAGGTGTTCATATGTAGTAAGAACCTGTGATATCCGTCCGTTTTCGTCAATTGTTAACGAATCGACTTAAAGCCAGATCGTCACATTGGCCGCTTTTCTCTCTGAGACGGTTACATTTATCGTCTGCAAACCTATGTCGCGTGCTGTGGTATGCGGAGACACTAAAAGCACCATAGTAGAACACAGAAGAAGCTTCTAAAATGAAGTAATAGCCAGTAAGAAGTAGTACAATTCAAGTTTTAGGCGTCGATTATTTTACTCTTTAGCCGGCTTTGGTGGCTTGGACATGACCTAGGACTTTAAGATTTTGCATGAAAGTAGGACTAGCAGCCGCGTTGCACGGGAGAATGTGAAAAGTGTTCATATGTAGTAAAAAGCTGAGAAATCCGTCCGTTTTCGTCATTTGTTATCGAATCGACTTAAAGCCAGATCGTCACATTGGCCGCTTTTCTCTCTGAGACGGTTACATTTATCGTCTGCAAAGCTATGTCGCGTGCTGCGGTATGCGGAGACACTAAAAGCACCATAGTGGAACACAGAATAAGCTTCTAAGTTGAAGCAATGGCCAGTAAGAAGTAGTACAATTCAAGTTTGGCTATCGATTATTGATCTTTAGCCGGCTTTGGTGCCTTGGACATGAGGTCGAACCTTAAGATTTTGCTTGAAAGAAGGACTAGCAGCTGCGTTGCACGGGAGTATGTGAAAAGGGTTCATATGTTGTAAAAACCTGAGAAATCCGTCCGTTTTCGTCATTTGTTATCGAATCGACTTAAAGCCAGATCGTCACTATGGCCGCTTTTCTCTCTGAAATGGTTACGTTTATCGTCTGCAAAGCTATGTCGCGTGCTGCGGTATGCGGAGACACTAAAAACACCATAGTAGGACACAGAAGAAGCTTCTAAGTTGAAGCAATAAAAAGTAACAAGTAGTACAATTCAAGTATTAGTTGTCGATTATTTACTTTTTAGCCGGCTTTATTGGCTTGGACATGACCTAGTACCTAAAGATTTTGCATGAAAGGAGGACTTGCAGCCGCGTTGCACGGGAGAATGTGAAAAGTGTTCATATGTACTAAAAACCTAAGAAATCCGTCCGTTTTCGTCATTTGTTATCGAATCGACTTAAAGCCAGATCGTCACATTGGCCGCTTTTCTCTCTGAGCCGGTTACATTTATCGTCTGCAAAGCTATGTCGCGTGCTGCGGTATGCGGAGACACTAAAAGCACCATAGTAGAACACAGAAGAAGCTTCTAAGTTGAAGTAATAGCCAGTAAGAAGTAGTACAATTCAAGTTTTAGGCGTCGATTATTCACTTTTTAGCCAGTTTTGGTGGCTTGGACATGTCCTAGGACCTTAAGATTTTGCATGAAAGGAGGACTGGTAGCCGCGTTGCACGGGAGAATTCGAAAGGTGTTCATATGTAGTAAAAACCTGAGAAATCCGTCCGTTTTCGTCATTTGTTATCGAATCGACTTAAAGCCAGATCGTCACATTGGCCGCTTTTCTCTCTGAAATGGTTACGTTTATCGTCTGCAAGGCTATGTCACGTGCTGCGGTATGCGGAGACAGTAAAAGCACCATAGTAGAACACAGAAGAAGCTTCTAAGTTGAAGCAATAAAAAGTAACGAGTAGTATAATTCAAGTATTAGTTGTCGATTATTCACTTTTTAGCCGGCTTTATTGGCTTGGACATGACCTAGTACCTTAAGATTTTGCATGAAAGGAGGATTAGCAGCCGCGTTGCACGGGAGAATGTGAAAAGTGTTCATATGTACTAAAAACCTGAGAAATCCGTCCGTTTTATTCATTTGTTATCGATTCGACTTAAAGCCAGATCGCCACATTTGCCGCTTTTATCTCTGAGACGGTTACAATTATCGTCTGCAAAGCTATGTCGCGTGCTGCGGTATGCGGAGACACTAAAAGCACCATAGTAGAACACAGAAGAAGCTTCTAAGTTGAAGCAATAACCAGTACGAAGTAGAACAATTCAAGTATTAGTTGTCGATTATTCACTTTTTAGCCGGCTTTATTGGCTTGGACATGACCTAGTACCTTAAGATTTTGCTTGAAAGGAGGACTAGCAGCCGCGTTGCACGGGAGAATGTGAAAAGTGTTCATATGTACTAAAAACCTGAGAAATCCGTCCGTTTTCGTCATTTGTTATCGAATCGACTTAAAGCCAGATCGTCACATTGGCCGCTTTTCTCTCTGAGACGGTTACATTTATCGTCTGCAAAGCTATGTCGCGTGCTGCGGTATGCGGAGACACTAAAAGCACCATAGTGGAACACAGAATAAGCTTCTAAGTTGAAACAATGGCCAGTAAGAAGTAGTACAATTCAAGTCTTGGCTATCGATTATTGATCTTTAGCCGGCTTTGGTGCCTTGGACATGAGGTCGAACCTTAAGATTTTGCTTGAAAGGAGGACTAGCAGCTGCGTTGCACGGGAGAATGTCAAAAGGGTTCATATGTAGTAAAAACTTGAGAAATCCGTCCGTTTTCGTCATTTGTTATCGAATCGACTTAAAGCCAGATCGTCACTATGGCCGCTTTTCTCTCTGAAATGGTTACGTTTATCGTCTGCAAGGCTATGTCGCGTGCTGCGGTATGCGGAGACACTAAAAGCAGCATAGTAGAACATAGAAGAAGCTTCTAAGTTGAAGTAATAGCCAGTAAGAAGTAGTACAATTCAAGTTTTAGGCGTCGATTTTTCACTTTTTAGCCAGTTTTGGTGGCTTGGACATGACCTAGGACCTTAAGATTTTGCATGATAGGAGGACTGGTAGCCGCGTTGCACGGGAGAATGTGAAAGGTGTTCATATGTAGTAAGAACCTGTGATATCCGTCCGTTTTCGTCAATTGTTAACGAATCGACTTAAAGCCAGATCGTCACATTGGCCGCTTTTCTCTCTGAGACGGTTACATTTATCGTCTGCAAAGCTATGTCGCGTGCTGCGGTATGCGGAGACACTAAAAGCACCATAGTAGAACACAGAAGAAGCTTCTAAGTTGAAGCAATAAAAAGTAACAAGTAGTACAATTCAAGTATTAGTTGTCGATTATTCGCTTTTTAGCCGGCTTTATTGGCTTGGACATGACCTAGTACCTAACGATTTTGCATGAAAGGAGGACTTGCAGCTGCGTTGCACGGGAGAATCTGAAAAGTGTTCATATGTAGCAAAAACCTGAGAAATCCGTCCGTTTTCGTCATTTGTTATCGAATCGACTTAAAGCCAGATCGTCACATTGGCCGCTTTTCTCTCTGAGACGGTTACATTTATCGTCTGCAAAGCTATGTCGCGTGCTGCGGTATGCGGAGACACTAAAAGCAGCATAGTAGAACACAGAAGAAGCTTCTAAGTTGAAGTAATAGCCTGTAAGAATTAGTACAATTCAAGTTTTAGGCGTCGATTATTCACTTTTTAGCCAGTTTGGTGGCTTGGACATGACCTAGGACCTTAAGATTTTGCATGAAAGGAGGACTAGTAGAAGCGTTGCACGGGAGAATGTGAGAGGTGTTCATATGTAGTAAAAACCTGAGAAATCCGTCCGTTTTCGTCATTTGTTATCGAATCGACTTAAAGCCAGATCGTCACATTGGCCGCTTTTCTCTCTGAGACGGTTACATTTATCGTCTGCAAAGCTATGTCGCGTGCTGCGGTATGCGGTGACACTAAAAGCACCGTAGTAGAACACAGAAGAAGCTTCTATGTTGTAGTAATAGCCAGTAAGAAGTAGTACAATTCAAGTTTTAGGCGCCGATTATTCACTTTTTAGCCGTCTTTGGTGGCTTGGACATGACCTAGGACCTTAAGATTTTGCATGAAAGGAGGACTAGCAGCCGCGTTGCACGGGAGAATGTGAAAAGTGTTCATATGTAGTAAAAACCTGAGAAATCCTTCCGTTTTCGTCATTTGTTATAGAATCGACTTAAAGCCAGATCGTCACATTCGCCGCTTTTCTCTCTGAGACGGTTACATTTATCGTCTGCAAAGCTATGTCGCGTGCTGCGGTATGCGGAGACCTTAAAAGCACCATAGTATTACACAGAAGAAGCTTCTAAGCTGAAGCAATAGCCATAAGAAGCAGTACAATTCAAGTTTTGGTTATCGATTATTCACTTTTTAGGCGGCTTTGGTGCCTTGGACAATGGGTGGAACCATATGATTTTGCATGAAAGGAGGACTAGCAGCCGCGTTGCACGGAAAAATGTGAAAAGCGTTCATATGTAGTAAGAACCTGAGAAATCCGCCCGTTTTCGTCAATTGTTATCGAATCTACTTAAAGCCATATCGTCACATTGGCCGCTCTTCTCTCTGAATCGGTTACATTTATCGTCTTCAAAGCTATGTCGCGTGCTGCGGTATGCGGAGATACTAAAAGCACCATAGTAGAACACAGAATAAGCTTCTAAGTTGAAGCAATAGCCAGTAAGAAGTAGTACAATTCAAGTTTTAGTTGTCGATTATTCACATTTTAGCCGGCTTTGGTGGCTTGGACATGACCTGGGACCTTAATATTTTGCATGAAAGGAGGACTAGCAGCCGCGGTGCACGGGAGAATGTGAAAAGTGTTCATATGTAGTAAAAACCTGAGAAATCCGTCCGTTTTCGTCATTTGTTATCGAATCGACTTAAAGCCAGATCGTCACATTGGCCGCTTTTCTCTCTGAGACGGTTACGTTTATCGTCTGCAAAACTATGTCACGTGCTGCGGTATGCGGAGACACTAAAAGCACCATAGTAGAACACAGAAGAAGCTTCTAAGTTGAAGCAATAGCCATAAGAAGCAGTACAATTCAAGTTTTGGTTATCGATTATTGTTTTTTAGCGGCTTTGGTGTCTTGGACAAGAGGTGGAACCTTAAGATTTTGCATGAAAGGTGGACTAGCAGCTGCGTTGCACGGGAGAATGTGAAAAGTGTTCATATGTAGTAAATACCTGAGAAATCCGTCCGTTTTCGTCATTTGTTATCGAATCGACTTAAAGCCAGATCGTCACATTGGCCGCTTTTCTCTCTGAGACGGTTACATTTATCGTTTGCAAAGCTATGTCGCGTGCTGCGGTATGCAGAGACACTAAAAGCACCATAGTAGAACACAGAAGAAGCTTCTATGTTGAAGTAATAGCCATAAGAAGTAGTACAATTCAAGTTTTAGGCGTCGATTATTCACTTTTTAGCCGGCTTTGGTGGCTTGGACATGACCTACGACCTTAAGATTTTGCATGAAAGGAGGACTTGCAGCCGCGTTGCACGGGAGAATGTGAAAAGTGTTCATATGTACTAAAAACCTGAGAAATCCGTCCGTTTTCGTCATTTGTTATCGAATCGACTTAAAGCCAGATCGTCACATAGGCCGCTTTTCTCTCTGAGACGGTTACATTTATCGTCTGCAAAGCTACGTCGCGTGCTGCGGTATGCGGAGACACTAAAAGCACCATAGTAGAACACAGAAGAAGCTTCTAAGTTGAAGTAATAGCCGGTAAGAAGTAGTACAATTCAAGTTTTAGGCGTCGATTATTCACTTTTTAGCCAGTTTTGGTGGCTTGGGCATGACCTAGGACCTTAAGATTTTGCATGAATGGAGGACTAGCAGCCGCGTTGCACGGGAGAATGTGAAAAGTGTTCATATGTAGTAAAAACCTGAGAAATCCGTCCGTTTTCGTCTTTTGTTATCGAATCGACTCAAAGCCAGATCGTCACATTGGCCGCTTTTCTCTCTGAGACGGTTACATTTATCGTCTGCAAAGCTATGTCGCTTGCTGCGGTATGCGGAGACCTTAAAAGCACCATAGTATTACACAGAAGAAGCTTCTAAGCTGAAGCAGTAGCCATAAGAAGCAGTACAATTCAAGTTTTGGTTATCGATTATTCACTTTTTAGGCGGCTTTGGTGCCTTGGACAATGGGTGGAACCATATGATTTTGCATGAAAGGAGGACTAGCAGCCGCGTTGCACGGAAAAATGTGAAAAGCGTTCATATGTAGTAAGAACCTGAGAAATCCGCCCGTTTTCGTCAATTGTTATCGAATCTACTTAAAGCCATATCGTCACATTGGCCGCTCTTCTCTCTGAATCGGTTACATTTATCGTCTTCAAAGCTATGTCGCGTGCTGCGGTATGCGGAGATACTAAAAGCACCATAGTAGAACACAGAATAAGCTTCTAAGTTGAAGCAATAGCCAGTAAGAAGTAGTACAATTCAAGTTTTAGTTGTCGATTATTCACATTTTAGCCGGCTTTGGTGGCTTGGACATGACCTGGGACCTTAATATTTTGCTCGAAAGGAGGACTAGCAGCCGCGGTGCACGGGAGAATGTGAAAAGTGTTCATATGTAGTAAAAACCTGAGAAATCCGTCCGTTTTCGTCATTTGTTATCGAATCGACTTAAAGCCAGATCGTCACATTGGCCGCTTTTCTCTCTGAGACGGTTACGTTTATCGTCTGCAAAACTATGTCACGTGCTGCGGTATGCGGAGACACTAAAAGCACCATAGTAGAACACAGAAGAAGCTTCTAAGTTGAAGCAATAGCCATAAGAAGCAGTACAATTCAAGTTTTGGTTATCGATTATTGTTTTTTAGCGGCTTTGGTGCCTTGGACAAGAGGTGGAACCTTAAGATTTTGCATGAAAGGTGGACTAGCAGCTGCGTTGCACGGGAGAATGTGAAAAGTGTTCATATGTAGTAAATACCTGAGAAATCCGTCCGTTTTCGTCATTTGTTATCGAATCGACTTAAAGCCAGATCGTCACATTGGCCGCTTTTCTCTCTGAGACGGTTACATTTATCGTTTGCAAAGCTATGTCGCGTGCTGCGGTATGCAGAGACACTAAAAGCACCATAGTAGAACACAGAAGAAGCTTCTATGTTGAAGTAATAGCCATAAGAAGTAGTACAATTCAAGTTTTAGGCGTCGATTATTCACTTTTTAGCCGGCTTTGGTGGCTTGGACATGACCTAGGACCTTAAGATTTTGCATGAAAGGAGGACTTGCAGCCGCGTTGCACGGGAGAATGTGAAAAGTGTTCATATGTACTAAAAACCTGAGAAATCCGTCCGTTTTCGTCATTTGTTATCGAATCGACTTAAAGCCAGATCGTCACATAGGCCGCTTTTCTCTCTGAGACGGTTACATTTATCGTCTGCAAAGCTACGTCGCGTGCTGCGGTATGCGGAGACACTAAAAGCACCATAGTAGAACACAGAAGGAGCTTCTAAGTTGAAGTAATAGCCGGTAAGAAGTAGTTCAATTCAAGTTTTAGGCGTCGATTATTCACTTTTTAGCCAGTTTTGGTGGCTTGGGCATGACCTAGGACCTTAAGATTTTGCATGAATGGAGGACTAGCAGCCGCGTTGCACGGGAGAATGTGAAAAGTGTTCATATGTAGTAAAAACCTGAGAAATCCGTCCGTTTTCGTCTTTTGTTATCGAATCGACTTAAAGCCAGATCGTCACATTGGCCGCTTTTCTCTCTGAGACGGTTACATTTATCGTCTGCAAAGCTATGTCGCGTGCTGCGGTATGCGGAGACACTAAAAGCAGCATAGTAGAACACAGAAGAAGCTTCTAAGTTGAAGTAATAGCCAGTAAGAATTAGTACAATTCAAGTTTTAGGCGTCGATTATTCACTTTTTAGCCAGTTTGGTGGCTTGGACATGACCTAGGACCTTAAGATTTTGCATGAAAGGAGGACTAGTAGAAGCGTTGCACGGGAGAATGTGAGAGGTGTTCATATGCAGTAAAAAACTGAGAAATCCGTCCGTTTTCGTCATTTGTTATCGAATCGACTTAAAGCCAGATCGTCACATTGGCCGCTTTTCTCTCTGAGACGGTTACATTTATCGTCTGCAAAGCTATGTCGCGTGCTGCGGTATGCGGAGACACTAAAAGCACCATAGTATTACACAGAAGAAGCTTCTAAGCTGAAGCAATAGCCATAACAAGCAGTACAATTCAAGTTTTTGTTATCGATTATTCACTTTTTAGGCGGCTTTATTGGCTTGGACATGACCTAGTACCTTAAGATTTTGCATGATAGGAGGATTAGCAGCCGCGTTGCACGGGAGAATGTGAAAAGTGTTCATATGTACTAAAAACCTGAGAAATCCGTCCGTTTTCGTCATTTGTTATCGATTCGACTTAAAGCCAGATCGTCACATTGGCCGCTTTTCTCTCTGAGCCGGTTACATTTATCGTCTGCAAAGCTATGTCGCGTGCTGCGGTATGCGGAGACACTAAGAGCACCATAGTAGAACACAGAAGAAGCTTCTAAGTTGAAGTAATAGCCAGTAAGAAGTAGTACAATTCAAGTTTTAGGCGTCGATTATTCACTTTTTAGCCAGTTTTGGTGGCTTGGACATGACCTAGGACCTTAAGATTTTGCATGAAAGGAGGACTGGTAGCCGCGTAGCACGGGAGAATGTGAAAGGTGTTCATATGTAGTAAAAACCTGAGAAATCCGTCCGTTTTCGTCATTTGTTATCGAATCGACTTAAAGCCAGATCGTCACATTGGCCGCTTTTCTCTCTGAAATGGTTACGTTTATCGTCTGCAAGGCTATGTCACGTGCTGCGGTATGCGGAGACACTAAAAGCACCATAGTAGAACACAGAAGAAGCTTCTAAGTTGAAGCAATAAAAAGTAACGAGTAGTATAATTCAAGTATTAGTTGTCGATTATTCACTTTTTAGCCGGCTTTATTGGCTTGGACATGACCTAGTACCTTAAGATTTTGCTTGAAAGGAGGACTAGCAGCCGCGTTGCACGGGAGAATGTGAAAAGTGTTCATATGTACTAAAAACCTGAGAAATCCGTCCGTTTTCGTCATTTGTTATCGAATCGACTTAAAGCCAGATCGTCACATTGGCCGCTTTTCTCTCTGAGACGGTTACATTTATCGTCTGCAAAGCTATGTCGCGTGCTGCGGTATGCGGAGACACTAAAAGCACCATAGTGGAACACAGAATAAGCTTCTAAGTTGAAACAATGGCCAGTAAGAAGTAGTACAATTCAAGTCTTGGCTATCGATTATTGATCTTTAGCCGGCTTTGGTGCCTTGGACATGAGGTCGAACCTTAAGATTTTGCTTGAAAGGAGGACTAGCAGCTGCGTTGCACGGGAGAATGTCAAAAGGGTTCATATGTAGTAAAAACTTGAGAAATCCGTCCGTTTTCGTCATTTGTTATCGAATCGACTTAAAGCCAGATCGTCACTATGGCCGCTTTTCTCTCTGAAATGGTTACGTTTATCGTCTGCAAGGCTATGTCGCGTGCTGCGGTATGCGGAGACACTAAAAGCACCATAGTAGAACACAGAAGAAGCTTCTAAGTTGAAGTAATAGCCAGTAAGAAGTAGTACAATTCAAGTTTTAGGCGTCGATTATTCACTTTTTAGCCAGTTTTGGTGGCTTGGACATGACCTAGGACCTTAAGATTTTGCATGAAAGGAGGACTGGTAGCCGCGTTGCACGGGAGAATGTGAAAGGTGTTCATATGTAGTAAGAACCTGTGATATCCGTCCGTTTTCGTCAATTGTTAAGGAATCGACTTAAAGCCAGATCGTCACATTGGCCGCTTTTCTCTCTGAGACGGTTACATTTATCGTCTGCAAACCTATGTCGCGTGCTGTGGTATGCGGAGACACTAAAAGCACCATAGTAGAACACAGAAGAAGCTTCTAGGTTGAAGAAATAGCCAGTAAGAAGTAGTACAATTCAAGTTTTAGGCGTTGATTATTCACTTTTTAGAAAGTTTTGGTGGCTTGGACATGACCTAGGACCTTAAGATTTTGCGTGATAGGAGGACTGGTAGCCGCGTTGCACGGGAGAATGTGAAAGGTGTTCATATGTAGTAAAAACCTGAGAAATCCGTCCGTTTTCGTCATTTGTTATCGAATCGACTTAAAGCCAGATCGTCACATTGGCCGCTTTTCTCTCTGAGACGGTTACATTTATCGTCTGCAAAGCAATGTCGCGTGCTGCGGTATGCGGAGACACTAAAAGCACCATTGTAGAACACAGAAGAAGCTTCTAAGTTGAAGCAATAGCCATAAGAAGCAGTACAATTCAAGTTTTGGTTACCGATTATTGATTTTTAGCCGGCTTTGGTGCCTTGGACATGAGGTGGAACCTTAAGATTTTGCATGAAAGAAGGACTAGCAGCTGCGTTGCACGGGAAAATGTGAAAAGCGTTCATATGTAGTAAAAACCTGAGAAATCCGCCCGTTTTCGGCAATTGTTATCGAATCTACTTAAAGCCAGATCGTCACATTGGCCGCTCTTCTCTCTGAAACGGTTACGTTTATCGTCTGCAAAGCTATCTCACGTGCTGCGGTATGCGGAGACACTAAAAGCACCATAGTAGAACACAGAAGAAGCTTCTAAGTTGAAGTAATAGCCGGTAAGACGTAGTACAATTCAAGTTTTACGCGTCGATTATTCACTTTTTAGCCAGTTTTGGTGGCTTGGACATGACCTAGGACTTTCAGATCTTGCATGAAAGGAGGACTAGCAGCCGCGTTGCATGGGAGAATGTGAAAAGTGTTCATATGTAGTAAAAACCTGAGAAATCCGTCCGTTTTCGTCTTTTGTTATCGAATCGACTTAAAGCCAGATCGTCACATTGGCCGCTTTTCTCTCTGAGACGGTTACATTTATCGTCTGCAAAGCTATGTCGCGTGCTGCGGTATGCGGAGACACTAAAAGCACCATAGTATTACACAGAAGAAGCTTCTAAGCTGAAGCAATAGCCATAAGAAGCAGTACAATTCAAGTTTTGGTTATCGATTATTCACTTTTTAGGCGGCTTTGGTGCCTTGGACAAGAGGTGGAACCTTATGATTTTGCATGAAAGGAGGACTAGCAGCCGCGTTGCACGGGAAAATGTGAAAAGCGTTCATATGTAGTAAAAACCTGAGAAATCCGCCCGTTTTCGTCAATTGTTATCGAATCTACTTAAAGCCAGATCGTCACATTGGCCGCTTTTCTCTCTGAGACGGTTACATTTATCGTCTGCAAAGCTATGTCGCGTGCTGCGGTATGCGGAGATACTAAAAGCACCATAGTAGAACACAGAATAAGCTTCTAAGTTGAAGCAATAGCCAGTAAGAAGTAGTACAATTCAAGTTTTAGTTGTCGATTATTCACATTTTAGCCGGCTTTGGTGGCTTGGACATGACCTAGGACCTTAATATTTTGCATGAAAGGAGGACTAGCAGCCGCGGTGCACGGGAGAATGTGAAAAGTGTTCATATGTAGTAAAAACCTGAGAAATCCGTTCGTTTTCGTCTTTTGTTATCAAATCGACTTAAAGCCAGATCGTCACGTTGGCCGCTTTTCTCTCTGAGACGGTTACATTTATCGTCCTCAAAGCTATGTCGCAAGCAGCGGTATGCGAAGACACTAATAGCACCATAGCAGAACACAGAATAAGCTTCTAAGTTGAAGCAATGGCCAGTAAGAAGTAGTACAATTCAAGTTTTGGCTATCTATTATTGATTTTTAGCCGGCTTTGGTGCCTTGGACATGAGGTGGAACCTTAAGATTTTGCTTGAAAGGAGGACTAGCAGCCGCGTTGCACGGGAGAATGTGAAAAGGTTTCGTATGTAGTAAAAACCTCAGAAATCCGTACGTTTTCGTCATTTGTTATCGAATCGACTTAAAGCCAGATCGTCACTATGGCCGCTTTTCTCTCTGAAACGGTTACGTTTATCGTCTACAAAACTATGTCACGTGCTGCGGTATGCGGAGACACTAAAAGCACCATAGTAGAACACAGAAGAAGCTTCTAAGTTGAAGTAATAGCCAGTAAGAAGTCGTACAATTCAAGTTTTAAGCGTCGATTATTCACTTTTTAGCCGGCTTTGGTGGCTTGGACTTGACCTAGGACCTTAAGATTTTGCATGAAAGGAGGACTAGCAGTCGCGTTGCACGGGAGAATGTGAAAAAGTGTTCATATGTACTAAAAACCTGAGAAATCCATCCGTTTTCGTCATTTGTTATCGAATCGACTTAAAGCCAGATGGCCACATTGGCCGCTTTTCTCTCTGAGACGGTTACATTTATCGTCTGCAAAGCTATGTCGCGTGCTGCGGTATGCGGAGACACTAAAAGCACCATAGTAGAACACAGAAGAAGCTTCTAAGTTGAAGCAATAAAAAGTAACAAGTAGTACAATTCAATATTAGTTGTCGATTATTCACTTTTTAGGCGGCTTTATTGGCTTGGACGATTTTGCATGAAAGGAGGACTAGCAGCCGCGTTCCACGGGAGAATGTTAAAAGTGTTCATATGTAGTAAAAACCTGAGAAATCCGTCCGTTTTCGTCATTTGTTATCGAATCGACTTAAAGCCAGATCGTCACATTGATGCTTTTCTCTCTGAGACGGTTACATTTATCGTCTGCAAAGCTATGTCGCGTGCTGCGGTATGCGGAGACACTAAAAGCACCATAGTAGAACACAGAAGAAGCTTCTAGGTTGAAGAAATAGCCAGTAAGAAGTAGTACAATTCAAGTTTTAGGCGTTGATTATTCACTTTTTAGAAAGTTTTGGTGGCTTGGACATGACCTAGGACCTTAAGATTTTGCGTGATAGGAGGACTGGTAGCCGCGTTGCACGGGAGAATGTGAAAGGTGTTCATATGTAGTAAAAACCTGAGAAATCCGTCCGTTTTCGTCATTTGTTATCGAATCGACTTAAAGCCAGATCGTCACATTGGCCGCTTTTCTCTCTGAGACGGTTACATTTATCGTCTGCAAAGCAATGTCGCGTGCTGCGGTATGCGGAGACACTAAAAGCACCATTGTAGAACACAGAAGAAGCTTCTAAGTTGAAGCAATAGCCATAAGAAGCAGTACAATTCAAGTTTTGGTTACCGATTATTGATTTTTAGCCGGCTTTGGTGCCTTGGACATGACCTAGGACCTTAATATTTTGCATGAAAGGAGGACTAGCAGTCGCGGTGCACGGGAGAATGTGAAAAGTGTTCATATGTAGTAAAAACCTGAGAAATCCGTTCGTTTTCGTCATTTGTTATCGAATCGACTTAAAGCCAGATCGTCACTATGGACGATTTTCTCTCTGAAACGGTTACGTTTATCGTCTGCAAAGCTATGTCACGTGCTGCGGTATGCGGAGACACTAAAATCACCATAGTAGACCACAGAAGAAGCTTCTAAGTTGAAGCAATATAAAGTAACAAGTAGTACAATTCAAGTATTAATTGTCGATTATTGACTTTTTAGCCGGCTTTATTGGCTTGGACATGACCTAGTACTTTAAGATTTTGCATGAAAGGAGGACTAGCAGCCGCGTTGCACGGGAGACTGTGAAAAGTGTTCATATGTACTAAAAACCTGATAAATCCGTCCGTTTTCGTCATTTGTTATCGAATCGACTTAAAGCCAGATCGTCACATTGGCGGCTTCTCTCTCTGAGACGGTTACATTTATCGTCTGCAAAGCTATGTCGCGTGCTGCGGTATGCATAGACACTAAGAGCACCATAGTAGAACACAGAAGAAGCTTCTAAGTTGAAGTAATAGCCAGTAAGAAGTAGTAAAATTCAAGTTTTAGGCGTCGATTATTCACTTTTTAGCCAGTTTTGGTGGCTTGGACATGACCTAGGCCCTTAAGATTTTGCATGAAAGGAGGACTGGTAGCCGCGTTGCACGGGAGAATGTGAAAGGTGTTCATATGTAGTAAAAACCTGAGAAATCCGTCCGTTTTCGTCATTTGTGATCGAATCGACTTAAAGCCAGATCGTCACATTGGCCGCTTTTCTCTCTGAGACGGTTACATTTATCGTCTGCAAAGCTACGTCGCGTGCTAGGGTATGCGGAGACACTAAAAGCACCATAGTAGAACACAGAAAAAGCTTCTAAGTTGAAGCAATAGCCATAAGAAGCAGTACAATTCAAGTTTTGGTTATCGATTATTGATTTTTAGCGGCTTTGGTGACTTGGACAAGAGGTGGAACCTTAACATTTTGCCTGAAAAGAGGACTAGCAGCTGCGTTGCACGGGAGAATGTGTAAAGGGTTCATATGTAGTAAAAACCTGAGAAATCCGTCCGTTTTCGTAATTTGTTATCGTATCGACTTAAAGCCAGATCGTCACATTGGCCTCTTTTCTCTCTGAGACGGTTACATTTATCTTCTGCAAAGCTATGTCACGTGCTGCGGTATGCGGAGACACTAAAAGCACCATAGTAGAACACAGATGAAGCTTCTAAGTTGAAGCAATAGCAAGTAAGAAGTAGTACAATTCAGGTTTTAGTTGTCGATTATTCACATTTTAGCCGGCTTTGGTGGCTTGGATATGAGGTCGAACCTTAAGATTTTGCATGAAAGGAGGACTAGCAGCTGCGTTGCACGGGAAAATGTGAAAAGCGTTCATATGTAGTAAAAACCTGAGAAATCCGCCCGTTTTCGTCAATTGTTATCGAATCTACTTAAAGCCAGATCGTCACATTGGCCGCTCTTCTCTCTGAAACGGTTACGTTTATCGTCTGCAAAGCTATCTCACGTGCTGCGGTATGCGGAGACACTAAAAGCACCATAGTAGAACACAGAAGAAGCTTCTAAGTTGAAGTAATAGCCGGTAAGACGTAGTACAATTCAAGTTTTACGCGTCGATTATTCACTTTTTAGCCAGTTTTGGTGGCTTGGACATGACCTAGGACCTTCAGATCTTGCATGAAAGGAGGACTAGCAGCCGCGTTGCATGGGAGAATGTGAAAAGTGTTCATATGTAGTAAAAACCTGAGAAATCCGTCCGTTTTCGTCTTTTGTTATCGAATCGACTTAAAGCCAGATCGTCACATTGGCCGCTTTTCTCTCTGAGACGGTTACATTTATCGTCTGCAAAGCTATGTCGCGTGCTGCGGTATGCGGAGACACTAAAAGCACCATAGTATTACACAGAAGAAGCTTCTAAGCTGAAGCAATAGCCATAAGAAGCAGTACAATTCAAGTTTTGGTTATCGATTATTCACTTTTTAGGCGGCTTTGGTGCCTTGGACAAGAGGTGGAACCTTATGATTTTGCATGAAAGGAGGACTAGCAGCCGCGTTGCACGGGAAAATGTGAAAAGCGTTCATATGTAGTAAAAACCTGAGAAATCCGCCCGTTTTCGTCAATTGTTATCGAATCTACTTAAAGCCAGATCGTCACATTGGCCGCTCTTCTCTCTGAATCGGTTACATTTATCGTCTGCAAAGCTATGTCGCGTGCTGCGGTATGCGGAGATACTAAAAGCACCATAGTAGAACACAGAATAAGCTTCTAAGTTGAAGCAATAGCCAGTAAGAAGTAGTACAATTCAAGTTTTAGATGTCGATTATTCACATTTTAGCCGGCTTTGGTGGCTTGGACATGACCTAGGACCTTAATATTTTGCATGAAAGGAGGACTAGCAGCCGCGGTGCACGGGAGAATGTGAAAAGTGTTCATATGTAGTAAAAACCTGAGAAATCCGTTCGTTTTCGTCTTTTGTTATCAAATCGACTTAAAGCCAGATCGTCACGTTGGCCGCTTTTCTCTCTGAGACGGTTACATTTATCGTCCTCAAAGCTATGTCGCGAGCAGCGGTATGCGAAGACACTAATAGCACCATAGCAGAACACAGAATAAGCTTCTAAGTTGAAGCAATGGCCAGTAAGAAGTAGTACAATTCAAGTTTTGGCTATCTATTATTGATTTTTAGCCGGCTTTGGTGCCTTGGACATGAGGTGGAACCTTAAGATTTTGCTTGAAAGGAGGACTAGCAGCCGCGTTGCACGGGAGAATGTGAAAAGGTTTCGTATGTAGTAAAAACCTCAGAAATCCGTACGTTTTCGTCATTTGTTATCGAATCGACTTAAAGCCAGATCGTCACTATGGCCGCTTTTCTCTCTGAAACGGTTACGTTTATCGTCTACAAAACTATGTCACGTGCTGCGGAATGCGGAGACACTAAAAGCACCATAGTAGAACACAGAAGAAGCTTCTAAGTTGAAGTAATAGCCAGTAAGAAGTCGTACAATTCAAGTTTTAAGCGTCGATTATTCACTTTTTAGCCGGCTTTGGTGGCTTGGACTTGACCTAGGACCTTAAGATTTTGCATGAAAGGAGGACTAGCAGTCGCGTTGCACGGGAGAATGTGAAAAAGTGTTCATATGTACTAAAAACCTGAGAAATCCATCCGTTTTCGTCATTTGTTATCGAATCGACTTAAAGCCAGATGGCCACATTGGCCGCTTTTCTCTCTGAGACGGTTACATTTATCGTCTGCAAAGCTATGTCGCGTGCTGCGGTATGCGGAGACACTAAAAGCACCATAGTAGAACACAGAAGAAGCTTCTAAGTTGAAGCAATAAAAAGTAACAAGTAGTACAATTCAATATTAGTTGTCGATTATTCACTTTTTAGGCGGCTTTATTGGCTTGGACGATTTTGCATGAAAGGAGGACTAGCAGCCGCGTTCCACGGGAGAATGTTAAAAGTGTTCATATGTAGTAAAAACCTGAGAAATCCGTCCGTTTTCGTCATTTGTTATCGAATCGACTTAAAGCCAGATCGTCACATTGATGCTTTTCTCTCTGAGACGGTTACATTTATCGTCTGCAAAGCTATGTCGCGTGCTGCGGTATGCGGAGACACTAAAAGCACCATAGCAGAACACAGAAGAAGCTTCTAGGTTGAAGAAATAGCCAGTAAGAAGTAGTACAATTCAAGTTTTAGGCGTTGATTATTCACTTTTTAGAAAGTTTTGGTGGCTTGGACATGACCTAGGACCTTAAGATTTTGCGTGATAGGAGGACTGGTAGCCGCGTTGCACGGGAGAATGTGAAAGGTGTTCATATGTAGTAAAAACCTGAGAAATCCGTCCGTTTTCGTCATTTGTTATCGAATCGACTTAAAGCCAGATCGTCACATTGGCCGCTTTTCTCTCTGAGACGGTTACATTTATCGTCTGCAAAGCAATGTCGCGTGCTGCGGTATGCGGAGACACTAAAAGCACCATTGTAGAACACAGAAGAAGCTTCTAAGTTGAAGCAATAGCCATAAGAAGCAGTACAATTCAAGTTTTGGTTACCGATTATTGATTTTTAGCCGGCTTTGGTGCCTTGGACATGAGGTGGAACCTTAAGATTTTGCATGAAAGAAGGACTCGCAGCTGCGTTGCACGGGAGAATGTGAAAAGGGTTCATATGTCGCAAAAACCTGAGAAATCCGCCCGTTTTCGTCATTTGTTACCGAATCTACTTAAAGCCAGATCGTCACATTGGCCGCTCTTCTCTCTGAATCGGTTACATTTATCGTCTGCAAAGCTATGTCGCGTGCTGCGGTATGCGGAGACACTAAAAGCACCATATTAGAACACAGAAGAAGCTTCTAAGTTGAAGCAATAGCCAGTAAGAAGTAGTACAATTCAAGTTTTGGCTATCTATTATTCACATTTTAGCCGGCTTTGGTGGCTTGGATATGACCTAGGACCTTAATATTTTGCATAAAAGGAGGACTAGCAGTCGCGGTGCACGGGAGAATGTGAAAAGTGTTCATATGTAGTAAAAACCTGAGAAATCCGTTCGTTTTCGTCATTTGTTATCGAATCGACTTAAAGCCAGATCGTCACTATGGACGATTTTCTCTCTGAAACGGTTACGTTTATCGTCTGCAAAGCTATGTAACGTGCTGCGGTATGCGGAGACACTAAAATCACCATAGTAGACCACAGAAGAAGCTTCTAAGTTGAAGCAATATAAAGTAACAAGTAGTACAATTCAAGTATTAATTGTCGATTATTGACTTTTTAGCCGGCTTTATTGGCTTGGACATGACCTAGTACCTTAAGATTTTGCATGAAAGGAGGACTAGCAGCCGCGTTGCACGGGAGACTGTGAAAAGTGTTCATATGTACTAAAAACCTGATAAATCCGTCCGTTTTCGTCATTTGTTATCGAATCGACTTAAAGCCAGATCGTCACATTGGCCGCTTCTCTCTCTGAGACGGTTACATTTATCGTCTGCAAAGCTATGTCGCGTGCTGCGGTATGCATAGACACTAAGAGCACCATAGTAGAACACAGAAGAAGCTTCTAAGTTGAAGTAATAGCCAGTAAGAAGTAGTAAAATTCAAGTTTTAGGCGTCGATTATTCACTTTTTAGCCAGTTTTGGTGGCTTGGACATGACCTAGGCCCTTAAGATTTTGCATGAAAGGAGGACTGGTAGCCGCGTTGCACGGGAGAATGTGAAAGGTGTTCATATGTAGTAAAAACCTGAGAAATCCGTCCGTTTTCGTCATTTGTGATCGAATCGACTTAAAGCCAGATCGTCACATTGGCCGCTTTTCTCTCTGAGACGGTTACATTTATCGTCTGCAAAGCTACGTCGCGTGCTGCGGTATGCGGAGACACTAAAAGCACCATAGTAGAACACAGAAAAAGCTTCTAAGTTGAAGCAATAGCCATAAGAAGCAGTACAATTCAAGTTTTGGTTATCGATTATTGATTTTTAGCGGCTTTGGTGACTTGGACAAGAGGTGGAACCTTAACATTTTGCATGAAAAGAGGACTAGCAGCTGCGTTGCACGGGAGAATGTGTAAAGGGTTCATATGTAGTAAAAACCTGAGAAATCCGTCCGTTTTCGTAATTTGTTATCGTATCGACTTAAAGCCAGATCGTCACATTGGCCTCTTTTCTCTCTGAGACGGTTACATTTATCTTCTGCAAAGCTATGTCGCGTGCTGCGGTATGCGGAGACACTAAAAGCACCATAGTAGAACACAGATGAAGCTTCTAAGTTGAAGCAATAGCCAGTAAGAAGTAGTACAATTCAGGTTTTAGTTGTCGATTATTCACATTTTAGCCGGCTTTGGTGGCTTGGATATGACCTAGGACCTTAATATTTTGCATGAAAGGAGGACTAGCAGCCGCGGTGCACGGGAGAATGTGAAAAGTGTTCATATGTAGTAAAAACCTGAGAAATCCGTCCGTTTTCGTCATTTGTTATCGAATCGACTTAAAGCCAATTCGTCACTATTGCCGCTTTTCTCTCTGAGACGGTTACGTTTATCGTCTGCAAAACTATGTCACGTGCTGCGGTATGCGGAGACACTAAAAGCACCATAGTAGAACACAGAAGAAGCTTCTAAGTTGAAGCAAAAAAAAGTAACAAGTAGTACAATTCAAGTATTAGTTGTCGATTATTTACTTTTTAGCTGGCTTTATTGGTTTGGACATGACCCAGTACCCTAAGATTTTGGATGAAAGGAGGACTAGCAGCCGCGTTGCACGGGAGAATGTGAAAAGTGTTCATATGTACTAAAAACATGAGAAATCCGTCCGTTTTCGTCATTTGTTATCGAATCGACTTAAAGCCAGATCGTCACTTTGGCCGCTTTTCTCTCTGAAATGGTTACGTTTATCGTCTGCAGGGCTATGTCTCGTGCTGCGGTATGCGGAGACACTAAAAGCACCATAGTAGAACACAGAAGAAGCTTCTAAGTTAAAGCAATAGCCAGTAAGAAGTAGTACAATTCAAATGTTAGTTGTCGATTATCCACATTTTAGCCGGCTGTGGTGGCTTGGACATGACCTAGGACCTTAAGATTTTGCATGAAAAGAGGACTAGCAGCCGCGGTGCACGGGAGAATGTGAAAAGTGTTCATATGTAGTAAAAACCTGAGAAATCCGTTCGTTTTCGTCTTTTGTTATCAAATCGACTTAAAGCCAGATCGTCACATTGGCCGCTTTTCTCTCTGAGACGGTTACATTTATCGTCCTCAAAGCTATGTCGCGTGCTGCGGTATGCGGAGACCTTAAAAGCACCATAGTAGAACACAGAATAAGCTTCTAAGTTGAAGCAATGGTCAGTAAGAAGTAGTACAATTCAATGTTTTGGTTATCTATTATTGATTTTTAGCCGGCTTTGGTGCCTTGGACATGAGGTGGAACCATAAGATTTTGCTTGAAAGGAGGACTAGCAGCCGCGTTGCACGGGAGAATGTGAAAAGGGTTCGCATGTAGTAAAAACCTCAGAAATCCGTCCGTTTTCGTCATTTGTTATCGAATCGACTTAAAGCCAGATCGTCACTATGGCCGCTTTTCTCTCTGAAACGGTTACGTTTATCGTCTACAAAGCTATGTCACGTGCTGCGGTATGCGGAGACACTAAAAGCACCATAGTAGAACACAGAAGAAGCTTCTATGTTGAAGTAATAGCCAGTAAGAAGTAGTACCATTCAAGTTTTAGGCGTCGATTATTCACTTTTTAGCCGGCTTTGGTGGCTTGGACATGACCTAGGACCTTAAGATTTTGCATGAAAGGAGGACTAGCAGCCGCGTTGCACGGGAGAATGTGAAAAAGTGTTCATATGTACTAAAAACCTGAGAAATCCGTCCGTTTTCGTCATTTGTTATCTAATCTACTTAAAGCCAGATCGTCACATTGGCCACTCTTCTCTCTGGATCGGTTACATTTATCGTCTGCAAAGCTATGTCGCGTGCTGCGGTATGCGGAGACACTAAAAGCACCATAGTAGAACACAGAAGAAGCTTCTAAGTTGAAGCAATAAAAAGTAACAAGTAGTACAATTCAATATTAGTTGTCGATTATTCACTTTTTAGGCGGCTTTATTGGCTTGGACATGACCTAGTACCTTACGATTTTGCATGAAAGGAGGACTAGCAGCCGCGTTCCATGGGAGAATGTTAAAAGTGTTCATATGTAGTAAAAACCTGAGAAATCCGTCCGTTTTCGTCATTTGTTATCGAATCGACTTAAAGCCAGATCATCACATTGACGCTTTTCTCTCTGAGACGGTTACATTTATCGTCTGCAAAGCTATGTCGCGTGCTGCGGTATGCGGAGACACTAAAAGCACCATAGTAGAACACAGAAGAAGCTTCTAGGTTGAAGTAATAGCCAGTAAGAAGTAGTACAATTCAAGTTTTAGGCGTCGATTATTCACTTTTTAGAAAGTTTTGGTGGTTTGGACATGACCTAGGACCTTAAGATTTTGCATGATAGGAGGACTGGTAGCCGCGTTGCACGGGAGAATGTGAAAGGTGTTCATATGTAGTAAAAACCTGAGAAATCCGTCCGTTTTCGTCATTTGTTATCGAATCGACTTAAAGCCAGATCGTCACATTGGCCGCTTTTCTCTCTGAGACGGTTACATTTATCGTCTGCAAGGCAATGTCGCGTGCTGCGGTATGCGGAGACACTAAAAGCACCATAGTAGAACACAGAAGAAGCTTCTAAGTGGAAGCAATAGCCATAAGAAGCAGTACAATTCAAGTTTTGGTTATCGATTATTGTTTTTAGCGGCTTTGGTGCCTTGGACATGAGGTGGAACCTTAAGATTTTGCATGAAAGGAGGTCTAGCAGCTGCGTTGCACGGGAGAATGTGAAAAGGGTTCATATGTAGTAAAAACCTGATAAATCCGCCCGTTTTCGTCATTTGTTATCTAATCTTCTTAAAGCCAGATCGTCACATTGGCCGCTCTTCTCTCTGAATCGGTTACATTCATCGTCTGCTATGTCGCCTGCTGCGGTATGCGGAGACACTGAGGGCACCATAGTAGAAGACAGAAGAAGCTTCTAAGTTGAAGTAATAGCCAGTAAGAAGTAGTACAATTCAAGTATTAGTTGTCGATTATTCACTTTTTAGCCAGTTTCGGTGGTTTGGACATGACCTAGGACCTTAAGATTTTGCATGAAAAGAGGACTGGTAGCCGCGTTGCACGGGAGAATGTGAAAGGTGTTCATATGTAGTAAAAACCTGAGAAATCCGTCCGTTTTCGTCTTTTGTTATCGAATCGACTTAAAGCCAGATCGTCACATTGGCCGCTTTTCTCTCTGAGACGGTTACGTTTATCGTCTGCAAAGCTATGTCGCGTGCTGCGGTATGCGGAGATGCTAAAAGCACCATAGTAGAACATAGGAGAAGATTCTAAGTTGAAGCAATAGCCAGTAAGAAGTAGTGCAATTCAAGTTTTAGTTGTCGATTATTCACTTTTTAGCCGGCTTTGGTGGCTTGGACAGGACCTAGGACCTTAAGATTTTGCATGAAAGGAGGACTTGCAGCCGCGTTGCACGGGAGAATGTGAAAAGTGTTCATATGTAGTAAAAACCTGAAAAATCCGTCCGTTTTCGTCATTTGTTACTGAATCGACTTAAAGCCAGATCGTCACATTGGCCGCTCTTCTGCTGAAAAGGTTACATTTATCGTCTGCAAAGCTATGTCGCGTGCTGCGGTGTGCGAAGACACTAAAAGCACCATAGTAGAACACAGAAGAAGCTTCTAAGTTGAAGCAGTAGCCAGTAAGAAGTAGTACATTTCAAGTTTTAGTTGTCGATTATTCACTTTTTAGCCGGCTTTCGTGGCTTGGACATAAACTAGGACCTTAAGATTTTGCATGAAAGGAAGACTAGCAGCCGCGTTGCACGGGAGAATATGAAAAGTGTTCATATGTAGTAAAAAGCTGAGAAATCCGTCCGTTTTCGTCATTTGTTATCGAATCGACTTAAAGCCAGATCGTCACATTGGCCGCTCTTCTGTCTGAAACGGTTACATTTATCGTCTGCAAAGCTATGTCGCGCGCTGCGGTATGCGGAGACACTCAAAGTTCAGTAGTATAACACAGAAGAAACTTCTAAGTTGAGGTAATAGCCAGTAAGAGGTAGTACAATTCAAGTTTTAGTTGTCGATTATTCACATTTTAGCCGGCTTTGGTGACTTGGACATGATCTAGGACCATAAGATTTATCATGAAAGGAGGACTAGCAGCCGCGTTGCATGGGAGAATGTGAAAAGTTTTCATATGTAGTAAAAACCTGAGAAATCCGCCCGTTTTCGTCATTTGTTATCGAATCGACTTAAAGCCAGATCGTCACATTGGCCGCTTTTCTCTCTGAGACGGTTACATTTATAGTCTGCAAAGCTATGTCGCGTGCTGCGGTATGTGGAGACACTAAAAACACCATAGTAGAACACAGAAGAGGCTTCTAAGTTGACGTAATAGCCAGTAAGAAGTAGTACAATTCAAGTTTTAGTTATCGATTATTGACATTTTAGCTGGCTTTGGTGCCTTGGCCATGAGCTAGGACCTTAACATTTTGCATGAAAGGAGCACTAGCAGCCGCGTTGCAAGGGAGAATGTGAAAAGTGTTCATATGTAGTAAAAACCTGAGAAATCCGTCCGTTTTCGTCATTTGTTATCGAATCGACTTAAAATTAGATCGTCACATTGGCCGCTCTTCTCTCTTAGACGGTTGTACTTATCGTTTGCAAAGCTATGTCGCGTGCTGCGGTATGCGGAGACACTAAAAGCACCGTAGTAGAACACAGAAGAAGCTTCTAAGTTGAAGTAATAGCCAGTAAGCAGTAGTACAATTCAAGTTTTAGTTGTCGATTATTCACTTTTTAGCCGGCATTGGTGGCTTGGACATGACCTAGGACCATAAGATTTTGTATGAAAGGAGGACTTGCAGCCGCGTTGCACGGGAGAATGTGAAAAGTGTTCATATGTAGTAAAAACATGAGAAATCCGTCCGTTTTCGTCATTTGTTATCGAATCGACTTGAAGGAAGATCGTCACATTAGCCATTCTTCTCTCTAAAACGGTTACATTTATCGTCTGCAAAGATATGTCGCGTGCTGCGGTAAGCCGAAACACTAAAAGCACCATAGTAGAACACAGAAGAAGCTTCTAAGTTTAAGTAATAGCCAGTAAGAAGTAGTACAATTCAAGTTTTAGTTGTCGATTATTCACTTTTTAGCCCGCATTGATGGCTTGGACATGACCTAGGACCATAAGATTTTGCATGAAAGGAGGACTTGTAGCCGCGTTGCACGGGAGGATGTGAAAAGTGTTCATATGTAGTAAAAAACATGAGAAATCCCTCCGTTTTCATCATTTGTTATCGAATCGACTTAAAGCCAGATCGTCACATTGGCCGCTTTTCTCTCTGAGACGGTTACATTTATCGTCTGCAAAGCTATGTCGCGTGCTGCAATATGCGGAGACACTAAGAGCACCATAGAACACAGAAGAAGCTTCTAAGTTGAAGTAATAGCCAGTAAGAAGTAGTACAATTCAAATTTTAGTTGTCGATTATTCACTTTTTAGCCGGCTTTGGTGGCTTGGACATGACCTAGGACCTTAAGATTTTGCATGAAAGGAGGACTTGCAGCCGCGTTGCACGGGATAATGTGAAAAGTGTTCATATGTAGGAAAAACCTGAGAAATCCGTCCGTTTTCGTCATTTGTTATCGAATCGACTTAAAGCCAGATCGTCACATTGGCCGCTTTTCTCTCTGAAACGGTTACATTTATCGTCTGCAAAGCTATGTCGCGTGCTGCGGTATGCGGAGACACTAAAAGAACCATAGTAGAACACAGAATAAGCTTCTAAGTTGATGTAATAGCCAGTAAGAAGTAGTACAATTCAAGTTGTAGTTGTCGATTATTCACTTTTTAGCCGGCTTTGGTGGCTTGGACATGACCTAGGACCTTACGATTTTGCTTGAAAGGAGGACTAGCAGCCGCGTTGCACGGGAGAATGTGAAAAGTGTTCATATGTAGTAAAAACCTGAGAAATCCGTCCGTTTTCGTCATTTGTTATCGAATCGACTTAAAGCCAGATCGTCACATTGGCCGCTCTTCTCTCTGAAACGGTTATATTTATCGTCTGCAAAAGCTATGTCGCGTGCTGCGGTATGCGGAAACACTAAAAGCACCATAGTAGAATACAGAAGAAGCTTCTAAGTTGCAGTAATAGCCAGTAAGAAGTAGTACAATTCAAGTTTTAGTTGTCGATTATTCACTTTTTAGCCGGCTTTCGTGGCTTGGACATAAACTAGGACCTTAAGATTTTGCATGAAAGGAGGACTAGCAGCCGCGTTGCACGGGAGAGTGTGAAAAGTGTTCATATGTAGTAAAAAGCTGAGAAATCCGTCCGTTTTCGTCATTTGTTATCGAATCGACTTAAAGCCAGATCGTCACATTGGCCGCTCTTCTGTCTGAAACGGTTACATTTATCGTCTGCAAAGCTATGTCGCGCGCTGCGGTATGCGGAGACACTAAAAGCACCATAGTAGAACACAGAAGAAACTTCTAAGTTGAAGTAATAGCCAGTAAGAAGTAGTACAATTCAAGTTTTAGTTGTCGATTGTTCACTTTTTTGCCGGCTTTGGTGGCTATGACATGACCTAGGACCATACGATTTTGTATGAAAGGAGGACTAGCAGCCGCGTTGCACGGGAGAATGTGAAAAGTGTTCATATGTAGTAAAAACCTTAGAAATCCGTCCGTTTTCGTCATTTGTTATCGAATCGACTTAAAATTAGATCGTCACATTGGCCGCTCTTCTCTCTTAGACGGTTGTACTTATCGTTTGCAAAGCTATGTCGCGTGCTGCGGTATGCGGAGACACTAAAAGTTCAGTAGTAGAACACAGATGAAACTTCTAAGTTGATGTAATAGAAAGTAAGAAGTAGTACAAGTCAAGTTATAGGTATCGATTATTCACTTTTTAGCCGGATTTGGTGGCTTGGACATGACCTAGGACCTTAAGATTTTGCTTGAAAGGAGGACTTGCAGCCGCGTTGCACGGAAGAATGTGAAAAGTGTTCATATGAAGTAAAAACATGAGAAATCCGTCCGTTTTCGTCATTTGTTATCGAATCGACTTAAAGCCAGATCGTCACATTGGCCGCTTTTCTCTCTGAGACGGTTACACGTATCGTCTGCAAAGCTATGTCGCGTGCTGCAATATGCGGAGACACTAAGAGCACCACAGAACACAGAAGAAGCTTCTAAGTTGAAGTAATAGGCAGTAAGAAGTAGTACAATTCAAATTTTAGTTGTCGATTATTCACTTTTTAGCCGGCTTTGGTGGCTTGGACATGACCTAGGACCTTAAGATTTTGCATGAAAGGAGGACTTGCAGCCGCGTTGCACGGGATAATGTGAAAAGTGTTCATATGTAGGAAAAACCTGAGAAATCCGTCCGTTTTCGTCATTTGTTATCGAATCGACTTAAAGCCAGATCGTCACATTGGCCGCTTTTCTCTCTGACACGGTTACATTTATCGTCTGCAAAGCTATGTCGCGTGCTGCGGTATGCGGAGGCACTAAAAGAACCATAGTAGAACACAGAATAAGCTTCTAAGTTGAAGTAATAGCCAGTAAGAAGTAGTACAATTCAAGTTGTAGTTGTCGATCATTCACTTTTTAGCCGGCTTTGGTGGCTTGGACATGACCTATTACCTTAAGATTTTGCTTGAAAGGAGGACTAGCAGCCGCGTTGCACGGGAGAATGTGAAAAGTGTTCATATGTAGTAAAAACCTGAGAAATCCTTCCGTTTTCGTCATTTGTTACCGAATCGACTTAAAGCCAGATCGTCACATTGGCTGCTTTTCTCTCTGAGACGGTTACATTTATCGTCTGCAAATCTATGTCGCCTGCTGCGGTATGCGGAGACACTAAAAGCACCATAGTAGAACACAGAAGAAGCTTCTAAGTTGAAGTAATAGCCAGTAAGAAGTAGTACAATTCAAGTTTTAGTTGTGGATTATTCACATTTTAGCCGGCTTTGGTGGCTTGGACATGACCTA
Organism: Schistocerca gregaria; assembly: GCF_023897955.1. Taxonomy (NCBI): domain Eukaryota; kingdom Metazoa; phylum Arthropoda; class Insecta; order Orthoptera; family Acrididae; genus Schistocerca; species Schistocerca gregaria. Next base: position 2,126,403 of record NW_026061883.1, on the reverse strand, counting down.
GGACCTTAAGATTTTGCATGAAAGGAGGACTTGCAGCCGCGTTGCACGGGAGAATGTGAAAAGTGTTCATATGTAGTAAAAACCTAAGAAATCCGTCCGTTTTCGTAATTTGTTATCGAATCGACTTCAAGCCAGATCGTCACATTGGCCGCTTTTCTCTCAGAGACGGTTACATTTATCGTCTGCAAACCTATGTCGCGTGCTGCGGTATGCGGACACACTAAAAGCACCATAGTAGAACACAGAAGAAGCGTCTAAGTTGAAGTAATAGCAAGTAAGAAGTAGTACAATTCTAGTATTAGTTGTTGGTTATTCACCTTTTAGCCGGCTTTAGTGGCTTGGACATGACCTAGGACCATAAGACTTTGCATGAAAGGAGGACTAGGAGCCGCGTTGCACGGGAGAATGTGAAAAGTGTTCATATGTAGTAAAAACCTGAGAAATCCGTCCGTTTTCGTCATTTGTTATCGAATCGACTTAAAGCCAGATCTTCACAATGGCCGCTTTTCTCTCTGAGACGGTTACATTTATCGTCTGCAAAGCTATGTCGCGTGCTGCGGTATGCGGAGACACTAAAAGCACCATAGTAGAACACAGATGAAGCTTCAAAGTTGAAGTAATAGCCAGTAAGAAGTAGTACAATTCAGATATTAGTTGTCGACTATTCACTTTTTAGCCGGCTTTGGTGGCTTGGACATATCCTATGACCTTAAGATTTTGCATGAAAGGAGGACTAGCAGCCGCTTTGCACGGGAGAATGTGAAAAGTGTTCATATGAAGTAAAAACATGAGAAATCCGTCCGTTTTCGTCATTTGTTATCGAATCGACATAAAATTAGATCGTCACATTGGCCGCTCTTCTCTCTTAGACGGTTGTACTTATCGTTTGCAAAGCTATGTCGCGTGCTGCGGTATGCGGAGACACTAAAAGTTCAGTAGTAGAACACAGATGAAACTTCTAAGTTGATGTAATAGAAAGTAAGAAGTAGTACAAGTCAAGTTATAGGTATCGATTATTCACTTTTTAGCCGGATTTGGTGTCTTGGACATGACCAAGGACCTTAAGATTTTGCTTGAAAGGAGGACTTGCAGCCGCGTTGCACGGGAGAATGTGAAAAGTGTTCATATGAAGTAAAAACATGAGAAATCCGTCCGTTTTCGGCATTTGTTATCGAATCGACTTAAAGCCAGATCGTCACATTGGCCGCTTTTCTCTCTGAGACGGTTACACGTATCGTCTGCAAAGCTATTTCGCGTGCTGCAATATGCGGAGACACTAAGAGCACCACAGAACACAGAAGAAGCTTCTAAGTTGAAGTAATAGCCAGTAAGAAGTAGTACAATTCAAATTTTAGTTGTCGATTATTCACTTTTTAGCCGGCTTTGGTGGCTTGGACATGACCTAGGACCTTAAGATTTTGCATGAAAGGAGGACTTGCAGCCGCGTTGCACGGGATAATGTGAAAAGTGTTCATATGTAGGAAAAACCTGAGAAATCCGTCCGTTTTCGCCATTTGTTATCGAATCGACTTAAAGCCAGATCGTCACATTGGCCGCTTTTCTCTCTGACACGGCTACATTTATCGTCTGCAAAGCTATGTCGCGTGCTGCGGTATGCGGAGGCACTAAAAGAACCATAGTAGAACACAGAATAAGCTTCTAAGTAGAAGTAATAGCCAGTAAGAAGTAGTACAATTCAAGTTGTAGTTGTCGATTATTCACTTTTTAGCCGGCTTTGGTGGCTTGGACATGACCTAGGACCTTAAGATTTTGCTTGAAAGGAGGACTAGCAGCCGCGTTGCACGGGAGAATGTGAAAAGTGTTCATATGTAGTGAAAACGTGAGAAATCCGTCCGTTTTCGTCATTTGTTATCGAATCGACTTAAAGCCAGATCGTCACATTGGCCGCTTTTCTCTCTGACACGGTTACATTTATCGTCTGCAAAGCTATGTCGCGTGCTGCGGTATGCGGAGACACTAAAAGCACCATAGTAGAACACAGATGAAGCTTCAAAGTTGAAGTAATAGCCAGTAAGAAGTAGTACAATTCAGATATTAGTTGTCGATTATTCACTTTTTAGCCGGCTTTGGTGGCTTGGACATGGCCTATGACCTTAAGATTTTGCATGAATGGAGGACTAGCAGCCGCTTTGCACGGGAGAATGTGAAAAGTGTTCATATGTAGTAAAAACCTGAGAAATCCGTCCGTTTTCGTCATTTGTTATCGAATCGACTTAAAGCCAGATCGTCATATTGGCCGCTTTTCTCTCTGAGACGGTTACATTTATCGTCTGCAAAGCTATGTCGCGTGCTGCGGTATGCGGAGACACTAAAAGCACCATAGTAGAACACAGAAGAAGCTTCTAAGTTGAAGCAATAGCCAGTAAGAAGCAGTACAATTCAGGTTTTGGTTATCGATTATTGATTTTTAGCCGGCTTTGGTGCCCTGGACATGAGGTGGAACCTTAAGATTTTGCATGAAAGGAGGACTAGAAGCCGCGTTGCATGGGAGAATGTGAAAAGTGTTCATATGTAGGAAAAACCTGAGAAATCCGTCCGTTTTCGTCTTTTGTTATCGAATCGACTTAAAGCCAGATCGCCACATTGGCCACTTTTCTCTCTGAGAAGGTTTCATTTATTGTCTGCAATGCTATGTCGCGTGCTGCGGTATGCGGAGACACTAAAAGCACCATAGTGGAACACAGAAGAAACTTGTAAGTTGAAGTAATAGCCAGTAAGAAGTAGTACAATTCAAGTTTTAGTTGTCGATTATTCACTTTTTAGCCGGCTTTGGTTGCTTGGACATGACCTAGGACCTTAAGATTTTGCATGAAAAGAGTACTTGCAGCCGCGTTGCACGGGAAATGTGAAATGTGTTCATATGTAGCAAAAACCTGAGAAATCCGCCCGTTTTCGTCATTTGTTATCGAATCTACTTAAAGCCAGATCGTCACCTTGGCCGCTCTTCTCTCTGAATCGGTTACATTTATCGTCTGCAAAGCTATGTCGCGTGCTGCAGTATGCGGAAACACTAAAAGCACCATAGTAGAACACAGAAGAAGCTTCTAAGTTGAAGTGATAGCCAGTAAGAAGTAGTACAATTCAAGTTTTAGTTGTCGAATATTCACTTTTTAGTCGGCTTTGGTGGCTATGACATGACCTAGGACCATAAGATTTTGCATGAAATTAGGACTAGCAGCCGCGTTGCACGGGAGAATGTGAAAAGTGTTCATATGTAGTAAAAACCTGAGAAATCCGTCCGTTTTCGTCATTTGTTATCGAATCGACTTAAAGTTATATCGTCACATTGGCCGCTTTTCTCTCTGAGACGGTTACATTTATCGTCTGCAAAGCTATGTCGCGTGCTGCGGGATGCGGAGACACTAAAAGAACCATAGTAGAACACAGAAGAAGCTTCTAAGTTGAAGCAATAGCCAGCAAGAAGTAGTACAATTCAAGTTTTAGGCGTCGATTATTCACTTTTTAGACGGCTTTTGTGGCTTGGACATCACCTAGGACGTTAAAATTTTGCATGAAAGGAGGACTGGCAGCCGCGTTGCAAGGGGCAATGTGAAAAGTGTTCATATGTAGTAAAAACGTGAGAAATCCGTCCGTTTTCGTCATTTGTTATCGAATCGACTTAAAGCCAGATCGTCACATTGGCCGCTTTTCTCTCTGAGACGGTTACATTTATCGTCTGCAAAGCTATGTCGCGTGCTGCGGTGTGCGGAGACACTAAAAGCACCATAGTAGAACACAGAAGAATCTTCTAAGTTGAAGTAATAGCCAGTGAGAAGTAGTACAATTCAAGTTTTAGTTATCGATTATTGACATTTTAGCTGGCTTTGGTGCCTTGGCCATGAGCTAGGACCTTAACATTTTGCATGAAAGGAGGACTAGCAGCCGCGTTGCATGGGAGAATGTGAAATGTGTTCATATGTACTAAAAACCTTAGAAATCCGTCCGTTTTCGTCTTTTGTTATCGAATCGACTTAAAGCCAGTTCGTCACATTGGCCGCTTTTCTGTCTGAGACGGTTACATTTATCGTCTGCAAAGCTATGTCGCGTGCTGCGGGATGCGGAGACACTAAAAGAACCATAGTAGAACACAGAAGAAGCTTCTAAGTTGAAGCAATAGCCAGTAAGAAGTAGTACAATTCAAGTTTTAGTTGTCGATTATTCACTTTTTAGACGGCTTTGGTGGCTTGGACATCACCTAGGACGTTAAAATTTTGCATGAAAGGAGGACTTGCAGCCGCGTTGCACGGGATAATGTGAAAAGTGTTCATATGTAGGAAAAACCTGAGAAATCCGTCCGTTTTCGTCATTTGTAATCGAATCGACTTAAAGCCATATCGTCACATTGGCCGCTTTTCTCTCTGACACGGTTACATTTATCGTCTGCAAAGCTATGTCACGTGCTGCGGTATGCGGAGGCACTAAAAGAACCATAGTAGAACACAGAATAAGCTTCTAAGTTGAAGTAATAGCCAGTAAGAAGTAGTACAATTCAAGTTTTAGTTGTCGATTATTCACTTTTTAGCCGGCTTTGGTGGCTTGGACATGACTTAGGACCTTAAGATTTTGCTTGAAAGGAGGACTAGCAGCCGCGTTGCACGGGAGAATGTGAAAAGTGTTCATATGTAGTAAAAACCTGAGAAATCCGTCCGTTTTCGTCATTTGTTACCGAATCGACTTAAAGCCAGATCGTCACATTGGCCGCTCTTCTGTCTGAAACGGTTACATTTATCCTCTGCAAAGCTATGTCGCGTTCTGCGGTATGCAGAGACACTAAAAGCACCATAGTACAACACAGAAGAAGCTTCTAAGTTGAAGTAATAGGCAGTAAGAAGTAGTACAATTCAAGTTTTAGTTGTCGATTATTCGCTTTTTAGCCGGCTTTGGTGGCTTGGACATGACCTAGGACCTTAAGACTTTGCATGAAAGGAGGACTAGCAGCTGCGTTGCACGGGAGAATGTGAAAAGTGTTCATATGTAGTAAAAACCTGAGAAATCCGTCCGTTTTCGTCATTTCTTATCGAATCGACTTAAAGCCAGATCGCCACAATGGCCGCTTTTCTCTCTGAGACGGTTACATTTATCCCTCTGCAAAGTTATGTCGCGTGCTGCGGTATGCGGAGACACTAAAAGCACCATAGTAGAACACAGAAGAAGCTTCAAAGTTGAAGTAATAGCCAGTAAGAAGTAGTACAATTCAGATATTAGTTGTCGATTATTCACTTTTTAGCCGGCTTTGGTGGCTTGGACATGGCCTATGACCTTAAGATTTTGCATGAAAGGAGGACTAGCTGCCGCGTTGCATGGGAGAATGTGAAAAGTGTTCATATGTAGTAAAAACCTGAGAAATCCGTCCGTTTTCGTCATTTGTTATCGAATCGACTTAAAGTAAGATCGTCACATTGGCCGCTCTTCTCTCTGAAACGGTTGCACTTATCCTCTGCAAAGCTATGTCACGTGCTGCGGTGTGCGGAGACACTAAAAGCACCATAGTAGAACACAGAAGAAGCTTCTAAGTTGACGTAATAGGCAGTAAGAAGTAGTACTATTCAAGTTTAGTTGTCGATTATTCACTTTTTAGCCGGCTTTGGTGGCTTAGACATGACCTACGACCTTAAGATTTTGCATGAAAGGAGGACTAGCAGCCGCGTTGCACGGGAGAATGTGAAAAGTGTTCATATGTAGTGAAAACCTGAGAAATCCGTCCGTTTTCGTCATTTGTTATCGAATCGACTTAAAGTAAGATCGTCACATTGGCCGCTTTTCTCTCTGAGACGGTTACATTTATCGTCTGCAAAGCTATGTCGCGTGCTGCGGTAAGCAGAAACACTAAAAGCACCATGGTAGAACACAGAAGAAGCTTCTAAGTTGAAGTAATAGCCAGTAAGAAATAGTACTATTCAAGTTTTAGTTGTCGATTATTCACTTTTTAGCCGGCTTTGGTGGCTTGGACATGACCTAGGACCTTAACATTTTGCATGAAAGGAGGACTAGCAGCCGCGTTGCACGGGAGAATGTGAAAAGTGTTCATATGTAGTAAAAACGTGAGAAATCCGTCCGTTTTCGTCATTTGTTATCGAATCGACTTAAAGCCAGATCGTCACATTGGCCGCTTTTCTCTCTGAGACGGTTACATTTATCGTCTGCAAAGCTATGTCGCGTGCTGCGGTGTGCGGAGACACTAAAAGCACCATAGTAGAACACAGAAGAATCTTCTAAGTTGAAGTAATAGCCAGTAAGAAGTAGTACAATTCAAGTTTTAGTTGTCGATTATTCACTTTTTAGCCGGCTTTGGCGGCTTGGACATGACCTAGGACCATAAGATTTTGCATGAAAGGAGGACTAGCAGCCGCGTTGCACGGGAGAATGTGAAAAGTGTTCATATGTAGTAAAAACCTGCGAAATCCGTCCGTTTTCGTCATTTGTTACCGAATCGACTTAAAGCCAGATCGTCACATTGGCCGCTCTTCTCTCTGAAACGGTTACACTTATCGTCTGCAAAGCTATGTCGCGTGCAGCGGTGTGCGGAGACACTAAAAGCACCATAGTAGAACACAGAAGAAGCTTCTAAGTTGACGTAATAGCTAGTAAGAAGTAGTACAATTCAAGTTTTAGTTATCGATTATTGACATTTTAGCTGGCTTTGGTGCCTTGGCCATGAGCTAGGACCTTAACATTTTGCATGAAAGGAGGACTAGCAGCCGCGTTGCATGGGAGAATGTGAAATGTGTTCATATGTACTAAAAACCTTAGAAATCCGTCCGTTTTCGTCTTTTGTTATCGAATCGACTTAAAGCCATATCGTCACATTGGCCGCTTTTCTCTCTGACACGGTTACATTTATCGTCTGCAAAGCTATGTCACGTGCTGCGGTATGCGGAGGCACTAAAAGAACCATAGTAGAACACAGAATAAGCTTCTAAGTTGAAGTAATAGCCAGTAAGAAGTAGTACAATTCAAGTTTTAGTTGTCGATTATTCACTTTTTAGCCGGCTTTGGTGGCTTGGACATGACTTAGGACCTTAAGATTTTGCTTGAAAGGAGGACTAGCAGCCGCGTTGCACGGGAGAATGTGAAAAGTGTTCATATGTAGTAAAAACCTGAGAAATCCGTCCGTTTTCGTCATTTGTTACCGAATCGACTTAAAGCCAGATCGTCACATTGGCCGCTCTTCTCTCTGAAACGGTTACATTTATCCTCTGCAAAGCTATGTCGCGTTCTGCGGTATGCAGAGACACTAAAAGCACCATAGTACAACACAGAAGAAGCTTCTAAGTTGAAGTAATAGGCAGTAAGAAGTAGTACAATTCAAGTTTTAGTTGTCGATTATTCGCTTTTTAGCCGGCTTTGGTGGCTTGGACATGACCTAGGACCTTAAGACTTTGCATGAAAGGAGGACTAGCAGCTGCGTTGCACGGGAGAATGTGAAAAGTGTTCATATGTAGTAAAAACCTGAGAAATCCGTCCGTTTTCGTCATTTCTTATCGAATCGACTTAAAGCCAGATCGCCACAATGGCCGCTTTTCTCTCTGAGACGGTTACATTTATCCCTCTGCAAAGTTATGTCGCGTGCTGCGGTATGCGGAGACACTAAAAGCACCATAGTAGAACACAGAAGAAGCTTCAAAGTTGAAGTAATAGCCAGTAAGAAGTAGTACAATTCAGATATTAGTTGTCGATTATTCACTTTTTAGCCGGCTTTGGTGGCTTGGACATGGCCTATGACCTTAAGATTTTGCATGAAAGGAGGACTAGCTGCCGCGTTGCATGGGGGAATGTGAAAAGTGTTCATATGTAGTAAAAACCTGAGAAATCCGTCCGTTTTCGTCATTTGTTATCGAATCGACTTAAAGTAAGATCGTCACATTGGCCGCTCTTCTCTCTGAAACGGTTGCACTTATCCTCTGCAAAGCTATGTCACGTGCTGCGGTGTGCGGAGACACTAAAAGCACCATAGTAGAACACAGAAGAAGCTTCTAAGTTGACGTAATAGGCAGTAAGAAGTAGTACTATTCAAGTTTAGTTGTCGATTATTCACTTTTTAGCCGGATTTGGTGTCTTGGACATGACCAAGGACCTTAAGATTTTGCTTGAAAGGAGGACTTGCAGCCGCGTTGCACGGGAGAATGTGAAAAGTGTTCATATGAAGTAAAAACATGAGAAATCCGTCCGTTTTCGGCATTTGTTATCGAATCGACTTAAAGCCAGATCGTCACATTGGCCGCTTTTCTCTCTGAGACGGTTACACGTATCGTCTGCAAAGCTATTTCGCGTGCTGCAATATGCGGAGACACTAAGAGCACCACAGAACACAGAAGAAGCTTCTAAGTTGAAGTAATAGCCAGTAAGAAGTAGTACAATTCAAATTTTAGTTGTCGATTATTCACTTTTTAGCCGGCTTTGGTGGCTTGGACATGACCTAGGACCTTAAGATTTTGCATGAAAGGAGGACTTGCAGCCGCGTTGCACGGGATAATGTGAAAAGTGTTCATATGTAGGAAAAACCTGAGAAATCCGTCCGTTTTCGCCATTTGTTATCGAATCGACTTAAAGCCAGATCGTCACATTGGCCGCTTTTCTCTCTGACACGGCTACATTTATCGTCTGCAAAGCTATGTCGCGTGCTGCGGTATGCGGAGGCACTAAAAGAACCATAGTAGAACACAGAATAAGCTTCTAAGTAGAAGTAATAGCCAGTAAGAAGTAGTACAATTCAAGTTGTAGTTGTCGATTATTCACTTTTTAGCCGGCTTTGGTGGCTTGGACATGACCTAGGACCTTAAGATTTTGCTTGAAAGGAGGACTAGCAGCCGCGTTGCACGGGAGAATGTGAAAAGTGTTCATATGTAGTGAAAACGTGAGAAATCCGTCCGTTTTCGTCATTTGTTATCGAATCGACTTAAAGCCAGATCGTCACATTGGCCGCTTTTCTCTCTGACACGGTTACATTTATCGTCTGCAAAGCTATGTCGCGTGCTGCGGTATGCGGAGACACTAAAAGCACCATAGTAGAACACAGATGAAGCTTCAAAGTTGAAGTAATAGCCAGTAAGAAGTAGTACAATTCAGATATTAGTTGTCGATTATTCACTTTTTAGCCGGCTTTGGTGGCTTGGACATGGCCTATGACCTTAAGATTTTGCATGAAAGGAGGACTAGCAGCCGCTTTGCACGGGAGAATGTGAAAAGTGTTCATATGTAGTAAAAACCTGAGAAATCCGTCCGTTTTCGTCATTTGTTATCGAATCGACTTAAAGCCAGATCGTCATATTGGCCGCTTTTCTCTCTGAGACGGTTACATTTATCGTCTGCAAAGCTATGTCGCGTGCTGCGGTATGCGGAGACACTAAAAGCACCATAGTAGAACACAGAAGAAGCTTCTAAGTTGAAGCAATAGCCAGTAAGAAGCAGTACAATTCAGGTTTTGGTTATCGATTATTGATTTTTAGCCGGCTTTGGTGCCCTGGACATGAGGTGGAACCTTAAGATTTTGCATGAAAGGAGGACTAGAAGCCGCGTTGCATGGGAGAATGTGAAAAGTGTTCATATGTAGGAAAAACCTGAGAAATCCGTCCGTTTTCGTCTTTTGTTATCGAATCGACTTAAAGCCAGATCGCCACATTGGCCACTTTTCTCTCTGAGAAGGTTTCATTTATTGTCTGCAATGCTATGTCGCGTGCTGCGGTATGCGGAGACACTAAAAGCACCATAGTGGAACACAGAAGAAACTTGTAAGTTGAAGTAATAGCCAGTAAGAAGTAGTACAATTCAAGTTTTAGTTGTCGATTATTCACTTTTTAGCCGGCTTTGGTTGCTTGGACATGACCTAGGACCTTAAGATTTTGCATGAAAAGAGTACTTGCAGCCGCGTTGCACGGGAAATGTGAAATGTGTTCATATGTAGCAAAAACCTGAGAAATCCGCCCGTTTTCGTCATTTGTTATCGAATCTACTTAAAGCCAGATCGTCACCTTGGCCGCTCTTCTCTCTGAATCGGTTACATTTATCGTCTGCAAAGCTATGTCGCGTGCTGCAGTATGCGGAAACACTAAAAGCACCATAGTAGAACACAGAAGAAGCTTCTAAGTTGAAGTGATAGCCAGTAAGAAGTAGTACAATTCAAGTTTTAGTTGTCGAATATTCACTTTTTAGTCGGCTTTGGTGGCTATGACATGACCTAGGACCATAAGATTTTGCATGAAATTAGGACTAGCAGCCGCGTTGCACGGGAGAATGTGAAAAGTGTTCATATGTAGTAAAAACCTGAGAAATCCGTCCGTTTTCGTCATTTGTTATCGAATCGACTTAAAGTTATATCGTCACATTGGCCGCTTTTCTCTCTGAGACGGTTACATTTATCGTCTGCAAAGCTATGTCGCGTGCTGCGGGATGCGGAGACACTAAAAGAACCATAGTAGAACACAGAAGAAGCTTCTAAGTTGAAGCAATAGCCAGCAAGAAGTAGTACAATTCAAGTTTTAGGCGTCGATTATTCACTTTTTAGACGGCTTTTGTGGCTTGGACATCACCTAGGACGTTAAAATTTTGCATGAAAGGAGGACTGGCAGCCGCGTTGCAAGGGGCAATGTGAAAAGTGTTCATATGTAGTAAAAACGTGAGAAATCCGTCCGTTTTCGTCATTTGTTATCGAATCGACTTAAAGCCAGATCGTCACATTGGCCGCTTTTCTCTCTGAGACGGTTACATTTATCGTCTGCAAAGCTATGTCGCGTGCTGCGGTGTGCGGAGACACTAAAAGCACCATAGTAGAACACAGAAGAATCTTCTAAGTTGAAGTAATAGCCAGTGAGAAGTAGTACAATTCAAGTTTTAGTTATCGATTATTGACATTTTAGCTGGCTTTGGTGCCTTGGCCATGAGCTAGGACCTTAACATTTTGCATGAAAGGAGGACTAGCAGCCGCGTTGCATGGGAGAATGTGAAATGTGTTCATATGTACTAAAAACCTTAGAAATCCGTCCGTTTTCGTCTTTTGTTATCGAATCGACTTAAAGCCAGTTCGTCACATTGGCCGCTTTTCTGTCTGAGACGGTTACATTTATCGTCTGCAAAGCTATGTCGCGTGCTGCGGGATGCGGAGACACTAAAAGAACCATAGTAGAACACAGAAGAAGCTTCTAAGTTGAAGCAATAGCCAGTAAGAAGTAGTACAATTCAAGTTTTAGTTGTCGATTATTCACTTTTTAGACGGCTTTGGTGGCTTGGACATCACCTAGGACGTTAAAATTTTGCATGAAAGGAGGACTTGCAGCCGCGTTGCACGGGATAATGTGAAAAGTGTTCATATGTAGGAAAAACCTGAGAAATCCGTCCGTTTTCGTCATTTGTAATCGAATCGACTTAAAGCCATATCGTCACATTGGCCGCTTTTCTCTCTGACACGGTTACATTTATCGTCTGCAAAGCTATGTCACGTGCTGCGGTATGCGGAGGCACTAAAAGAACCATAGTAGAACACAGAATAAGCTTCTAAGTTGAAGTAATAGCCAGTAAGAAGTAGTACAATTCAAGTTTTAGTTGTCGATTATTCACTTTTTAGCCGGCTTTGGTGGCTTGGACATGACTTAGGACCTTAAGATTTTGCTTGAAAGGAGGACTAGCAGCCGCGTTGCACGGGAGAATGTGAAAAGTGTTCATATGTAGTAAAAACCTGAGAAATCCGTCCGTTTTCGTCATTTGTTACCGAATCGACTTAAAGCCAGATCGTCACATTGGCCGCTCTTCTGTCTGAAACGGTTACATTTATCCTCTGCAAAGCTATGTCGCGTTCTGCGGTATGCAGAGACACTAAAAGCACCATAGTACAACACAGAAGAAGCTTCTAAGTTGAAGTAATAGGCAGTAAGAAGTAGTACAATTCAAGTTTTAGTTGTCGATTATTCGCTTTTTAGCCGGCTTTGGTGGCTTGGACATGACCTAGGACCTTAAGACTTTGCATGAAAGGAGGACTAGCAGCTGCGTTGCACGGGAGAATGTGAAAAGTGTTCATATGTAGTAAAAACCTGAGAAATCCGTCCGTTTTCGTCATTTCTTATCGAATCGACTTAAAGCCAGATCGCCACAATGGCCGCTTTTCTCTCTGAGACGGTTACATTTATCCCTCTGCAAAGTTATGTCGCGTGCTGCGGTATGCGGAGACACTAAAAGCACCATAGTAGAACACAGAAGAAGCTTCAAAGTTGAAGTAATAGCCAGTAAGAAGTAGTACAATTCAGATATTAGTTGTCGATTATTCACTTTTTAGCCGGCTTTGGTGGCTTGGACATGGCCTATGACCTTAAGATTTTGCATGAAAGGAGGACTAGCTGCCGCGTTGCATGGGAGAATGTGAAAAGTGTTCATATGTAGTAAAAACCTGAGAAATCCGTCCGTTTTCGTCATTTGTTATCGAATCGACTTAAAGTAAGATCGTCACATTGGCCGCTCTTCTCTCTGAAACGGTTGCACTTATCCTCTGCAAAGCTATGTCACGTGCTGCGGTGTGCGGAGACACTAAAAGCACCATAGTAGAACACAGAAGAAGCTTCTAAGTTGACGTAATAGGCAGTAAGAAGTAGTACTATTCAAGTTTAGTTGTCGATTATTCACTTTTTAGCCGGCTTTGGTGGCTTAGACATGACCTACGACCTTAAGATTTTGCATGAAAGGAGGACTAGCAGCCGCGTTGCACGGGAGAATGTGAAAAGTGTTCATATGTAGTGAAAACCTGAGAAATCCGTCCGTTTTCGTCATTTGTTATCGAATCGACTTAAAGTAAGATCGTCACATTGGCCGCTTTTCTCTCTGAGACGGTTACATTTATCGTCTGCAAAGCTATGTCGCGTGCTGCGGTAAGCAGAAACACTAAAAGCACCATGGTAGAACACAGAAGAAGCTTCTAAGTTGAAGTAATAGCCAGTAAGAAATAGTACTATTCAAGTTTTAGTTGTCGATTATTCACTTTTTAGCCGGCTTTGGTGGCTTGGACATGACCTAGGACCTTAACATTTTGCATGAAAGGAGGACTAGCAGCCGCGTTGCACGGGAGAATGTGAAAAGTGTTCATATGTAGTAAAAACGTGAGAAATCCGTCCGTTTTCGTCATTTGTTATCGAATCGACTTAAAGCCAGATCGTCACATTGGCCGCTTTTCTCTCTGAGACGGTTACATTTATCGTCTGCAAAGCTATGTCGCGTGCTGCGGTGTGCGGAGACACTAAAAGCACCATAGTAGAACACAGAAGAATCTTCTAAGTTGAAGTAATAGCCAGTAAGAAGTAGTACAATTCAAGTTTTAGTTGTCGATTATTCACTTTTTAGCCGGCTTTGGCGGCTTGGACATGACCTAGGACCATAAGATTTTGCATGAAAGGAGGACTAGCAGCCGCGTTGCACGGGAGAATGTGAAAAGTGTTCATATGTAGTAAAAACCTGCGAAATCCGTCCGTTTTCGTCATTTGTTACCGAATCGACTTAAAGCCAGATCGTCACATTGGCCGCTCTTCTCTCTGAAACGGTTACACTTATCGTCTGCAAAGCTATGTCGCGTGCAGCGGTGTGCGGAGACACTAAAAGCACCATAGTAGAACACAGAAGAAGCTTCTAAGTTGACGTAATAGCTAGTAAGAAGTAGTACAATTCAAGTTTTAGTTATCGATTATTGACATTTTAGCTGGCTTTGGTGCCTTGGCCATGAGCTAGGACCTTAACATTTTGCATGAAAGGAGGACTAGCAGCCGCGTTGCATGGGAGAATGTGAAATGTGTTCATATGTACTAAAAACCTTAGAAATCCGTCCGTTTTCGTCTTTTGTTATCGAATCGACTTAAAGCCATATCGTCACATTGGCCGCTTTTCTCTCTGACACGGTTACATTTATCGTCTGCAAAGCTATGTCACGTGCTGCGGTATGCGGAGGCACTAAAAGAACCATAGTAGAACACAGAATAAGCTTCTAAGTTGAAGTAATAGCCAGTAAGAAGTAGTACAATTCAAGTTTTAGTTGTCGATTATTCACTTTTTAGCCGGCTTTGGTGGCTTGGACATGACTTAGGACCTTAAGATTTTGCTTGAAAGGAGGACTAGCAGCCGCGTTGCACGGGAGAATGTGAAAAGTGTTCATATGTAGTAAAAACCTGAGAAATCCGTCCGTTTTCGTCATTTGTTACCGAATCGACTTAAAGCCAGATCGTCACATTGGCCGCTCTTCTCTCTGAAACGGTTACATTTATCCTCTGCAAAGCTATGTCGCGTTCTGCGGTATGCAGAGACACTAAAAGCACCATAGTACAACACAGAAGAAGCTTCTAAGTTGAAGTAATAGGCAGTAAGAAGTAGTACAATTCAAGTTTTAGTTGTCGATTATTCGCTTTTTAGCCGGCTTTGGTGGCTTGGACATGACCTAGGACCTTAAGACTTTGCATGAAAGGAGGACTAGCAGCTGCGTTGCACGGGAGAATGTGAAAAGTGTTCATATGTAGTAAAAACCTGAGAAATCCGTCCGTTTTCGTCATTTCTTATCGAATCGACTTAAAGCCAGATCGCCACAATGGCCGCTTTTCTCTCGGAGACGGTTACATTTATCCCTCTGCAAAGTTATGTCGCGTGCTGCGGTATGCGGAGACACTAAAAGCACCATAGTAGAACACAGAAGAAGCTTCAAAGTTGAAGTAATAGCCAGTAAGAAGTAGTACAATTCAGATATTAGTTGTCGATTATTCACTTTTTAGCCGGCTTTGGTGGCTTGGACATGGCCTATGACCTTAAGATTTTGCATGAAAGGAGGACTAGCTGCCGCGTTGCATGGGGGAATGTGAAAAGTGTTCATATGTAGTAAAAACCTGAGAAATCCGTCCGTTTTCGTCATTTGTTATCGAATCGACTTAAAGTAAGATCGTCACATTGGCCGCTCTTCTCTCTGAAACGGTTGCACTTATCCTCTGCAAAGCTATGTCACGTGCTGCGGTGTGCGGAGACACTAAAAGCACCATAGTAGAACACAGAAGAAGCTTCTAAGTTGACGTAATAGGCAGTAAGAAGTAGTACTATTCAAGTTTAGTTGTCGATTATTCACTTTTTAGCCGGCTTTGGTGGCTTAGACATGACCTACGACCTTAAGATTTTGCATGAAAGGAGGACTAGCAGCCGCGTTGCACGGGAGAATGTGAAAAGTGTTCATATGTAGTGAAAACGTGAGAAATCCGTCCGTTTTCGTCATTTGTTATCGAATCGACTTAAAGTAAGATCGTCACATTGGCCGCTTTTCTCTCTGAGACGGTTACATTTATCGTCTGCAAAGCTATGTCGCGTGCTGCGGTAAGCAGAAACACTAAAAGCACCATAGTAGAACACAGAAGAAGCTACTAAGTTGAAGTAATAGCCAGTAAGAAGTAGTACTATTCAAGTTTTAGTTGTCGATTATTCACTTTTTAGCCGGCTTTGGTGGCTTGGACATGACCTAGGACCTTAACATTTTGCATGAAAGGAGGACTAGCAGCCGCGTTGCATGGGAGAATGTGAAAAGTGTTCATATGTACTAAAAACCTGAGAAATCCGTCCGTTTTCGTCTTTTGTTATCGAATCGACTTAAAGCCAGATCGTCACATTGGCCGCTTTTCTCTCTGAGACGGTTACATTTATCGTCTGCAAAGCTATGTCGCGTGCTGCGGGATGCGGAGACACTAAAAGAACCATAGTAGAACACAGAAGAAGCTTCTAAGTTGAAGCAATAGCCAGCAAGAAGTAGTACAATTAAAGTTTTAGTTGTCGATTATTCACTTTTTAGACGGCTTTGGTGGCTTGGACACCACCTAGGACGTTAAAATTTTGCATGAAAGGAGGACTGGCAGCCGCGTTGCAGGGGGGAATGTGAAAAGTGTTCATATGTAGTAAAAACGTGAGAAATCCGTCCGTTTTCGTCATTTGTTATCGAATCGACTTAAAGCCAGATCGTCACATTGGCCGCTTTTCTCTCTGAGACGGTTATATTTATCGTCTGCAAAGCTATGTCGAGTGCTGCGGTGTGCGGAGACACTAAAAGCACCATAGTAGAACACAGAAGAATCTTCTAAGTTGAAGTAAT
Organism: Schistocerca gregaria; assembly: GCF_023897955.1. Classification (NCBI taxonomy): domain Eukaryota; kingdom Metazoa; phylum Arthropoda; class Insecta; order Orthoptera; family Acrididae; genus Schistocerca; species Schistocerca gregaria. The sequence continues at coordinate 2,110,304 of NW_026061883.1, read as the reverse complement.
AGCCAGCAAGAAGTAGTACAATTCAAGTTTTAGTTGTCGATTATTCACTTTTTAGACGGCTTTGGTGGCTTGGACTTGAACTATGACCATAAGATTTTGCATGAAAGGAGGACTAGCAGCCGCGTTGCACGGGAGAATGTGAAAATGTTCGTATGTAGTAAAAACCTGAGAAATCCGTCCGTTTTCGTCACTTGTTATCGAATCGACTTAAAGCCAGATCGTCACATTGGCTGCTTTCCTCAATGAGACGGTTACATTTATTGTCTGCAAAGCTATGTCGCGTGCTGCGGTATGCGGAGACACTAAAAGCACCACAGTAGAACACACAAGAATCTTCTAAGTTGAAGTAATAGCCAGTAAGAAGTAGTACAATTCAAGTTTTAGTTGTCGATTATTCACTTTTTAGCCGGCTTTGGTGGCTTGGACATGACCTAGGACCTTAAGATTTTGCATGAAAGGAGGACTAGGAGCCGCGTTGCACGGGAGAATGTGAAAAGTGTCCATATGTTGGACAAACCTGAGAAATCCGTCCGTTTTCGTCATTTGTTATCGAATCGACTTAAAGCCAGATCGTCACATTGGCCGCTTTTCTCTCTGAGACGGTTTCATTTATCGTCTGCAAAGCTATGACGCGTGCTGCGGTATGCGGAGACACTAAAAGCACCATAGTAGAACACAGAAGAAGCTTCTAAGTTGAAGTAATAGCCAGTAAGAAGTAATACAATTCAAGTTTTAGTTGTCGATTATTCACTTTTTAGCCGGCTTTGGTGGATTGGACATGACCTAGGACCTTAGGATTTTGCATGAAAGGAGGACTAGCAGCCGCGTTGCACGGTAGAATGTAAAAAGTGTTCATATGCAGTAAAAACCTGAGAAATCCGTCCGTTTTCGTCATTTGTTATCGAATCGACTTAAAGCCAGATCGTCACATTGGCCATTCTTCTCTCTCAAACGGTTACATTTATCGTCTGCAAAGCTATGTCGCGTGCTACGGTATGCCAAAACACAAAAAGCACCATAGTAGAACCCAGAAGAAGCTTCTAAGTTGAAGTAATAGCCAGTAAGAAGTAGTACAATTCAAGTATTAATTGTCGATTATTCACTTTTTAGCCGGCTTTGATGGCTATGACATGACCTAGGACCATAAGATTTTGCATGAAACGAGGACTAGCAGCCGCGTTGCACGGGAGAATGTGAAAGGTGTTCATATGTAGTAAAAACCTGAGAAATCCGTCCGTTTTCGCCATTTGTTATCGAATCGTCTTAAAGCCAGATCGTCACATTGGCCGCTCTTCTCTCTGAAACGGTTACATTTATCGTCTACAAAGCTATGTCGCATGCTGCGGTATGCGGAAACACTAAAAGCACCATAGTAGAACACAGAAGAAGCTTCTATGTTGAAGTAATAGCCAGTAAGAAGTAGTACAATTGAAGTGTTAGTTGTCGAGTATTCACTTTTTAGCCGGCTTTGGTTTCTTGGACATGACCTAGGACCTTAAGATTTTGCATGAAAGGAGGACTAGCAGCCGCGTTGCATGGGAGAATGTGAAAAAAGTTCATAAGTAGTAAAAACCTGAGAAATCCGTCCATTTTCGTCATTTGTTATCGAATTGACTTCAAGCCAGATCGTCACATTGGCCATTCTTCTCTCTCAAACGGTTACATTTATCGTCTGCAAAGCTATGTCGCGTGCTGCGATATGCCGAAACACTAAAAGCACCATAGTAGAACACAGAAGGAGCTTCTATGTTGAAGTAATAGCCAGTAAGAAGTAGTACAATTCAAGTTTTAGTTGTCGATTATTCACTTTTTAGCCGGCTTTGATGGCTTGGACATGCGGTGGAACCTTAAGATTTTGCATGAAAGGAAGACTAGCAGCCGCGTTGCACGGGAGAATGTGAAAAGTGTTCATATGTAGTAAAAACCTGAGAAATCCGTCCGTTTTCGTCATTTGTTATCGAATCGACTTAAAGCCAGATCGTCTCATTGGTCCCTTTTCTCTCTGAGACGGTTACATTTATCGTCTGCAAAGCTATGTCGCGTGCTGCGGTATGCGGAGACACTAAAAGCACCATAGTAGAACACAGAAAAAGCTTCTAAGTTGAAGTAATAGCCAGTAAGAAGTAGTACAATTCAAGTTTTAGTTGTCGATTATTCACTTTTTAGCCGGCTTTGGTGGCTTGGACATGACCTAGGACCTTAAGATTTTGCATGAAAGGAGGACTAACAGCCGCGTTGCACGGGAGAATGTGAAAAGTGTTCATATGTTGGAAAAACCTGAGAAATCCGTCCGTTTTCGTCATTTGTTATGGAATCGACTTAAAGCCAGATCGTCACATTTGCCGCTTTTCTCTCTGAGACGGTTACATTTATCGTCTGCAAAGCTATGTCGCGTGCTGCGGTATGCGGAGACACTAAAAGCACCATAGTAGAACACAGAAGAAGCTTCTAAGTTGAAGTAATAGCCAGTAAGAAGTAGTACAATTCAAGTTTTAGTTATCGATTATTCACTTTTTAGGCGGCTTTGGTGGCTTGGACATGACCTAGGACCGTAAGATTTTGCATGAAAGGAGGTCTAACAGCCGCGTTGCATGGGAGAATGTGAAAAGTGTTCATATGTAGTAAAAACCTGAGAAATCCGTCCATTTTCGTCATTTGTTATCGAATTGACTTCAAGCCAGATCGTCACATTGGCCATTCTTCTCTCTCAAACGGTTACATTTATCGTCTGTAAAGCTATGTCGCGTGCTGCGATATGCCGAAACACTAAAAGCACCATAGTAGAACACAGAAGGAGCTTCTAAGTTGAAGTAATAGCCAGTAAGAAGTAGTACAATTCAAGTTTTAGTTGTCGATTATTCACTTTTTAGCCGGCTTTGGTGGCTTGGACATGCGGTGGAACCTTAAGATTTTGCATGAAAGGAGTACTTGCAGGCGCGTTGCATGGGAGAATGTGAAAAGTGTTCATATGTAGTAAAAACGTGAGAAATCCGTCTGTTTTCGCCATTTGTTATCGAATCGACTTAAAGCCAGATCGTCACATTGGCCGCTTTTCTCTCTGAAACGGTTACATTTATCGTCTGCAAAGCTAATTTGCGTCCTGCAGTATGCGGAAACACTAAAAGCACCATAGTAGAACACAGAAGAAGCTTCTAAGTTGAAGTAATAGCCAGTAAGAAGTAGTACAATTCAAATTTTAGTTGTCGATTATTCACTTTTTAGCCGGCTTTGGTGGCTTGGACATGACCTAGGACCATAAGATTTTGCATGAAAGGAGGACTTGCAGCCGCGTTGCACGGGATAATGTGAAAAGTGTTCATATGTAGGAAAAACCTGAGAAATCCGTCCGTTTTCGTCATTTGTTATCGAATGGACTTAAAGCCAGTTCGTCACATTGGTCGCTTTTCTCTCTGAGACGGTTACATTTATTGTCTGCAAAGCTATGTCGCGTGCTGCGGTATGCGGAGACACTAAAAGCACCACAGTAGAACACAGAAGAATCTTCTAAGTTGAAGTAATAGCCAGTAAGAAGTAGTACAATTCAAGTTTTAGTTGTCGATTATTCGCTTTTTAGCCGGCTTTGGTGGCTTGGACATGCGGTGGAACCTTAAGATTTTGCATGAAAGGAAGGCTAGCAGCCGCGTTGCACCGGAGAATGTGAAAAGTGTTCATATGTAGTAAAAACCTGAGAAATCCGTCCGTTTTCGTCATTTGCTATCGAATCGACTTAAAGCCAGATCGTCTCATTGGCCGCTTTTCTCTCTGAGACGGTTACATTTATCGTCTGCAAAGCTATGTCGCGTGCTGCGGTATGCGGAGACACTAAAAGCACCATAGTAGAACACAGAAGAAGCTTCTAAGTTGAAGTAATAGCCAGTAAGAAGTAGTACAATTCAAGTTTTAGTTGTCGATTATTCACTTTTTAGCCGGCTTTGGTGGCTTGGACATGACCTAGAACCTTAAGATTTTGCATGAAAGGAGGACTAGCAGCCGCGTTGCACGGGAGAATGTGAAAAGTGTTCATATGTTGCAAAAACCTGAGAAATCCGTCCGTTTTCGTCATTTGTTATCGAATCGACTTAAAGCCAGATCGCCACATTGGCCGCTCTTCTCTCTGAAACGGTTACACTTATCGTCTGCAAAGCTATGTCGCGTGCTGCGATATACGGAAACACTAAAAGCACCATAGTAGAACACAGAAGAAGCTTCTAAGTTGAAGTAATAGCCAGTAAGAAGTAGTACAATTCAAGTTTTAGTTGTCGATTATTCACTTTTTAGCCGGCTTTGGTGGATTGGACATGACCTAGGACCTTAGGATTTTGCATGAAAGGAGGACTAGCAGCCGCGTTGCACGGTAGAATGTAAAAAGTGTTCATATGCAGTAAACACCTGAGAAATCCGTCCGTTTTCGTCATTTGTTATCGAATCGACTTAAAGCCAGATCGTCACATTGGTCATTCTTCTCTCTCAAACGGTTACATTTATCGTCTGCAAAGCTATGTCGCGTGCTACGGTATGCCAAAACACTAAAAGCACCATAGTAGAACCCAGAAGAAGGTTCTAAGTTGAAGTAATAGCCAGTAAGAAGTAGTACAATTCAAGTATTAGTTGTCGATTATTCACTTTTTAGCCGGCTTTGGTGGCTATGACATGACCTAGGACCTTAAGATTTTGCATGAAAGGAGGACTAGCAGCCGCGTTGCACGGGAGAATGTGAAAAGTGTTCATATGTAGTAAAAACCTGAGAAATCCGTCCGTTTTCGTCATTTGTTATCGAATCGACTTAAAGCCTGATCGTCACATTGGTCTCTTTTCTCTCTGAAACGGTTACACTTATCGTCTGCAAAGCTATGTCGCGTGCTGCGGTATGCGGAGACACTAAAAGCTCCATAGTAGAACACAGAAGAAACTTCTAAGTTGAAGTAATAGCCAGTAAGAAGTAGTACAATTCAAGTTTTAGTTGTCGATTATTCACTTTTTAGCCGGCTTTGGTGGCTTGGACATGACCTAGGACCTTAAGATTTTCCATGAAAGGAGGACTAGCAGCCGCGTTGCACGGGAGAATGTGAAAGGTGCTCATATGTAGTAAAAACCTGAGAAATCCGTCCGTTTTTGCCATTTGTTATCGAATCGTCTTAAAGCCAGATCGTCACATTGGCCGCTCTTCTCTCTGAAACGGTTACATTTATCGTCTACAAAGCTATGTCGCGTGCTGCGGTATGCGGAAACACTAAAAGCACCATAGTAGAACACAGAAGAAGCTTCTATGTTGAAGTAATAGCCAGTAAGAAGTAGTACAATTCAAATTTTAGTTGTCGATTATTCACTTTTTTGCCGGCTTTGGTTTCTTGGACATGACCTAGGACCTTAAGATTTTGCATGAAAGGAGGACTAGCAGCCGCGTTGCATGGGAGAATGTGAAAAGTGTTCATAAGTAGTAAAAACCTGAGAAATCCGTCCATTTTCGTCATTTGTTATCGAATTGACTTCAAGCCAGATCGTCACATTGGCCATTCTTCTCTCTCAAACGGTTACATTTATCGTCTGCAAAGCTATGTCTCGTGCTGCGATATGCCGAAACACTAAAAGCACCGTAGTAGAACACAGAAGGAGCTTCTAAGTTGAAGTAATAGCCAGTAAGAAGTAGTACAATTCAAGTTTTAGTTGTCGATTATTCACTTTTTAGCCGGCTTTGGTGGCTTGGACGTGCGGTGGAACCTTAAGATTTTGCATGAAAGGAAGACTAGCAGCCGCGTTGCACGGGAGAATGTGAAAAGTGTTCATATGTAGTAAAAACCTGAGAAATGCGTCCATTTTCGTCATTTGTTATCGAATGGACTTAAAGCCAGTTCGTCACATTGGTCGCTTTTCTCTCTGAGACGGTTACATTTATTGTCTGCAAAGCTATGTCGCGTGCTGCGGTATGCGGAGACACTAAAAGCACCACAGTAGAACACAGAAGAATCTTCTAAGTTGAAGTAATAGCCAGTAAGAAGTAGTACAATTCAAGTTTTAGTTGTCGATTATTCGCTTTTTAGCCGGCTTTGGTGGCTTGGACATGCGGTGGAACCTTAAGATTTTGCATGAAAGGAAGGCTAGCAGCCGCGTTGCACGGGAGAATGTGAAAAGTGTTCATATGTAGTAAAAACCTGAGAAATCCGTCCGTTTTCGTCATTTGCTATCGAATCGACTTAAAGCCAGATCGTCTCATTGGCCGCTTTTCTCTCTGAGACGGTTACATTTATCGTCTGCAAAGCTATGTCGCGTGCTGCGGTATGCGGAGACACTAAAAGCACCATAGTAGAACACAGAAGAAGCTTCTAAGTTGAAGTAATAGTCAGTAAGAAGTAGTACAATTCAAGTTTTAGTTGTCGATTATTCACTTTTTAGCCGGCTTTGGTGGCTTGGACATGACCTAGAACCTTAAGATTTTGCATGAAAGGAGGACTAGCAGCCGCGTTGCACGGGAGAATGTGAAAAGTGTTCATATGTTGCAAAAACCTGAGAAATCCGTCCGTTTTCGTCATTTGTTATCGAATCGACTTAAAGCCAGATCGTCACATTGGCCGCTTTTCTCTCTGAGACGGTTTCATTTATCGTCTGCAAAGCTATGTCGCGTGCTGCGGTATGCGGAGACACTAAAAGCACCATAGTAGAACACAGAAGAAGCTTCTAAGTTGAAGTAATAGCCAGTAAGAAGAAATACAATTCAAGTTTTAGTTGTCGATTATTCACATTTTTGCCGGCTTTAGTCGCTTGGACATGACCTAGGACATTAAGATTTTGCATGAAAGGAGGACTAGCAGCCGCGTTGCACGGGAGAATGTGAAAAGTGTTCATATGTAGTAAAACCTGAGAAATCCGTCCGTTTTCGTCATTTGTTATCGAATCGACTTAAAGCCAGATCGTCACATTGGCCGCTCTTCTCTCTGAAACGGTTACACTTATCGTCTGCAAAGCTATGTCGCGTGCTGCGATATACGGAAACACTAAAAGCACCATAGTAGAACACAGAAGAAGCTTCTAAGTTGAAGTAATAGCCAGTAAGAAGTAGTACAATTCAAGTTTTAGTTGTCGATTATTCACTTTTTAGCCGGCTTTGGTGGATTGGACATGACCTAGGACCTTAGGATTTTGCATGAAAGGAGGACTAGCAGCCGCGTTGCACGGTAGAATGTAAAAAGTGTTCATATGCAGTAAAAACCTTAGAAATCCGTCCGTTTTCGTCATTTGTTATCGAATCGACTTAAAGCCAGATCGTCACATTGGCCATTCTTCTCTCTCAAACGGTTACATTTATCGTCTGTAAAGCTATGTCGCGTGCTACGGTATGCCAAAACACTAAAAGCACCATAGTAGAACCCAGAAGAAGGTTCTAAGTTGAAGTAATAGCCAGTAAGAAGTAGTACAATTCAAGTATTAGTTGTCGATTATTCACTTTTTAGCCGGCTTTGGTGGCTATGACATGACCTAGGACCATAAGATTTTGCATGAAAGGAGGACTAGCAGCCGCGTTGCACGGGAGAATGTGAAAAGTGTTCATATGTAGTAAAAACCTGAGAAATCCGTCCGTTTTCGTCATTTGTTATCGAATCGACTTAAAGCCTGATCGTCACATTGGTCTCTTTTCTCTCTGAAACGGTTACACTTATCGTCTGCAAAGCTATGTCGCGTGCTGCGGTATGCGGAGACACTAAAAGCTCCATAGTAGAACACAGAAGAAACTTCTAAGTTGAAGTAATAGCCAGTAAGAAGTAGTACAATTCAAGTTTTAGTTGTCGATTATTCACTTTTTAGCCGGCTTTGGTGGCTTGGACATGACCTAGTACCTTAAGATTTTCCATGAAAAGAGGACTAGCAGCCGCGTTGCACGGGAGAATGTGAAAGGTGCTCATATGTAGTAAAAACCTGAGAAATCCGTCCGTTTTTGCCATTTGTTATCGAATCGTCTTAAAGCCAGATCGTCACATTGGCCGCTCTTCTCTCTGAAACGGTTACATTTATCGTCTACAAAGCTATGTCGCGTGCTGCGGTATGCGGAAACACTAAAAGCACCATAGTAGAACACAGAAGAAGCTTCTATGTTGAAGTAATAGCCAGTAAGAAGTAGTACAATTCAAGTTTTAGTTGTCGATTATTCACTTTTTTGCCGGCTTTGGTTTCTTGGACATGACCTAGGACCTTAAGATTTTGCATGAAAGGAGGACTAGCAGCCGCGTTGCATGGGAGAATGTGAAAAGTGTTCATAAGTAGTAAAAACCTGAGAAATCCGTCCATTTTCGTCATTTGTTATCGAATTGACTTCAAGCCAGATCGTCACATTGGCCATTCTTCTCTCTCAAACGGTTACATTTATCGTCTGCAAAGCTATGTCGCGTGCTGCGATATGCCGAAACACTAAAAGCACCGTAGTAGAACACAGAAGGAGCTTCTAAGTTGAAGTAATAGCCAGTAAGAAGTAGTACAATTCAAGTTTTAGTTGTCGATTATTCACTTTTTAGCCGGCTTTGGTGGCTTGGACATGCGGTGGAACCTTAAGATTTTGCATGAAAGGAAGACTAGCAGCCGCGTTGCACGGGAGAATGTGAAAAGTGTTCATATGTAGTAAAAACCTGAGAAATCCGTCCATTTTCGTCATTTGTCATCGAATTGACTTCAAGCCAGATCGTCACATTGGCCATTCTTCTCTCTCAAACGGTTACATTTATCGTCTGCAAAGCTATGTCGCGTGCTGCGATATGCCGAAGCACTAAAAGCACCATAGTAGAACACAGAAGGAGCTTCTAAGTTGAAGTAATAGCCAGTAAGAAGTAGTACAATTCAAGTTTTAGTTGTCGATTATTCACTTTTTAGCCGGCTTTGGTGGCTTGGACATGCGGTGGAACCTTAAGATTTTGCATGAAAGGAGTACTTGCAGGCGCGTTGCATGGGAGAATGTGAAAAGTGTTCATATGTAGTAAAAACGTAAGAAATCCGTCTGTTTTCGCCATTTGTTATCGAATCGACTTAAAGCCAGATCGTCACATTGGCCGCTTTTCTCTCTGAAACGGTTACATTTATCGTCTGCAAAGCTAAGTCGCGTGCTGCAGTATGCGGAAACACTAAAAGCACCATAGTAGAACACAGAAGAAGCTTCTAAGTTGAAGTAATAGCCAGTAAGAAGTAGTACAATTCAAGTTTTAGTTATCGATTATTCACTTTTTAGGTGGCTTTGGTGGCTTGGACGTGACCTAGGACCTTAAGATTTTGCATGAAAGGAGGTCTAACAGCCGCGTTGCATGGGAGAATGTGAAAAGTGTTCATATGTAGTGAAAACCTGAGAAATCCGTCCGTTTTCGTCATTTGTTATCGAATCGACTTAAAGCCAGATCGTCACATTGGCCGCTCTTCTCTCTGAAACGGTTACACTTATCGTCTGCAAAGCTATGTCGCGTGCTGCGGTATGCGGAGACACTAAAAGCACCATAGTAGAACACAGAAGAAGCTTCTAAGTTGAAGTAATAGCCAGTAAGAAGTAGTACAATTCAAGTTTTAGTTGTCGATTATTCACTTTTTAGCCGGCTTTGGTGGCTTGGACATGACCTAGAACCTTAAGATTTTGCATGAAAGGAGGACTAGCAGCCGCGTTGCACGGGAGAATGTGAAAAGTGTTCATATGTTGGAAAAACCTGAGAAATCCGTCCGTTTTCGTCATTTGTTATCGAATCGACTTAAAGCCAGATCGTCACATTGGCCGCTTTTCTCTCTGAGACGGTTTCATTTATCGTCTGCAAAGCTATGTCGCGTGCTGCGGTATGCGGAGACACTAAAAGCACCATAGTAGAACACAGAAGAAGCTTCTAAGTTGAAGTAATAGGCAGTAAGAAGAAATACAATTCAAGTTTTAGTTGTCGATTATTGACATTTTTGCCGGCTTTAGTCGCTTGGACATGACCTAGGACATTAAGATTTTGCATGAAAGGAGGACTAGCAGCCGCGTTGCACGGGAGAATGTGAAAAGTGTTCATATGTAGTAAAACCTGAGAAATCCGTCCGTTTTCGTCATTTGTTATGGAATCGACTTAAAGCCAGATCGTCACATTGGCCGCTCTTCTCTCTGAAACGGTTACACTTATCGTCTGCAAAGCTATGTCGCGTGCTGCGATATACGGAAACACTAAAAGCACCATAGTAGAACACAGAAGAAGCTTCTAAGTTGAAGTAATAGCCAGTAAGAAGTAGTACAATTCAAGTTTTAGTTGTCGATTATTCACTTTTTAGCCGGCTTTGGTGGCTTGGACATGCGGTGGAACCTTAAGATTTTGCATGAAAGGAAGACTAGCAGCCGCGTTGCACGGGAGAATGTGAAAAGTGTTCATATGTAGTAAAAACCTGAGAAATCTGTCCGTTTTCTTCATTTGTTATCGAATCGACTTAAAGCCAGATCGTCTCATTGGCCCCTTTTCTCTCTGAGACGGTTACATTTATCGTCTGCAAAGCTATGTCGCGTGCTGCGGTATGCGGAGACACTAAAAGCACCATAGTAGAACACAGAAGAAGCTTCTAAGTTGAAGTAATAGCCAGTAAGAAGTAGTACAATTCAAGTTTTAGTTGTCGATTATTCACTTTTGAGCCGGCTTTGGTGGCTTGGACATGACCTAGGACCTTAAGATTTTGCATGAAAGGAGTACTTGCATGCGCGTTGCACGGGAGAATGTGAAAAGTGTTCATATGTAGTAAAAACCTGAGAAATCCGTCCGTTTTCGTCATTTGTTATCGAATCGACTTAAAGCCAGATCGTCACATTGGCCGCTCTTCTCTCTGAAACGGTTACATTTATCGTCTGCAAAGCTATGTAACGTGCTGCGGTATGCCGAAACAATAAAAGCACCATAGTAGAACACAGAAGAAGCTTTTCAGTTGACGTAATAGCCAGTAAGAAGTAGTACAATTCAAGTTTTAGTTGTCGATTATTCACTTTTTAGCCGGCTATGGTGGCTTGGACATGACCTAGGATCTTATGATTTTGCATGACAGGAGGACTAGCAGCCGCGTTGCATGGGAGAATGTGAAAAGTGTTCATATGTAGTAAAAACCTGAGAAATCCGTCCATTTTCGTCATTTGTTATCGAATGGACTTAAAGCCAGATCGTCACAATTGCCGCTTTCTCTCTGAGACGGTTACATTTATCGTCTGCAAAGCTATGTCGCGTGCTGCGGTATGCGGAGACACTAAAAGCACCACAGTAGAACACAGAAGAATCTTCTATATTGAAGTAATAGCCAGTAAGAAGTAGTACAATTCAAGTTTTAGTTGTCGATTATTCACTTTTTAGCCGGCTTTGGTGGCTTGGACATGACCTAGGACCTTAAGATTTTGCATGAAAGGAGGTCTAACAGCCGAGTTGCATGGGAGAATTTGAAAAGTGTTCATATGTAGTAAAAACCTGAGAAATCCGTCCATTTTCGTCATTTGTTATCGAATTGACTTCAAACCAGATCGACACATTGGCCATTCTTCTCTCTCAAACGGTTACATTTATCGCCTGCAAAGCTATGACGCGTGCTGCGATATGCCGAAACACTAAAAGCACCATAGTAGAACACAGAAGGAGCTTCTAAGTTGAAGTAATAGCCAGTAAGAAGCAGTACAATTCAAGTTTTAGTTATCGATTATTCACATTTTAGCCGGCTTTGGTGGCTTGGACATGACCTAGGACCTTACGATTTTGCGTGAAAGGAGGTCTAACTGCCGCGTTGCATGGGGGAATGTGAAAAGTGTTCATATGTACTAAAAACCTGAGAAATCCGTCCGTTTTCGTCATTTGTTATCGAATCGACTTAAAGCCAGATCGTCACATTGGCCGATTTTCTCTCTGAGAAGGTTACATTTATCGTCTGCAAAGCTATGTCGCGTGCTGCGGTGTGCGGAGACACTAGAAGCACCATAGTAGAACACAGAAGAAGCTTCTAAGTTGAAGTAATAGCCAGTAAGAAGTAGTACAATTCAAGTTTTAGTTGTCGATTATTCACTTTTTAGCCGGCTTTAGACCTTAAGATTTTGCATGAAAGGAGGACTAGCAGCCGCTTTGCACGGGAGAATGTGAAAAGGGTTCATATGTAGTAAAAACCTGAGAAATCCGTCCTTTTTCGTCATTTGTTATCGAATCGACTTAAAGCCAGATCGTCACATTGGCCACTTTTCTCTCTGAGATGGTTACATTTAACGTCTGCAAAGCTATGTCGCGTGCTGTGGTATGCGGAGACACTAAAAGCGCACAGTAGAACACAGAAGAAGCTTCTAAGTTGAAGTAATAGCCAGTAAGAAGTAGTACAATTCAAGTTTTAGTTATCGATTACTCACTTTTTAGCCGGCTTTGGTGGCTTGGACATGACCTAGGACCATACGATTTTGCATGAAAGGAGGTCTAACAGCCGCGTTGCATGGGAGAATGTGAAAAGTGTTCATATGTAGTAAAAACCTGAGAAATCCGTCCGTTTTCGTCATTTGTTATCGACTCGACTTAAAGCCAGATCGTCACATTGGCCGCTTTTCTCTCTGAGAAGGTTACATTTATCATCTGCAAAGCTATGTCGCGTGCTGCGGTGTGCGGAGACACTAAAAGCACCATAGTAGAACACAGAAGAAGCTTCTAAGTTGAAGTAGTAGCCAGTAAGAAGTAGTACAATTCAAGTTTTAGTTGTCGATTATTCATTTTTTAGCCAGCTTTGGTGGCTTGGACATGACCTAGGACCTTAAGATTTTGCATGAAAGGAGTACTTGCAGGCGCGTTGCATGGGAGAATGTGAAAAGTGTTCATATGTAGTAAAAACGTGAGAAATCCGTCTGTTTTCGTCATTTGTTATCGAATCGACTTAAAGCCAGATCGTCACATTGGCCGCATTTCTCTCTGAAACGGTTACATTTATCGTCTGCAAAGCTATGTAACGTGCTGCGGTATGCCGAAACAATAAAAGCACCATAGTAGAACACAGAAGAAGCTTCTCAGTTGACGTAATAGCCAGTAGGAAGTAGTACAATTCAAGTTTTAGTTGTAGATTATTCACTTTTTAGCCGGCTTTGGTGGCTTGGACATGACCTAGGACCTTAAGATTTTGCATGAAAGGAGGTCTAACAGCCGCGTTGCATGGGAGAATGTGAAAAGTGTTCATATGTAGTAAAAACCTGAGAAATCCGTCCGTTTTCGTCATTTGTTATCGAATCGACTTAAAGCCAGATCGTCACATTGGCCGCTCTTCTCTCTGAAACGGTTACACTTATCGTCTGCAAAGCTATGTAACGTGCTGCGGTATGCCGAAACAATAAAAGCACCATAGTAGAACACAGAAGAAGCTTCTCAGTTGACGTAATAGCCAGTAAGAAGTAGTACATTTCAAGTTTTAGTTGTCGATTATTCACTTTTTAGCCGGCTTTGGTGGCTTGGACATGACCTAGGACCTTAAGATTGTGCATGAAAGGAGGGCTACCAGCCGCGTTGCACGGGAGAATGTGAAAAGTGTTCACATGTAGTAAAAACCTGAGAAATCCGTCCGTTTTCGTCATTTGTTATCGAATCGACTTAAAGCCAGATCGTCACATTGGCCACTTTTCTCTTTGAGAAGGTTACATTTACTGTCTGCAAAGCTATGTCGCGTGCTGCGGTATGCGGAGACACTAAAAGCAACACAGTAGAACACAGAATAAGCTTCTAAGTTGAAGTAATAGCCAGTAAGAAGTAGTACAATTCAAGTTTTAGTAGTCGATTATTCACTTTTTAGCCGGCTTTGGTTGCTTGGACATGACCTAGGACCTTAAGATTTTGCATGAAAGGAGTACTTGCAGGCGCGTTCACGGGAGAATGTGAAAAGTGTTCATATGTAGTAAAAACGTGAGAAATCCGTCTGTTTTCGCCATTTGTTATCGAATCGACTTAAAGCCAGATCGTCACATTGGCCGCTTTTCTCTCTGAAACGGTTACAATTATCGTCTGCAAAGCTATGTCGCGTGCTGCAGTATGCGCAAACACTAAAAGCACCATAGTAGAACACAGAAGAAGCTTCTAAGTTGACAAATAGCCAGTAAGAAGTAGTACAATTCAAGTTTTAGTGTTCGATTATTCACTTTTTAGCCGGCTATGGTGGCTAGGACATGACCTAGGACCTTATGATTTTGCATGAAAGGAGGACTAGCAGCCGCGTTGCATGGGAGAATGTGAAAAGTGTTCATATGTAGTAAAAACCTGAGAAATCCGTCCATTTTCGTCATTTGTTATCGAATGGACTTAAAGCCAGATCGTCACATTGGCCGCTTTCTCTCTGAGACGGTTACATTTATTGTCTGCAAAGCTATGTCGCGTGCTGCGGTATGCGGAGACACTAAAAGCACCACAGTAGAACACAGAAGAATCTTCTAAGTTGAAGTAATAGCCATTAAGAAGTAGTACAATTCAAGTTTTAGTTGTCGATTATTAACTTTTTAGCCGGCTTTGGTGGCTTGGACATGACCTAGGACCTCAAGATTTTGCATGAAAGGAGGTCTAACAGCCGAGTTGCATGGGAGAATTTGAAAAGTGTTCATATGTAGTAAAAACCTGAGAAATACGTCCATTTTCGTCATTTGTTATCGAATTGACTTCAAGCCAGATCGACACATTGGCCATTCCTCTCTCTCAAACGGTTACATTTATCGTCTGCAAAGCTATGACGCTTGCTGCGATATGCCGAAACACTAAAAGCACCATAGTAGAACACAGAAGGAGCTTCTAAGTTGAAGTAATAGCCAGTAAGAAGCAGTACAATTCAAGTTTTAGTTGTCGATTATTCGCTTTTTAGCCGACTTTATTGGCTTGGACATGCGGTGGAACCTTAAGACTTTGCATGAAAGGAAGACTAGCAGCCGCGTTGCATGGGAGAATTGTGAAAAGTGTTCATATGTAGTAAAAACCTGAGAAATCCGTCCGTTTTCGTCATTTGTTATCGAATCGACTTAAAGCCAGATCGTCACATTGGCCGCTTTCTCTCTGAGACGGTTACATTTATTGTCTGCAAAGCTATGTCGCGTGCTGCGGTATGCGGAGACACTAAAAGCACCACAGTAGAACACAGAAGAAGCTTCTAAGTTGAAGTAATAGCCAGTAAGAAGTAGTACAATTCAAGTTTTAGTTGTCGATTATTCACTTTTTAGCCGGCTTTAGACCTTAAGATTTTGCATGAAAGGAGGACTAGCAGCCGCTTTGCACGGGAGAATGTGAAAAGGGTTCATATGTAGTAAAAACCTGAGAAATCCGTCCTTTATCGTCATTTGTTATCGAATCGACTTAAAGCCAGATCGTCACATTGGCCACTTTTCTCTCTGAGATGGTTACATTTATCGTCTGCAAAGCTATGTCGCGTGCTGTGGTATGCGGAGACACTAAAAGCGCACAGTAGAACACAGAAGAAGCTTCTAAGTTGAAGTAATAGCCAGTAAGAAGTAGTACAATTCAAGTTTTAGTTATCGATTACTCACTTTTTAGCCGGCTTTGGTGGCTTGGACATGACCTAGGACCATAAGATTTTGCATGAAAGGAGGTCTAACAGCCGCGTTGCATGGGAGAATGTGAAAAGTGTTCATATGTAGTAAAAACCTGAGAAATCCGTCCGTTTTCGTCATTTGTTATCGACTCGACTTAAAGCCAGATCGTCACATTGGCCGCTTTTCTCTCTGAGAAGGTTACATTTATCATCTGCAAAGCTATGTCGCGTGCTGCGGTGTGCGGAGACACTAAAAGCACCATAGTAGAACACAGAAGAAGCTTCTAAGTTGAAGTAATAGCCAGTAAGAAGTAGTACAATTCAAGTTTTAGTTGTCGATTATTCATTTTTTAGCCAGCTTTGGTGGCTTGGACATGACCTAGGACCTTAAGATTGTGCATGAAAGGAGGACTAGCAGCCGCGTTGCACGGCAGAATGTGAAAAGTGTTCATATGTAGTAAAAACCTGAGAAATCCGTCCGTTTTCGTCATTTGTTATCGAATCGACTTAAAGCCAGATCGTCACATTGGCCACTTTTTTCTCTGAGAAGGTTACATTTACTGTCTGCAAAGCTATGTCGCGTGCTGCGGTATGCGGAGACACTAAAAGCACCACAGTAGAACACAGAAGAAGCTTCTAAGTCGAAGTAATAGCCAGTAAGAAGTAGTACAATTCAAGTTTTAGTAGTCGATTATTCACTTTTTAGCCGGCTTTGGTGTCTTGGACATGACCTAGGACCTTAAGATTTTGCATGAAAGGAGTACTTGCAGGCGCGTTGCATGGGAGAATGTGAAAAGTGTTCATATGTAGTAAAAACGTGAGAAATCCGTCTGTTTTCGTCATTTGTTATCGAATCGACTTAAAGCCAGATCGTCACATTGGCCGCATTTCTCTCTGAAACGGTTACATTTATCGTCTGCAAAGCTATGTAACGTGCTGCGGTATGCCGAAACAATAAAAGCACCATAGTAGAACACAGAAGAAGCTTCTCAGTTGACGTGATAGCCAGTAAGAAGTAGTACAATTCAAGTTTTAGTTGTCGATTATTCACTTTTTAGCCGGCTTTGGTGGCTTGGACATGACCTAGGACCTTAAGATTTTGCATGAAAGGAGGTCTAACAGCCGCGTTGCATGGGAGAATGTGAAAAGTGTTCATATGTAGTAAAAACCTGAGAAATCCGTCCGTTTTCGTCATTTGTTATCGAATCGACTTAAAGCCAGATCGTCACATTGGCCGCTCTTCTCTCTGAAACGGTTACACTTATCGTCTGCAAAGCTATGTAACGTGCTGCGGTATGCCGAAACAATAAAAGCACCATAGTAGAACACAGAAGAAGCTTCTCAGTTGACGTAATAGCCAGTAAGAAGTAGTACATTTCAAGTTTTAGTTGTCGATTATTCACTTTTTAGCCGGCTTTGGTGGCTTGGACATGACCTAGGACCTTAAGATTGTGCATGAAAGGAGGGCTACCAGCCGCGTTGCACGGGAGAATGTGAAAAGTGTTCATATGTAGTAAAAACCTGAGAAATCCGTCCGTTTTCGTCATTTGTTATCGAATCGACTTAAAGCCAGATCGTCACATTGGCCACTTTTCTCTTTGAGAAGGTTACATTTACTGTCTGCAAAGCTATGTCGCGTGCTGCGGTATGCGGAGACACTAAAAGCAACACAGTAGAACACAGAATAAGCTTCTAAGTTGAAGTAATAGCCAGTAAGAAGTAGTACAATTCAAGTTTTAGTAGTCGATTATTCTCTTTTTAGCCGGCTTTGGTTGCTTGGACATGACCTAGGACCTTAAGATTTTGCATGAAAGGAGTACTTGCAGGCGCGTTCACGGGAGAATGTGAAAAGTGTTCATATGTAGTAAAAACGTGAGAAATCCGTCTGTTTTCGCCATTTGTTATCGAATCGACTTAAAGCCAGATCGTCACATTGGCCGCTTTTCTCTCTGAAACGGTTACAATTATCGTCTGCAAAGCTATGTCGCGTGCTGCAGTATGCGCAAACACTAAAAGCACCATAGTAGAACACAGAAGAAGCTTCTAAGTTGAAGTAATAGCCAGTAAGAAGTAGTACAATTCAAGTTTTAGTTATCGATTATTCACTTTTTAGGCGGCTTTGGGGGCTTGGACATGACCTAGGACCTTTAGATTTTGCATGAAAGGAGGTCTAACAGCCGCGTTGCATGGGAGAATGTGAAAAGTGTTCATATGTAGTAAAAACCTGAGAAATCCGTCCGTTTTCGTCATTTGTTATCGAATCGACTTAAAGCCAGATCGTCACATTGGCCGCTCTTCTCTCTGAAACGGTTACACTTATCGTCTGCAAAGCTAGGTAACGTGCTGCGGTATGCCGAAACAATAAAAGCACCATAGTAGAACACAGAAGAAGCTTCTAAGTTGACAAATAGCCAGTAAGAAGTAGTACAATTCAAGTTTTAGTTGTCGATTATTCACTTTTTAGCCGGCTATGGTGGCTTGGACATGACCTAGGACCTTATGATTTTGCATGAAAGGAGGACTAGCAGCCGCGTTGCATGGGAGAATGTGAAAAGTGTTCATATGTAGTAAAAACCTGAGAAATCCGTCCATTTTCGTCATTTGTTATCGAATGGACTTAAAGCCAGATCGTCACATTGGCCGCTCTTCTCTCTGAAACGGTTACATTTATTGTCTGCAAAGCTATGTCGCGTGCTGCGGTATGCGGAGACACTAAAAGCACCACAGTAGAACACAGAAGAATCTTCTAAGTTGAAGTAATAGCCATTAAGAAGTAGTACAATTCAAGTTTTAGTTGTCGATTATTAACTTTTTAGCCGGCTTTGGTGGCTTGGACATGACCTAGGACCTCAAGATTTTGCATGAAAGGAGGTCTAACAGCCGCGTTGCATGGGAGAATTTGAAAAGTGTTCATATGTAGTAAAAACCTGAGAAATACGTCCATTTTCGTCATTTGTTATCGAATTGACTTCAAGCCAGATCGACACATTGGCCATTCCTCTCTCTCAAACGGTTACATTTATCGTCTGCAAAGCTATGACGCGTGCTGCGATATGCCGAAACACAAAAAGCACCATAGTAGAACACAGAAGGAGCTTCTAAGTTGAAGTAATAGCCAGTAAGAAGCAGTACAATTCAAGTTTTAGTTGTCGATTATTCGCTTTTTAGCCGACTTTATTGGCTTGGACATGCGGTGGAACCTTAAGACTTTGCATGAAAGGAAGACTAGCAGCCGCGTTGCATGGGAGAATTGTGAAAAGTGTTCATATGTAGTAAAAACCTGAGAAATCCGTCCGTTTTCGTCATTTGTTATCGAATCGACTTAAAGCCAGATCGTCACATTGGCCGCTTTTCTCTCTGAGACGGTTTCATTTATCGTCTGCAAAGCTATGACGCGTGCTGCGGTATGCGGAGACACTAAAAGCACCATAGTAGAACACAGAAGAAGCTTCTAAGTTGAAGTAATAGCCAGTAAGAAGTAATACAATTCAAGTTTTAGTTGTCCATTATTCACTTTTTAGCCGGCTTTGGTGGATTGGACATGACCTAGGACCTTAGGATTTTGCATGAAAGGAGGACTAGCAGCCGCGTTGCACGGTAGAATGTAAAAAGTGTTCATATGCAGTAAAAACCTGAGAAATCCGTCCGTTTTCGTCATTTGTTATCGAAACGACTTAAAGCCAGATCGTCACATTGGCCGCTTTTCTCTCTGAGACGGTTAAATTTATCGTCAGCAAAGCTATGTCGCGTGCTGCGGTATGCGGAGACACTAGAAGCACCATATTAGAACACAGAAGGAGCTTCTAAATTGAAGTAATAGCCAGTAAGAAGTAGTACTATTTAAGTTTTAGTTGTCGATTAATCACTTTTTAGCCGGCTTTGGTGGCTTGGACATGACTTAGGACCTTAAGATTTTCCATGAAAGGAAGACTAGCAGCCGCGTTGCACGGGAGAATGTGAAAAGTGTTCATATGTAGTAAAAACCTGAGAAATCCGTCCGTTTTCGCCATTTGTTATCGAATCGACTTAAAGCCAGATCGTCACATTGGTCTCTTTTCTCTCTGAAACGGTTACACTTATCGTCTGCAAAGCTATGTCGCGTGCTGCGGTATGCGGAGACACTAAAAGCTCCATAGTAGAACACAGAAGAAGCTTCTAAGTTGAAGTAATAGCCAGTAAGAAGTAGTACAATTCAAGTTTTAGTTGTCGATTATTCACTTTTTGGCCTGCTTTGGTGGCTTGGACATGACCTAGTACCTTAAGATTTTCCATGAAAGGAGGACTAGCAGCCGCGTTGCACGGGAGAATGTGAAAAGTGTTCATATGTAGTAAAAACCTGAGAAATCCGTCCGTTTTCGCCATTTGTTATCGAATCGTCTTAAAGCCAGATCGTCACATTGGCCGCTCTTCTCTCTGAAACGGTTACATTTATCGTCTACAAAGCTATGTCGCGTGCTGCGGTATGCGGAGACACTAAAAGCACCACAGTAGAACACAGAAGAATCTTCTAAGTTGAAGTAATAGCCAGTAAGAAGTAGTACAATTCAAGTTTTAGTTGTCGATTATTCACTTTTTAGCCGGCTTTGGTGGCTTTGACATGACCTAGGACCTCAAGATTTTGCATGAAAGGAGGTCTAACAGCCGAGTTGCATGGGAGAATTTGAAAAGTGTTCATATGTAGTAAAAACCTGAGAAATCCGTCCATTTTCGTCATTTGTTATCGAATTGACTTCAAGCCAGATCGACACATTGGCCATTCTTCTCTCTCAAACGGTTACATTTATCGTCTGCAAAGCTATGACGCGTGCTGCGATATGCCGAAACACTAAAAGCACCATAGTAGAACACAGAAGGAGCTTCTAAGTTGAAGTAATAGCCAGTAAGAAGCAGTACAATTCAAGTTTTAGTTGTCGATTATTCGCTTTTTAGCCGACTTTGGTGGCTTGGACATGCGGTGGAACCTTAAGACTTTGCATGAAAGGAAGACTAGCAGCCGCGTTGCATGGGAGAATTGTGGAAAGTGTTCATATGTAGTAAAAACCTGAGAAATCCGTCCGTTTTCGTCATTTGCTATCGAATCGACTTAAAGCCAGATCGTTTCATTGGCCGCTTTTCTCTCTGAGACGGTTACATTTATCGTTTGCAAAGCTATGTCGCGTGCTGCGGTGTGCGGAGACACTAAAAGCACCATAGTAGAACACAGAAGAAGCTTCTAAGTTGAAGTAATAGCCAGTAAGAAGTAGTAGAATTCATGTTTTAGTTGTCGGTTATTCACTTTTTAGCCGGCTTTGGTGGCTTGGACATGACCTAGGACCTTAAGATTTTGCATGAAAGGTGGACTAGGAGCCGCGTTGCACGGGAGAATGTGAAAAGTGTTCATATGTTGGAAAAACCTGAGAAATCCGTCCGTTTTCGTCATTTGTTATCGAATCGACATAAAGCCAGATCGTCACATTGGCCGCTTTTCTCTCTGAGACGGTTTCATTTATCGTCTGCAAAGCTGTGACGCGTGCTGCGGTATGCGGAGACACAAAAAGCACCATAGTAGAACACAGAAGAAGCTTCTAAGTTGAAGTAATAGCCAGTAAGAAGTAATACAATTCAAGTTTTAGTTGTCGATTATTCACTTTTTAGCCGGCTTTGGTGGATTGGACATGACCTAGGACCTTAGGATTTTGCATGAATGGAGGACTAGCAGCCGCGTTGCACGGTAGAATGTAAAAGGTGTTCATATGCAGTAAAAACCTGAGAAATCCGTCCGTTTTCGTCATTTGTTATTGAATCGTCTTAAGGCCAGATCGTCACATTGGCCGCTCTTCTCTCTGAAACGGTTACATTTATCGTCTA
The DNA here is from genome assembly GCF_023897955.1 of Schistocerca gregaria. NCBI lineage: Eukaryota > Metazoa > Arthropoda > Insecta > Orthoptera > Acrididae > Schistocerca > Schistocerca gregaria. The sequence continues at coordinate 2,088,965 of NW_026061883.1, read as the reverse complement.
CAAAGCTATGTCGCGTGCTGCGGTATGCGGAAACACTAAAAGCACCATAGTAGAACACAGAAGAAGCTTCTATGTTGAAGTAATAGCCAGTAAGAAGTAGTACAATTAAAGTTTTAGTTGTGGATTATTCACTTTTTAGCCGGCTTTGGTTTCTTGGACATGACCTAGGACCTTAAGATTTTGCATGAAAGGAGGACTAGCAGCCGCGTTGCATGGGAGAATGTGAAAAATGTTCATAAGTAGTAAAAACCTGAGAAATCCGTCCATTTTCGTCATTTGTTATCGAATTGACTTCAAGCCAGATCGTCACATTGGCCATTCTTCTCTCTCAAACGGTTACATTTATCGTCTGCAAATCTATGTCGCGTGCTGCGGGATGCGGAGACACTAAAAGCACCATAGTAGAACACAGACGAAGCTTCTAAGTTGAAGTAATAGCCAGTAAGAAGTAGTACAATTCAAGTTTTAGTCGTCGATTATTCACTTTTTAGCCGGCTTTGGTGGCTTGGACATGCGGTGGAACCTTAAGATTTTGCATGAAAGGAAGACTAGCAGCCGCGTTGCACGGGAGAATGTGAAAAGTGTTCATATGTAGTAAAAACCTGAGAAATCCGTCCGTTTTCGTCATTTGTTATCGAATCGACTTAAAGCCAGATCGTCTCATTGGCCCCTTTTCTCTCTGAGACGGTTACATTTATCGTCTGCCAAGCTATGTCGCGTGCTGCGGTATGCGGAGACACTAAAAGCACCATAGTAGAACACAGATAAAGCTTCTAAGTTGAAGTAATAGCCAGTAAGAAGTAGTACAATTCAAGTTTTAGTTGTCGATTATTCACTTTTTAGCCGGCTTTGGTGGCTTGGACATGACCTAGGACCTTATGATTTTGCATGAAAGGAGGACTAGCAGCCGCGTTGCACGGGAGAATGTGAAAAGTGTTCATATGTTGGAAAAACCTGAGAAATCCGTCCGTTTTCGTCATTTGTTATGGAATCGACTTAAAGCCAGATCGTCACATTTGCCGCTTTTCTCTCTGAGACGGTTACATTTATCGTCTGCAAAGCTATGTCGCGTGCTGCGGTATGCGGAGACACTAAAAGCACCATAGTAGAACACAGAAGAAGCTTCTAAGTTGAAGTAATAGCCAGTAAGAAGTAGTACAATTCAAGTTTTAGCTATCGATTATTCACTTTTTAGGCGGCTTTGGTGGCTTGGACATGACCTAGGACCTTAAGATTTTGCATGAAAGGAGGTCTAACAGCCGCGTTGCATGGGAGAATGTGAAAAGTGTTCATATGTAGTAAAAACCTGAGAAATCCGTCCATTTTCGTCATTTGTTATCGAATGGACTTAAAGCCAGATCGTCACATTGGCCATTCTTCTCTCTTAAACGGTTACATTTATCGTCTGCAAAGCTATGTCGCGTGCTGCGATATGCCGAAACACTAAAAGCACCATAGTAGAACACAGAAGGAGCTTCTAAGTTGAAGTAATAGCCAGTAAGAAGTAGTACAATTCAAGTTTTAGTTGTCGATTATTCACTTTTTAGCCGGCTTTGGTGGCTTGGACATGCGGTGGAACCTTAAGATTTTGCATGAAAGGAGTAATTGCAGGCGCGTTGCATGGGAGAATGTGAAAAGTGTTCATATGTAGTAAAAACGTGAGAAATCCGTCTGTTTTCGCCATTTGTTATCGAATCGACTTAAAGCCAGATCGTCACATTGGCCGCTTTTCTCTCTGAAACGGATACATTTATCGTCTGCAAAGCTAAGTCGCGTGCTGCAGTATGCGGAAACACTAAAAGCACCATAGTAGAACACAGAAGAAGCTTCTAAGTTGAAGTAATAGCCAGTAAGAAGTAGTACAATTCAAGTCTTAGTTATCGATTATTCACCTTTTAGGCGGCTTTGGTGGCTTGGACATGACCTAGGACCTTAAGATTTTGCATGAAAGGAAGTCTAACAGCCGCGTTGCATGGGAGAATGTGAAAAGTGTGCATATGTAGTGAAAACCTGAGAAATCCGTCCGTTTTCGTAATTTGTTATCGAATCGACTTAAAGCCAGATCGTCACATTGGCCGCTCTTCTCTCTGAAACGGTTACACTTATCGTCTGCAAAGCTATGTAACGTGCTGCGGTATGCCGAAACAATAAAAGCACCATAGTAGAACACAGAAGAAGCTTCTCAGTTGACGTAATAGCCAGTAAGAAGTAGTACATTTCAAGTTTTAGTTGTCGATTATACACTTTTTAGCCGGCTTTGGTGGCTTGGACATGACCTAGGACCTTAAGATTGTGCATGAAAGGAGGACTACCAGCCGCGTTGCACGGGAGAATGTGAAAAGTGTTCATATGTAGTAAAAACCTGAGAAATCCGTCCGTTTTCGTCATTTGTTATCGAATCGACTTAAAGCCAGATCGTCACATTGGCCACTTTTCTCTTTGAGAAGGTTACATTTACTGTCTGCAAAGCTATGTCGCGTGCTGCGGTATGCGGAGACACTAAAAGCAACACAGTAGAACACAGAATAAGCTTCTAAGTTGAAGTAATAGCCAGTAAGAAGTAGTACAATTCAAGTTTTAGTAGTCGATTATTCACTTTTTAGCCGGCTTTGGTGGCTTGGACATGACCTAGGACCTTAAGATTTTGCATGAAAGGAGTACTTGCAGGCGCGTTCACGGGAGAATGTGAAAAGTGTTCATATGTAGTAAAAACCTGAGAAATCCGTCCGTTTTCGTCATTTGTTATCGAATCGACTTAAAGCCAGATCGTCACATTGGCCGCTCTTCTCTCTGAAACGGTTACACTTATCGTCTGCAAAGCTAGGTAACGTGCTGCGGTATGCCGAAACAATAAAAGCACCATAGTAGAACACAGAAGAAGCTTCTAAGTTGACAAATAGCCAGTAAGAAGTAGTACAATTCAAGTTTTAGTTGTCGATTATTCACTTTTTAGCCGGCTATGGTGGCTTGGACATGACCTAGGACCTTATGATTTTGCATGAAAGGAGGACTAGCAGCCGCGTTGCATGGGAGAATGTGAAAAGTGTTCATATGTAGTAAAAACCTGAGAAATCCGTCCATTTTCGTCATTTGTTATCGAATGGACTTAAAGCCAGATCGTCACATTGGCCGCTTTCTCTCTGAGACGGTTACATTTATTGTCTGCAAAGCTATGTCGCGTGCTGCGGTATGCGGAGACACTAAAAGCACCACAGTAGAACACAGAAGAATCTTCTAAGTTGAAGTAATAGCCATTAAGAAGTAGTACAATTCAAGTTTTAGTTGTCGATTATTCACTTTTTAGCCGGCTTTGGTGGCTTGGACATGACCTAGGACCTCAAGATTTTGCATGAAAGGAGGTCTAACAGCCGAGTTGCATGGGAGAATTTGAAAAGTGTTCATATGTAGTAAAAACCTGAGAAATACGTCCATTTTCGTCATTTGTTATCGAATTGACTTCAAGCCAGATCGACACATTGGCCATTCTTCTCTCTCAAACGGTTACATTTATCGTCTGCAAAGCTATGACGCGTGCTGCGATATGCCGAAACACTAAAAGCACCATAGTAGAACACAGAAGGAGCTTCTAAGTTGAAGTAATAGCCAGTAAGAAGCAGTACAATTCAAGTTTTAGTTGTCGATTATTCGCTTTTTAGCCGACTTTGGTGGCTTGGACATGCGGTGGAACCTTAAGACTTTGCATGAAAGGAAGTCTAGCAGCTGCGTTGCATGGGAGAATTGTGAAAAGTGTTCATATGTAGTAAAAACCTGAGAAATCCGTCCGTTTTCGTCATTTGCTATCGAATCGTTTTAAAGCCAGTTCGTCTCATTGGCCGCTTTTCTCTCTGAGACGGTTACATTTATCGTTTGCAAAGCTATGTCGCGTGCTGCGGTGTGCGGAGACACTAAAAGCACCATAGTAGAACACAGAAGAAGCTTCTACGTTGAAGTAATAGCCAGTAAGAAGTAGTACAATTCATGTTTTAGTTGTCGATTATTCACTTTTTAGCCGGCTTTGGTGGCTTGGACATGACCTAGGACCTTTAGATTTTGCATGAAAGGAGGACTAGGAGCCGCGTTGCACGGGAGAATGTGAAAAGTGTTCATATGTTGGAAAAACCTGAGAAATCCGTCCGTTTTCGTCATTTGTTATCGAATCGACTTAAAGCCAGATCGTCACATTGGCCGCTTTTCTATCTGAGACGGTTTCATTTATCGTCTGCAAAGCTATGACGCGTGCTGCGGTATGCGGAGACACTAAAAGCACCATAGTAGAACACAGAAGAAGCTTCTAAGTTGAAGTAATAGCCAGTAAGAAGTAATACAATTCAAGTTTTCGTTGTCCATTATTCACTTTTTAGCCGGCTTTCGTGGATTGGACATGACCTAGGACCTTAGGATTTTGCATGAAAGGAGGACTAGCAGCCGCGTTGCACGGTAGAATGTAAAAAGTGTTCATATGCAGTAAAAACCTGAGAAATCCGTCCGTTTTCGTCATTTGTTATCGAAACGACTTAAAGCCAGATCGTCACATTGGCCGCTTTTCTCTCTGAGACGGTTACATTTATCGTCAGCAAAGCTATGTCGCGTGCTGCGGTATGCGGAGACACTAGAAGCACCATATTAGAACACAGAAGAAGCTTCTAAATTGAAGTAATAGCCAGTAAGAAGTAGTACTATTTAAGTTTTAGTTGTCGATTAATCACTTTTTAGCCGGCTTTGGTGGCTTGGACATGACCTAGTACCTTAAGATTTTCCATGAAAGGAGGACTAGCAGCCGCGTTGCACGGGAGAATGTGAAAAGTGTTCATATGTAGTAAAAACCTGAGAAATCCGTCCGTTTTCGCCATTTGTTATCGAATCGTCTTAAAGCCAGATCGTCACATTGGCCGCTCTTCTCTCTGAAACGGTTACATTTATCGTCTACAAAGCTATGTCGCGTGCTGCGGTATGCGGAAACACTAAAAGCACCATAGTAGAACACAGAAGAAGCTTCTATGTTGAAGTAATAGCCAGTAAGAAGTAGTACAATTGAAGTTTTAGTTGTCGATTATTCACTTTTTAGCCGGCTTTGGTTTCTTGGACATGACCTAGGACCTTAAGATTTTGCATGAAAGGAGGACTAGCAGCCGCGTTGCATGGGAGAATGTGAAAAATGTTCATAAGTAGTAAAAACCTGAGAAATCCGTCCATTTTCGTCATTTGTTATCGAATTGACTTCAAGCCAGATCGTCACATTGGCCATTCTTCTCTCTCAAACGGTTACATTTATCGTCTGCAAAGCTATGTCGCGTGCTGCGATATGCCGAAACACTAAAAGCACCATAGTAGAACACAGAAGGAGCTTCTATGTTGAAGTAATAGCCAGTAAGAAGTAGTACAATTCAAGTTTTAGTTGTCGATTATTCACTTTTTAGCCGGCTTTGGTGGCTTGGACATGACCTAGGACCTTAAGATTTTGCATGAAAGGAGGACTAGCAGCCGCGTTGCATGGGAGAATGTGAAAAGTGTTCATATGTAGTAAAAACCTGAGAAATCCGTCCATTTTCGTCATTTGTTATCGAATGGACTTAATGCCAGATCGTCACATTGGCCGCTTTCTCTCTGAGACGGTTACATTTATTGTCTGCAAAGCTATGTCGCGTGCTGCGGTATGCGGAGACACTAAAAGCACCTCAGTAGAACACAGAAGAATCTTCTAAGTTGAAGTAATAGCCAGTAAGAAGTAGTACAATTCAAGTTTTAGTTGTCGATTATTCACTTTTTAGCCGGCTTTGGTGGCTTTTACATGACCTAGGACCTCAAGATTTTGCATGAAAGGAGGTCTAACAGCCGAGTTGCATGGGAGAATTTGAAAAGTGTTCATATGTAGTAAAAACCTGAGAAATACGTCCATTTTCGTCATTTGTTATCGAATTGACTTCAAGCCAGATCGACACATTGGCCATTCTTCTCTTTCAAACGGTTACATTTATCGTCTGCAAAGCTATGACGCGTGCTGCGATATGCCGAAACACTAAAAGCACCATAGTAGATCACAGAAGGAGCTTCTAAGTTGAAGTAATAGCCAGTAAGAAGCAGTACAATTCAAGTTTTAGTTGTCGATTATTCGCTTTTTAGCCGACTTTGGTGGCTTGGACATGCGGTGGAACCTTAAGACTTTGCATGAAAGGAAGACTAGCAGCCGCGTTGCATGGGAGAATTGTGAAAAGTGTTCATATGTAGTAAAAACCTGAGAAATCCGTCCGTTTTCGTCATTTGCTATCGAATTGACTTAAAGCCAGATCGTCTCATTGGCCGCTTTTCTCTCTGAGACGGTTACATTTATCGTTTGCAAAGCTATGTCGCGTGCTGCGGTGTGCGGAGACACTAAAAGCACCATAGTAGAACACAGAAGAAGCTTCTAAGTTGAAGTAATAGCCAGTAAGAAGTAGTACAATTCATGTTTTAGTTGTCGATTATTCACTTTTTAGCCGGCTTTGGTGGCTTGGACATGACCTAGGACCTTAAGATTTTGCATGAAAGGAGGACTAGGAGCCGCGTTGCACGGGAGAATGTGAAAAGTGTTCATATGTTGGAAAAACCTGAGAAATCCGTCCGTTTTCGTCATTTGTTATCGAATCGACTTAAAGCCAGATCGTCACATTGGCCGCTTTTCTCTCTGAGACGATTTCATTTATCGTCTGCAAAGCTATGACGCGTGCTGCGGTATGCGGAGACACTAAAAGCACCATAGTAGAACACAGAAGAAGCTTCTAAGTTGATGTAATAGCCAGTAAGAAGTAATACAATTCAAGTTTTAGTTGTCGATTATTCACTTTTTAGCCGGCTTTGGTGGATTGGACATGACCTAGGACCTTAGGATTTTGCATGAAAGGAGGACTAGCAGCCGCGTTGCACGGTAGAATGTAAAAAGTGTTCATATGCAGTAAAAACCTGAGAAATCCGTCCGTTTTCGTCATTTGTTATCGAAACGACTTAAAGCCAGATCGTCACATCGGCCGCTTTTCTCTCTGAGACGGTTACATTTATCGTCAGCAAAGCTATGTCGCGTGCTGCGGTATGCGGAGACACTAGAAGCACCATATTAGAACACAGAAGAAGCTTCTAAATTGAAGTAATAGCCAGTAAGAAGTAGTACTATTTAAGTTTTAGTTGTCGATTAATCACTTTTTAACCGGCTTTGGTGGCTTGGACGTGACTTAGGACCTTAAGATTTTGCATGAATGGAAGACTAGCAGCCGCGTTGCACGGGAGAATGTGAAAAGTGTTCATATGTAGTAAAAACCTGAGAAATCGGTCCGTTTTCGTCATTTGTTATCGAATCGACTTAAAGCCAGATCGTCACATTGGTCTCTTTTCTCTCTGAAACGGTTACACTTATCGTCTGCAAAGCTATGTCGCGTGCTGCGGTATGTGGAGACACTAAAAGCTCCATAGTAGAACACAGAAGAAGCTTCTAAGTTGAAGTAATAGCCAGTAAGAAGTAGTACAATTCAAGTTTTAGTTGTCGATTATTCACTTTTTAGCCGGCTTTGGTGGCTTGGACATGACCTAGTACCTTAAGATTTTCCATGAAAGGAGGACTAGCAGCCGCGTTGCACGGGAGAATGTGAAAAGTGTTCATATGTAGTAAAAACCTGAGAAATCCGTCCGTTTTCGCCATTTGTTATCGAATCGTCTTAAGGCCAGATCGTCACATTGGCCGCTCTTCTCTCTGAAACGGTTACATTTATCGTCTACAAAGCTATGTCGCGTGCTGCGGTATCCGGAAACACTAAAAGCACCATAGTTGAACACAGAAGAAGCTTCTATGTTGAAGTAATAGCCAGTAAGAAGTAGTACAATTGAAGTTTTAGTTGTCGATTATTCACTTTTTAGCCGGCTTTGGTTTCTTGGACATGACCTAGGACCTTAAGATTTTGCATGAAAGGAGGTCTAACAGCCGCGTTGCATGGGAGAATGTGAAAAGTGTTCATATGTAGTAAAAACCTGAGAAATCCGTCCATTTTCGTCATTTGTTATCGAATTGACTTCAAGCCAGATCGTCACATTGGCCATTCTTCTCTCTCAAACGGTTACATTTATCGTCTGCAAAGCTATGTCGCGTGCTGCGATATGCCGAAACACTAAAAGCACCATAGTAGAACACAGAAGGAGCTTCTAAGTTGAAGTAATAGCCAGTAAGAAGTAGTACAATTCAAGTTTTAGTTGTCAATTATTCACTTTTTAGCCGGCTTTGGTGGCTTGGACATGCGGTGGAACCTTAAGATTTTGCATGAAAGGAGTACTTGCAGGCGCGTTGCATGGGAGAATGTGAAAAGTGTTCATATGTAGTAAAAACGTGAGAAATCCGTCTGTTTTCGCCATTTGTTATCGAATCGACTTAAAGCCAGATCGTCACATTGGCCGCTTTTCTCTCTGAAACGGATACATTTATCGTCTGCAAAGCTAAGTCGCGTGCTGCAGTATGCGGAAACACTAAAAGCACCATAGTAGAACACAGAAGAAGCTTCTAAGTTGAAGTAATAGCCAGTAAGAAGTAGTACAATTCAAGTTTCAGTTATCGATTATTCACTTTTTAGGCGGCTTTGGTGGCTTGGACATGACCTAGGACCTTAAGATTTTGCATGAAAGGAAGTCTAACAGCCGCGTTGCATGGGAGAATGTGAAAAGTGTTCATATGTAGTGAAAACCTGAGAAATCCGTCCGTTTTCGTCATTTGTTATCGAATCGACTTAAAGCCAGATCGTCACATTGGCCGCTCTTCTCTCTGAAACGGTTACAGTTATCGTCTGCAAAGCTATGTAACGTGCTGCGGTATGCCGAAACAATAAAAGCACCATAGTAGAACACAGAAGAAGCTTCTAAGTTGACGTAATAGCCAGTAAGAAGTAGTAAAATTCAAGTTTTAGTTGTCGATTATTCACTTTTTAGCCGGCTATGGTGGCTTGGACACGACCTAGGACCTTATGATTTTGCATGAAAGGAGGACTAGCAGCCGCGTTGCATGAGGAATGTGAAAAGTGTTCATATGTAGTAAAAACCTGAGAAATCCGTCCATTTTCGTCATTTGTTATCGAATGGACTTAAAGCCAGATCGTCACATTGGTCGCTTTTCTCTCTGAGACGGTTACATTTATTGTCTGCAAAGCTATGTCGCGTGCTGCGGTATGCGGAGACACTAAAAGCACCACAGTAGAACACAGAAGAATCTTCTAAGTTGAAGTAATAGCCAGTAAGAAGTAGTACAATTCAAGTTTTAGTTGTCGATTATTCGCCTTTTAGCCGGCTTTGGTGGCTTGGACATGCGGTGGAACCTTAAGATTTTGCATGAAAGGAAGACTAGCAGCCGCGTTGCACGGGAGAATGTGAAAAGTGTTCATATGTAGTAAAAACCTGAGAAATCCGTCCGTTTTCGTCATTTGCTATCGAATCGACTTAAAGCCAGATCGTCTCATTGGTCGCTTTTCTCTCTGAGACGGTTACATTTATCGTCTGCAAAGCTATGTCGCGTGCTGCGGTATGCGGAGACACTAAAAGCACCATAGTAGAACACAGAAGAAGCTTCTAAGTTGAAGTAATAGCCAGTAAGAAGTAGTACAATTCAAGTTTTAGTTGTCGATTATTCACTTTTTAGCCGGCTTTGGTGGCTTGGACATGACCTAGGACCTTAAGATTTTGCATGAAAGGAGGACTAGCAGCCGCGTTGCACGGGAGAACGTGAAAAGTGTTCATATGCTGGAAAAACCTGAGAAATCCGTCCGTTTTCGTCATTTGTTATCGAATCGACTTAAAGCCAGATCGTCACATTGGCCGCTTTTCTCTCTGAGACGGTTTCATTTATCGTCTGCAAAGCTATGTCGCGTGCTGCGGTATGCGGAGACACTAAAAGCACCATAGTAGAACACAGAAGAAGCTTCTAAGTTGAAGTAATAGCCAGTAAGAAGAAATACAATTCAAGTTTTAGTTGTCGATTATTCACATTTTTGCCGGCTTTGGTCGCTTGGACATGACCTAGGACATTAAGATTTTGCATGAAAGGTGGACTAGCAGCCGCGTTGCACGGGAGAATGTGAAAGGTGCTCATATGTAGTAAAAACCTGAGAAATCCGTCCGTTTTCGCCATTTGTTATCGAATCGTCTTAAAGCCAGATCGTCACATTGGCCGCTCTTCTCTCTGAAACGGTTACTTTTATCGTCTACAAAGCTATGTCGCATGCTGCGGTATGCGGAAACACTAAAAGCACCATAGTAGAACACAGAAGAAGCTTCTATGTTGAAGTAATAGCAAGTAAGAAGTAGTACAATTGAAGTTTTAGTTGTCGATTATTCACTTTTTTGCCGGCTTTGGTTTCTTGGACATGACCTAGGACCTTAAGATTTTGCATGAAAGGAGGACTAGCAGCCGCGTTGCATGGGAGAATGTGAAAAGTGTTCATAAGTAGTAAAAACCTGAGAAATCCGTCCATTTTCGTCATTTGTTATCGAATTGACTTCAAGCCAGATCGTCACATTGGCCATTCTTCTCTCTCAAACGGTTACATTTATCGTCTGCAAAGCTATGTCGCGTGCTGCGATATGCCGAAACACTAAAAGCACCATAGTAGAACACAGAAGGAGCTTCTAAGTTGAAGTAATAGCCAGTAAGAAGTAGTACAATTGAAGTTTTAGTTGTCGATTATTCACTTTTTAGCCGGCTTTGGTTTCTTGGACATGACCTAGGACCTTAAGATTTTGCATGAAAGGAGGACTAGCAGCCGCGTTGCATGGGAGAATGTGAAAAATGTTCATAAGTAGTAAAAACCTGAGAAATCCGTCCATTTTCGTCATTTGTTATCGAATTGACTTCAAGCCAGATCGTCACATTGGCCATTCTTCTCTCTCAAACGGTTACATTTATCGTCTGCAAAGCTATGTCGCGTGCTGCGATATGCCGAAACACTAAAAGCACCATAGTAGAACACAGAAGGAGCTTCTATGTTGAAGTAATAGCCAGTAAGAAGTAGTACAATTCAAGTTTTAGTTGTCGATTATTCACTTTTTGGCCTGCTTTGGTGGCTTGGACATGACCTAGTACCTTAAGATTTTCCATGAAAGGAGGACTAGCAGCCGCGTTGCACGGGAGAATGTGAAAAGTGTTCATATGTAGTAAAAACCTGAGAAATCCGTCCGTTTTCGCCATTTGTTATCGAATCGTCTTAAAGCCAGATCGTCACATTGGCCGCTCTTCTCTCTGAAACGGTTACATTTATCGTCTACAAAGCTATGTCGCGTGCTGCGGTATGCGGAGACACTAAAAGCACCACAGTAGAACACAGAAGAATCTTCTAAGTTGAAGTAATAGCCAGTAAGAAGTAGTACAATTCAAGTTTTAGTTGTCGATTATTCACTTTTTAGCCGGCTTTGGTGGCTTTGACATGACCTAGGACCTCAAGATTTTGCATGAAAGGAGGTCTAACAGCCGAGTTGCATGGGAGAATTTGAAAAGTGTTCATATGTAGTAAAAACCTGAGAAATCCGTCCATTTTCGTCATTTGTTATCGAATTGACTTCAAGCCAGATCGACACATTGGCCATTCTTCTCTCTCAAACGGTTACATTTATCGTCTGCAAAGCTATGACGCGTGCTGCGATATGCCGAAACACTAAAAGCACCATAGTAGAACACAGAAGGAGCTTCTAAGTTGAAGTAATAGCCAGTAAGAAGCAGTACAATTCAAGTTTTAGTTGTCGATTATTCGCTTTTTAGCCGACTTTGGTGGCTTGGACATGCGGTGGAACCTTAAGACTTTGCATGAAAGGAAGACTAGCAGCCGCGTTGCATGGGAGAATTGTGGAAAGTGTTCATATGTAGTAAAAACCTGAGAAATCCGTCCGTTTTCGTCATTTGCTATCGAATCGACTTAAAGCCAGATCGTTTCATTGGCCGCTTTTCTCTCTGAGACGGTTACATTTATCGTTTGCAAAGCTATGTCGCGTGCTGCGGTGTGCGGAGACACTAAAAGCACCATAGTAGAACACAGAAGAAGCTTCTAAGTTGAAGTAATAGCCAGTAAGAAGTAGTAGAATTCATGTTTTAGTTGTCGGTTATTCACTTTTTAGCCGGCTTTGGTGGCTTGGACATGACCTAGGACCTTAAGATTTTGCATGAAAGGTGGACTAGGAGCCGCGTTGCACGGGAGAATGTGAAAAGTGTTCATATGTTGGAAAAACCTGAGAAATCCGTCCGTTTTCGTCATTTGTTATCGAATCGACATAAAGCCAGATCGTCACATTGGCCGCTTTTCTCTCTGAGACGGTTTCATTTATCGTCTGCAAAGCTGTGACGCGTGCTGCGGTATGCGGAGACACAAAAAGCACCATAGTAGAACACAGAAGAAGCTTCTAAGTTGAAGTAATAGCCAGTAAGAAGTAATACAATTCAAGTTTTAGTTGTCGATTATTCACTTTTTAGCCGGCTTTGGTGGATTGGACATGACCTAGGACCTTAGGATTTTGCATGAATGGAGGACTAGCAGCCGCGTTGCACGGTAGAATGTAAAAGGTGTTCATATGCAGTAAAAACCTGAGAAATCCGTCCGTTTTCGTCATTTGTTATTGAATCGTCTTAAGGCCAGATCGTCACATTGGCCGCTCTTCTCTCTGAAACGGTTACATTTATCGTCTACAAAGCTATGTCGCGTGCTGCGGTATGCGGAAACACTAAAAGCACCATAGTAGAACACAGAAGAAGCTTCTATGTTGAAGTAATAGCCAGTAAGAAGTAGTACAATTAAAGTTTTAGTTGTGGATTATTCACTTTTTAGCCGGCTTTGGTTTCTTGGACATGACCTAGGACCTTAAGATTTTGCATGAAAGGAGGACTAGCAGCCGCGTTGCATGGGAGAATGTGAAAAATGTTCATAAGTAGTAAAAACCTGAGAAATCCGTCCATTTTCGTCATTTGTTATCGAATTGACTTCAAGCCAGATCGTCACATTGGCCATTCTTCTCTCTCAAACGGTTACATTTATCGTCTGCAAATCTATGTCGCGTGCTGCGGGATGCGGAGACACTAAAAGCACCATAGTAGAACACAGACGAAGCTTCTAAGTTGAAGTAATAGCCAGTAAGAAGTAGTACAATTCAAGTTTTAGTCGTCGATTATTCACTTTTTAGCCGGCTTTGGTGGCTTGGACATGCGGTGGAACCTTAAGATTTTGCATGAAAGGAAGACTAGCAGCCGCGTTGCACGGGAGAATGTGAAAAGTGTTCATATGTAGTAAAAACCTGAGAAATCCGTCCGTTTTCGTCATTTGTTATCGAATCGACTTAAAGCCAGATCGTCTCATTGGCCCCTTTTCTCTCTGAGACGGTTACATTTATCGTCTGCCAAGCTATGTCGCGTGCTGCGGTATGCGGAGACACTAAAAGCACCATAGTAGAACACAGATAAAGCTTCTAAGTTGAAGTAATAGCCAGTAAGAAGTAGTACAATTCAAGTTTTAGTTGTCGATTATTCACTTTTTAGCCGGCTTTGGTGGCTTGGACATGACCTAGGACCTTATGATTTTGCATGAAAGGAGGACTAGCAGCCGCGTTGCACGGGAGAATGTGAAAAGTGTTCATATGTTGGAAAAACCTGAGAAATCCGTCCGTTTTCGTCATTTGTTATGGAATCGACTTAAAGCCAGATCGTCACATTTGCCGCTTTTCTCTCTGAGACGGTTACATTTATCGTCTGCAAAGCTATGTCGCGTGCTGCGGTATGCGGAGACACTAAAAGCACCATAGTAGAACACAGAAGAAGCTTCTAAGTTGAAGTAATAGCCAGTAAGAAGTAGTACAATTCAAGTTTTAGCTATCGATTATTCACTTTTTAGGCGGCTTTGGTGGCTTGGACATGACCTAGGACCTTAAGATTTTGCATGAAAGGAGGTCTAACAGCCGCGTTGCATGGGAGAATGTGAAAAGTGTTCATATGTAGTAAAAACCTGAGAAATCCGTCCATTTTCGTCATTTGTTATCGAATGGACTTAAAGCCAGATCGTCACATTGGCCATTCTTCTCTCTTAAACGGTTACATTTATCGTCTGCAAAGCTATGTCGCGTGCTGCGATATGCCGAAACACTAAAAGCACCATAGTAGAACACAGAAGGAGCTTCTAAGTTGAAGTAATAGCCAGTAAGAAGTAGTACAATTCAAGTTTTAGTTGTCGATTATTCACTTTTTAGCCGGCTTTGGTGGCTTGGACATGCGGTGGAACCTTAAGATTTTGCATGAAAGGAGTAATTGCAGGCGCGTTGCATGGGAGAATGTGAAAAGTGTTCATATGTAGTAAAAACGTGAGAAATCCGTCTGTTTTCGCCATTTGTTATCGAATCGACTTAAAGCCAGATCGTCACATTGGCCGCTTTTCTCTCTGAAACGGATACATTTATCGTCTGCAAAGCTAAGTCGCGTGCTGCAGTATGCGGAAACACTAAAAGCACCATAGTAGAACACAGAAGAAGCTTCTAAGTTGAAGTAATAGCCAGTAAGAAGTAGTACAATTCAAGTCTTAGTTATCGATTATTCACCTTTTAGGCGGCTTTGGTGGCTTGGACATGACCTAGGACCTTAAGATTTTGCATGAAAGGAAGTCTAACAGCCGCGTTGCATGGGAGAATGTGAAAAGTGTGCATATGTAGTGAAAACCTGAGAAATCCGTCCGTTTTCGTAATTTGTTATCGAATCGACTTAAAGCCAGATCGTCACATTGGCCGCTCTTCTCTCTGAAACGGTTACACTTATCGTCTGCAAAGCTATGTAACGTGCTGCGGTATGCCGAAACAATAAAAGCACCATAGTAGAACACAGAAGAAGCTTCTCAGTTGACGTAATAGCCAGTAAGAAGTAGTACATTTCAAGTTTTAGTTGTCGATTATACACTTTTTAGCCGGCTTTGGTGGCTTGGACATGACCTAGGACCTTAAGATTGTGCATGAAAGGAGGACTACCAGCCGCGTTGCACGGGAGAATGTGAAAAGTGTTCATATGTAGTAAAAACCTGAGAAATCCGTCCGTTTTCGTCATTTGTTATCGAATCGACTTAAAGCCAGATCGTCACATTGGCCACTTTTCTCTTTGAGAAGGTTACATTTACTGTCTGCAAAGCTATGTCGCGTGCTGCGGTATGCGGAGACACTAAAAGCAACACAGTAGAACACAGAATAAGCTTCTAAGTTGAAGTAATAGCCAGTAAGAAGTAGTACAATTCAAGTTTTAGTAGTCGATTATTCACTTTTTAGCCGGCTTTGGTGGCTTGGACATGACCTAGGACCTTAAGATTTTGCATGAAAGGAGTACTTGCAGGCGCGTTCACGGGAGAATGTGAAAAGTGTTCATATGTAGTAAAAACCTGAGAAATCCGTCCGTTTTCGTCATTTGTTATCGAATCGACTTAAAGCCAGATCGTCACATTGGCCGCTCTTCTCTCTGAAACGGTTACACTTATCGTCTGCAAAGCTAGGTAACGTGCTGCGGTATGCCGAAACAATAAAAGCACCATAGTAGAACACAGAAGAAGCTTCTAAGTTGACAAATAGCCAGTAAGAAGTAGTACAATTCAAGTTTTAGTTGTCGATTATTCACTTTTTAGCCGGCTATGGTGGCTTGGACATGACCTAGGACCTTATGATTTTGCATGAAAGGAGGACTAGCAGCCGCGTTGCATGGGAGAATGTGAAAAGTGTTCATATGTAGTAAAAACCTGAGAAATCCGTCCATTTTCGTCATTTGTTATCGAATGGACTTAAAGCCAGATCGTCACATTGGCCGCTTTCTCTCTGAGACGGTTACATTTATTGTCTGCAAAGCTATGTCGCGTGCTGCGGTATGCGGAGACACTAAAAGCACCACAGTAGAACACAGAAGAATCTTCTAAGTTGAAGTAATAGCCATTAAGAAGTAGTACAATTCAAGTTTTAGTTGTCGATTATTCACTTTTTAGCCGGCTTTGGTGGCTTGGACATGACCTAGGACCTCAAGATTTTGCATGAAAGGAGGTCTAACAGCCGAGTTGCATGGGAGAATTTGAAAAGTGTTCATATGTAGTAAAAACCTGAGAAATACGTCCATTTTCGTCATTTGTTATCGAATTGACTTCAAGCCAGATCGACACATTGGCCATTCTTCTCTCTCAAACGGTTACATTTATCGTCTGCAAAGCTATGACGCGTGCTGCGATATGCCGAAACACTAAAAGCACCATAGTAGAACACAGAAGGAGCTTCTAAGTTGAAGTAATAGCCAGTAAGAAGCAGTACAATTCAAGTTTTAGTTGTCGATTATTCGCTTTTTAGCCGACTTTGGTGGCTTGGACATGCGGTGGAACCTTAAGACTTTGCATGAAAGGAAGTCTAGCAGCTGCGTTGCATGGGAGAATTGTGAAAAGTGTTCATATGTAGTAAAAACCTGAGAAATCCGTCCGTTTTCGTCATTTGCTATCGAATCGACTTAAAGCCAGTTCGTCTCATTGGCCGCTTTTCTCTCTGAGACGGTTACATTTATCGTTTGCAAAGCTATGTCGCGTGCTGCGGTGTGCGGAGACACTAAAAGCACCATAGTAGAACACAGAAGAAGCTTCTACGTTGAAGTAATAGCCAGTAAGAAGTAGTACAATTCATGTTTTAGTTGTCGATTATTCACTTTTTAGCCGGCTTTGGTGGCTTGGACATGACCTAGGACCTTTAGATTTTGCATGAAAGGAGGACTAGGAGCCGCGTTGCACGGGAGAATGTGAAAAGTGTTCATATGTTGGAAAAACCTGAGAAATCCGTCCGTTTTCGTCATTTGTTATCGAATCGACTTAAAGCCAGATCGTCACATTGGCCGCTTTTCTATCTGAGACGGTTTCATTTATCGTCTGCAAAGCTATGACGCGTGCTGCGGTATGCGGAGACACTAAAAGCACCATAGTAGAACACAGAAGAAGCTTCTAAGTTGAAGTAATAGCCAGTAAGAAGTAATACAATTCAAGTTTTCGTTGTCCATTATTCACTTTTTAGCCGGCTTTCGTGGATTGGACATGACCTAGGACCTTAGGATTTTGCATGAAAGGAGGACTAGCAGCCGCGTTGCACGGTAGAATGTAAAAAGTGTTCATATGCAGTAAAAACCTGAGAAATCCGTCCGTTTTCGTCATTTGTTATCGAAACGACTTAAAGCCAGATCGTCACATTGGCCGCTTTTCTCTCTGAGACGGTTACATTTATCGTCAGCAAAGCTATGTCGCGTGCTGCGGTATGCGGAGACACTAGAAGCACCATATTAGAACACAGAAGAAGCTTCTAAATTGAAGTAATAGCCAGTAAGAAGTAGTACTATTTAAGTTTTAGTTGTCGATTAATCACTTTTTAGCCGGCTTTGGTGGCTTGGACATGACCTAGTACCTTAAGATTTTCCATGAAAGGAGGACTAGCAGCCGCGTTGCACGGGAGAATGTGAAAAGTGTTCATATGTAGTAAAAACCTGAGAAATCCGTCCGTTTTCGCCATTTGTTATCGAATCGTCTTAAAGCCAGATCGTCACATTGGCCGCTCTTCTCTCTGAAACGGTTACATTTATCGTCTACAAAGCTATGTCGCGTGCTGCGGTATGCGGAAACACTAAAAGCACCATAGTAGAACACAGAAGAAGCTTCTATGTTGAAGTAATAGCCAGTAAGAAGTAGTACAATTGAAGTTTTAGTTGTCGATTATTCACTTTTTAGCCGGCTTTGGTTTCTTGGACATGACCTAGGACCTTAAGATTTTGCATGAAAGGAGGACTAGCAGCCGCGTTGCATGGGAGAATGTGAAAAATGTTCATAAGTAGTAAAAACCTGAGAAATCCGTCCATTTTCGTCATTTGTTATCGAATTGACTTCAAGCCAGATCGTCACATTGGCCATTCTTCTCTCTCAAACGGTTACATTTATCGTCTGCAAAGCTATGTCGCGTGCTGCGATATGCCGAAACACTAAAAGCACCATAGTAGAACACAGAAGGAGCTTCTATGTTGAAGTAATAGCCAGTAAGAAGTAGTACAATTCAAGTTTTAGTTGTCGATTATTCACTTTTTAGCCGGCTTTGGTGGCTTGGACATGACCTAGGACCTTAAGATTTTGCATGAAAGGAGGACTAGCAGCCGCGTTGCATGGGAGAATGTGAAAAGTGTTCATATGTAGTAAAAACCTGAGAAATCCGTCCATTTTCGTCATTTGTTATCGAATGGACTTAATGCCAGATCGTCACATTGGCCGCTTTCTCTCTGAGACGGTTACATTTATTGTCTGCAAAGCTATGTCGCGTGCTGCGGTATGCGGAGACACTAAAAGCACCTCAGTAGAACACAGAAGAATCTTCTAAGTTGAAGTAATAGCCAGTAAGAAGTAGTACAATTCAAGTTTTAGTTGTCGATTATTCACTTTTTAGCCGGCTTTGGTGGCTTTTACATGACCTAGGACCTCAAGATTTTGCATGAAAGGAGGTCTAACAGCCGAGTTGCATGGGAGAATTTGAAAAGTGTTCATATGTAGTAAAAACCTGAGAAATACGTCCATTTTCGTCATTTGTTATCGAATTGACTTCAAGCCAGATCGACACATTGGCCATTCTTCTCTTTCAAACGGTTACATTTATCGTCTGCAAAGCTATGACGCGTGCTGCGATATGCCGAAACACTAAAAGCACCATAGTAGATCACAGAAGGAGCTTCTAAGTTGAAGTAATAGCCAGTAAGAAGCAGTACAATTCAAGTTTTAGTTGTCGATTATTCGCTTTTTAGCCGACTTTGGTGGCTTGGACATGCGGTGGAACCTTAAGACTTTGCATGAAAGGAAGACTAGCAGCCGCGTTGCATGGGAGAATTGTGAAAAGTGTTCATATGTAGTAAAAACCTGAGAAATCCGTCCGTTTTCGTCATTTGCTATCGAATTGACTTAAAGCCAGATCGTCTCATTGGCCGCTTTTCTCTCTGAGACGGTTACATTTATCGTTTGCAAAGCTATGTCGCGTGCTGCGGTGTGCGGAGACACTAAAAGCACCATAGTAGAACACAGAAGAAGCTTCTAAGTTGAAGTAATAGCCAGTAAGAAGTAGTACAATTCATGTTTTAGTTGTCGATTATTCACTTTTTAGCCGGCTTTGGTGGCTTGGACATGACCTAGGACCTTAAGATTTTGCATGAAAGGAGGACTAGGAGCCGCGTTGCACGGGAGAATGTGAAAAGTGTTCATATGTTGGAAAAACCTGAGAAATCCGTCCGTTTTCGTCATTTGTTATCGAATCGACTTAAAGCCAGATCGTCACATTGGCCGCTTTTCTCTCTGAGACGATTTCATTTATCGTCTGCAAAGCTATGACGCGTGCTGCGGTATGCGGAGACACTAAAAGCACCATAGTAGAACACAGAAGAAGCTTCTAAGTTGATGTAATAGCCAGTAAGAAGTAATACAATTCAAGTTTTAGTTGTCGATTATTCACTTTTTAGCCGGCTTTGGTGGATTGGACATGACCTAGGACCTTAGGATTTTGCATGAAAGGAGGACTAGCAGCCGCGTTGCACGGTAGAATGTAAAAAGTGTTCATATGCAGTAAAAACCTGAGAAATCCGTCCGTTTTCGTCATTTGTTATCGAAACGACTTAAAGCCAGATCGTCACATCGGCCGCTTTTCTCTCTGAGACGGTTACATTTATCGTCAGCAAAGCTATGTCGCGTGCTGCGGTATGCGGAGACACTAGAAGCACCATATTAGAACACAGAAGAAGCTTCTAAATTGAAGTAATAGCCAGTAAGAAGTAGTACTATTTAAGTTTTAGTTGTCGATTAATCACTTTTTAACCGGCTTTGGTGGCTTGGACGTGACTTAGGACCTTAAGATTTTGCATGAATGGAAGACTAGCAGCCGCGTTGCACGGGAGAATGTGAAAAGTGTTCATATGTAGTAAAAACCTGAGAAATCGGTCCGTTTTCGTCATTTGTTATCGAATCGACTTAAAGCCAGATCGTCACATTGGTCTCTTTTCTCTCTGAAACGGTTACACTTATCGTCTGCAAAGCTATGTCGCGTGCTGCGGTATGTGGAGACACTAAAAGCTCCATAGTAGAACACAGAAGAAGCTTCTAAGTTGAAGTAATAGCCAGTAAGAAGTAGTACAATTCAAGTTTTAGTTGTCGATTATTCACTTTTTAGCCGGCTTTGGTGGCTTGGACATGACCTAGTACCTTAAGATTTTCCATGAAAGGAGGACTAGCAGCCGCGTTGCACGGGAGAATGTGAAAAGTGTTCATATGTAGTAAAAACCTGAGAAATCCGTCCGTTTTCGCCATTTGTTATCGAATCGTCTTAAGGCCAGATCGTCACATTGGCCGCTCTTCTCTCTGAAACGGTTACATTTATCGTCTACAAAGCTA
Source organism: Schistocerca gregaria (assembly GCF_023897955.1). Classification (NCBI taxonomy): domain Eukaryota; kingdom Metazoa; phylum Arthropoda; class Insecta; order Orthoptera; family Acrididae; genus Schistocerca; species Schistocerca gregaria. Next base: position 2,068,545 of record NW_026061883.1, on the reverse strand, counting down.
TGTCGCGTGCTGCGGTATCCGGAAACACTAAAAGCACCATAGTTGAACACAGAAGAAGCTTCTATGTTGAAGTAATAGCCAGTAAGAAGTAGTACAATTGAAGTTTTAGTTGTCGATTATTCACTTTTTAGCCGGCTTTGGTTTCTTGGACATGACCTAGGACCTTAAGATTTTGCATGAAAGGAGGTCTAACAGCCGCGTTGCATGGGAGAATGTGAAAAGTGTTCATATGTAGTAAAAACCTGAGAAATCCGTCCATTTTCGTCATTTGTTATCGAATTGACTTCAAGCCAGATCGTCACATTGGCCATTCTTCTCTCTCAAACGGTTACATTTATCGTCTGCAAAGCTATGTCGCGTGCTGCGATATGCCGAAACACTAAAAGCACCATAGTAGAACACAGAAGGAGCTTCTAAGTTGAAGTAATAGCCAGTAAGAAGTAGTACAATTCAAGTTTTAGTTGTCAATTATTCACTTTTTAGCCGGCTTTGGTGGCTTGGACATGCGGTGGAACCTTAAGATTTTGCATGAAAGGAGTACTTGCAGGCGCGTTGCATGGGAGAATGTGAAAAGTGTTCATATGTAGTAAAAACGTGAGAAATCCGTCTGTTTTCGCCATTTGTTATCGAATCGACTTAAAGCCAGATCGTCACATTGGCCGCTTTTCTCTCTGAAACGGATACATTTATCGTCTGCAAAGCTAAGTCGCGTGCTGCAGTATGCGGAAACACTAAAAGCACCATAGTAGAACACAGAAGAAGCTTCTAAGTTGAAGTAATAGCCAGTAAGAAGTAGTACAATTCAAGTTTCAGTTATCGATTATTCACTTTTTAGGCGGCTTTGGTGGCTTGGACATGACCTAGGACCTTAAGATTTTGCATGAAAGGAAGTCTAACAGCCGCGTTGCATGGGAGAATGTGAAAAGTGTTCATATGTAGTGAAAACCTGAGAAATCCGTCCGTTTTCGTCATTTGTTATCGAATCGACTTAAAGCCAGATCGTCACATTGGCCGCTCTTCTCTCTGAAACGGTTACAGTTATCGTCTGCAAAGCTATGTAACGTGCTGCGGTATGCCGAAACAATAAAAGCACCATAGTAGAACACAGAAGAAGCTTCTAAGTTGACGTAATAGCCAGTAAGAAGTAGTAAAATTCAAGTTTTAGTTGTCGATTATTCACTTTTTAGCCGGCTATGGTGGCTTGGACACGACCTAGGACCTTATGATTTTGCATGAAAGGAGGACTAGCAGCCGCGTTGCATGAGGAATGTGAAAAGTGTTCATATGTAGTAAAAACCTGAGAAATCCGTCCATTTTCGTCATTTGTTATCGAATGGACTTAAAGCCAGATCGTCACATTGGTCGCTTTTCTCTCTGAGACGGTTACATTTATTGTCTGCAAAGCTATGTCGCGTGCTGCGGTATGCGGAGACACTAAAAGCACCACAGTAGAACACAGAAGAATCTTCTAAGTTGAAGTAATAGCCAGTAAGAAGTAGTACAATTCAAGTTTTAGTTGTCGATTATTCGCTTTTTAGCCGGCTTTGGTGGCTTGGACATGCGGTGGAACCTTAAGATTTTGCATGAAAGGAAGACTAGCAGCCGCGTTGCACGGGAGAATGTGAAAAGTGTTCATATGTAGTAAAAACCTGAGAAATCCGTCCGTTTTCGTCATTTGCTATCGAATCGACTTAAAGCCAGATCGTCTCATTGGTCGCTTTTCTCTCTGAGACGGTTACATTTATCGTCTGCAAAGCTATGTCGCGTGCTGCGGTATGCGGAGACACTAAAAGCACCATAGTAGAACACAGAAGAAGCTTCTAAGTTGAAGTAATAGCCAGTAAGAAGTAGTACAATTCAAGTTTTAGTTGTCGATTATTCACTTTTTAGCCGGCTTTGGTGGCTTGGACATGACCTAGGACCTTAAGATTTTGCATGAAAGGAGGACTAGCAGCCGCGTTGCACGGGAGAACGTGAAAAGTGTTCATATGCTGGAAAAACCTGAGAAATCCGTCCGTTTTCGTCATTTGTTATCGAATCGACTTAAAGCCAGATCGTCACATTGGCCGCTTTTCTCTCTGAGACGGTTTCATTTATCGTCTGCAAAGCTATGTCGCGTGCTGCGGTATGCGGAGACACTAAAAGCACCATAGTAGAACACAGAAGAAGCTTCTAAGTTGAAGTAATAGCCAGTAAGAAGAAATACAATTCAAGTTTTAGTTGTCGATTATTCACATTTTTGCCGGCTTTGGTCGCTTGGACATGACCTAGGACATTAAGATTTTGCATGAAAGGTGGACTAGCAGCCGCGTTGCACGGGAGAATGTGAAAGGTGCTCATATGTAGTAAAAACCTGAGAAATCCGTCCGTTTTCGCCATTTGTTATCGAATCGTCTTAAAGCCAGATCGTCACATTGGCCGCTCTTCTCTCTGAAACGGTTACTTTTATCGTCTACAAAGCTATGTCGCATGCTGCGGTATGCGGAAACACTAAAAGCACCATAGTAGAACACAGAAGAAGCTTCTATGTTGAAGTAATAGCAAGTAAGAAGTAGTACAATTGAAGTTTTAGTTGTCGATTATTCACTTTTTTGCCGGCTTTGGTTTCTTGGACATGACCTAGGACCTTAAGATTTTGCATGAAAGGAGGACTAGCAGCCGCGTTGCATGGGAGAATGTGAAAAGTGTTCATAAGTAGTAAAAACCTGAGAAATCCGTCCATTTTCGTCATTTGTTATCGAATTGACTTCAAGCCAGATCGTCACATTGGCCATTCTTCTCTCTCAAACGGTTACATTTATCGTCTGCAAAGCTATGTCGCGTGCTGCGATATGCCGAAACACTAAAAGCACCATAGTAGAACACAGAAGGAGCTTCTAAGTTGAAGTAATAGCCAGTAAGAAGTAGTAAAATTCAAGTTTTAGTTGACGATTGTTCACTTTTTAGCCGGCTTTGGTGGCTTGGACATGCGGTGGAACCTTAAGATTTTGCATGAAAGGGAGACTAGCAGCCGCGTTGGACGGGAGAATGTGAAAAGTGTTCATATGTAGTAAAAACCTGAGAAATCCGTCCGTTTTCTTCATTTGTTATCGAATCCACTTAAAGCCAGATCGTCTCATTGGCCCCTTTTCCCTCTGAGACGGTTACATTTATCGTCTGCAAAGCTATGTCGCGTGCTGCGGTATGCGGAGACACTAAAAGCACCATAGTAGAACACAGAAGAAGCTTCTTAGTTGAAGTAATAGCCAGTAAGAAGTAGTACAATTCAAGTTTTAGTTGTCGATTATTCACTTTTGAGCCGGCTTTGGTGGCTTGGACATGACCTAGGACCTTAAGATTTTGCATGAAAGGAGGACTAGCAGCCGCGTTGCACGGGAGAATGTAAAAAGTGTTCACATGTAGTAAAAACCTGAGAAATCCGTCCGTTTTCGTCATTTGTTATCGAATCGACTTAAAGCCAGATCGTCACATTTGCTGCTTTTCTCTCTGAGACGGTTACATTTATCGTCTGCAAAGCTATGTCGCGTGCTGCGGTATACGGAGACACTAAAAGCACCATAGTAGAACACAGAAGAAGCTTCTAAGTTGAAGTAATAGCCAGTAAGAAGTAATAAAATTCAAGTTTTAGTTGTCGATTATTCACATTTTTGCCGGCTTTGGTCGCTTGGACATGACCTAGGACCTTAATATTTTGCATAAAAGGAGGACTAGCAGCCGCGTTGCATGGGAGAATGTGAAAAGTGTTCACATGTAGTAAAAACCTGAGAAATCTGTCCGTTTTCGCCATTTGTTATCGAATCGTCTTAATGCCAGATCGTCACATTGGAGGCTCTTCTCTCTGAAACGGTTACATTTATCGTCTGCAAAGCTATGTCGCGTGCTGCGATATGCCGAAACACTAAAAGCACCACAGTAGAACACAGAAGAAGCTTCTAAGTTGAAGTAATAGCCAGTAAGAAGTAGTACAATTCAAGTATTAGTTGTCGACTATTCACTTTTTAGCCGGCTTTGGTGGCTATGACATTACCTAGGACCATAAGATTTTGCATGAAACGAGGACTAGCAGCCGCGTTGCACCGTAGAAAGTGAAAAGTGTTCATATGTAGTAAAACCTGAGAAATCCGTCCGTTTTCGTCATTTGTTATCGAATCGACTTAAAGCCAGATCGTCACATTGGCCCCTCTTCTCTCTGAAACGGTTACACTTATCGTCTGCAAAGCTATGTCGCGTGCTGCGATATGCGGAAACACTAAAAGCACCACAGTACAACACAGAAGAAGCTTCTAAGTTGAAGTAATAGCCAGTAAGAAGTAGTACAATTCAAGTTTTAGTTGTCGATTATTCACTTTTTAGCCGGCTTTTTTGGCTTGGACATGATCTAGGACCTTAGGAATTTGCATGAAAGGAGGACTAGCAGCCGCGTTGCACGGTAGAATGTAATAAGTGTTCATAAGTAGTAAAAACCTGTGAAATCCGTCCGTTTTCGTCATTTGTTATCGAATCGACTTAAAGCCAGATCGTCACATTGGCCATTCTTCTCTCTCAAACGGTTACATTTATCGTCTGCAAAGCTATGTAGCGTGCTACGGTATGCCAAAACACTAAAAGCACCATAGTACAACCCAGAAGAAGCTTCTAAGTTGAAGTAATAGCCAGTAAGAAGTAGTACAATTCAAGTATTAGTTGTCGATTATTCACTTTTTAGCCGGCTTTTTTGGCTTGGACATGACCTAGGACCTTAGGATTTTGCATGAAAGGAGGACTAGCAGCCGCGTTGCACGGTAGAATGTAATAAGTGTTCATAAGTAGTAAAAACCTGTGAAATCCGTCCGTTTTCGTCATTTGTTATCGAATCGACTTAAAGCCAGATCGTCACATTGGCCATTCTTCTCCCTCAAACGGTTACATTTATCGTCTGCAAAGCTATATCGCGTGCTACGGTATGCCAAAACACTAAAAGCACCATAGTACAACCCAGAAGAAGCTTCTAAGTTGAAGTAATAGCCAGTAAGAAGTAGTACAATTCAAGTATTAGTTGTCGATTATTCACTTTTTAGCCGGCTTTGGTGGCTATGACATGACCTAGGACAATAAAATTTTGCATGAAAGGAGGACTAGCAGCCGCGTTGCACGGGAGAATGTGAAAAGTGTTCATATGTTGGAAAAACCTGAGAAATCCGTCCGTTTTCGTCATTTGATATCAAATCGACTTAAAGCCAGATCGTCACATTTGCCGCTTTTCTCTCTGAGACGGTTACATTTATCGTCTGCAAAGCTATGTCGCGTGCTGCGGTATGCGGAGACACTAAAAGCACCATAGTAGAACACAGAAGAAGCTTCTAAGTTGAAGTAATAGCCAGTAAGAAGTAATACAATTCAAGTTTTAGTTGTCGATTATTCACATTTTTGCCGGCTTTGGTCGCTTGGACATGACCTAGGACCTTAAGATTTTGCATAAAGGAAGGACTAGCAGACGCGTTGCACGGGAGAATGTGGAAAGTGTTCACATGTAGTAAAAACCTGAGAAAACTGTCCGTTTTCGACATTTGTTATCGAATCGTCTTAATGCCAGATCGTCACATTGGAGGCTCTTCTCTCTGAAACGGTTACATTTATCGTCTGCAAAGCTATGTCGCGTGCTGCGATATGCCGAAACACTAAAAGCACCATAGTAGAACACAGAAGAAGCTTCTAAGTTGAAGTAATAGCCAGTAAGAAGTAGTACAATTCAAGTATTAGTTGTCGACTATTCACTTTTTAGCCGGCTTTTTTGGCTTGGACATGATCTAGGACCTTAGGAATTTGCATGAAAGGAGGACTAGCAGCCGCGTTGCGCGGTAGAATGTAATAAGTGTTCATAAGTAGTAAAAACCTGTGAAATCCGTCCGTTTTCGTCATTTGTTATCGAATCGACTTAATGCCAGATCGTCACATTGGCCATTCTTCTCTCTCAAACGGTTACATTTATCGTCTGCAAAGCTATATCGCGTGCTACGGTATGCCAAAACACTAAAAGCACCATAGTACAACCCAGAAGAAGCTTCTAAGTTGAAGTAATAGCCAGTAAGAAGTAGTACAATTCAAGTATTAGTTGTCGATTATTCACTTTTTAGCCGGCTTTGGTGGCTATGACATGACCTAGGACAATAAAATTTTGCATGAAAGGAGGACTAGCAGCCGCGTTGCACGGGAGAATGTGAAAAGTGTTCATATGTTGGAAAAACCTGAGAAATCCGTCCGTTTTCGTCATTTGATATCAAATCGACTTAAAGCCAGATCGTCACATTTGCCGCTTTTCTCTCTGAGACGGTTACATTTATCGTCTGCAAAGCTATGTCGCGTGCTGCGGTATGCGGAGACACTAAAAGCACCATAGTAGAACACAGAAGAAGCTTCTAAGTTGAAGTAATAGCCAGTAAGAAGTAATACAATTCAAGTTTTAGTTGTCGATTATTCACATTTTTGCCGGCTTTGGTCGCTTGGACATGACCTAGGACCTTAAGATTTTGCATAAAGGAAGGACTAGCAGACGCGTTGCACGGGAGAATGTGGAAAGTGTTCACATGTAGTAAAAACCTGAGAAAACTGTCCGTTTTCGACATTTGTTATCGAATCGTCTTAATGCCAGATCGTCACATTGGAGGCTCTTCTCTCTGAAACGGTTACATTTATCGTCTGCAAAGCTATGTCGCGTGCTGCGATATGCCGAAACACTAAAAGCACCATAGTAGAACACAGAAGAAGCTTCTAAGTTGAAGTAATAGCCAGTAAGAAGTAGTACAATTCAAGTATTAGTTGTCGACTATTCACTTTTTAGCCGGCTTTTTTGGCTTGGACATGATCTAGGACCTTAGGAATTTGCATGAAAGGAGGACTAGCAGCCGCGTTGCGCGGTAGAATGTAATAAGTGTTCATAAGTAGTAAAAACCTGTGAAATCCGTCCGTTTTCGTCATTTGTTATCGAATCGACTTAATGCCAGATCGTCACATTGGCCATTCTTCTCTCTCAAACGGTTACATTTATCGTCTGCAAAGCTATGTCGCGTGATGCGGTGTGCGGAGACACTAGAAGCACCATAGTAGAACACAGAAGAAGCTTCTAAGTTGAAGTAATAGCCAGTAAGAAGTAGTACAATTCAAGTTGTAGTTGTCCATTATTCACTTTTTAGCCGGCTTTGGTGGCTTGGACATGACCTAGGACCTTAAGATTTTGCATGAAAGGAGGACTAGCAGACGCGTTGCACGGGAGAATGTGAAAAGTGTTCATATGTTGGAAAAACCTGAGAAATCCGTCCGTTTTCGTCATTTGTTATCGAATCGACTTAAAGCCAGATCGTCACATTGGATGCTCTTCTCTCTGAAACGGTTACACTTATCGTCTGCAAAGCTTTGTCGCGTGCTGCGATATGCGGATACACTAAAAGCACCACAGTACAACACAGAAGAAGCTTCTAAGTTGAAGTAATGGCCAGTAAGAAGTAGTACAATTCAAGTATTAGTTGTCGATTATTCACTATTTAGCCGGCTTTGGTGGCTATGACATGACCTAGGACAATAAGATGTTGCATGAAAGGAGGACTAGCAGCCGCGTTGCACGGGAGAATGTGAAAAGTGTTCACATGTAGTAAAAACCTGAGAAATCCGACGTTTTCGCCATTTGTTATCGAATCGTCTTAATGCCAGATCGTCACATTGGAGGCTCTTCTCTCTGAAACGGTTACATTTATCGTCTGCAAAGCTATGACGCGTGCTGCGATATGCCGAAACACTAAAAGCCCCATATTAGAACACAGAAGAAGCTTCTTAGTTAAAGTAATAGCCAGTAAGAAGTAGTACAATTAAAGTTTTAGTTGTCGATTATTCACTTTTTAGCCGGCTTTGGTGGCTTGGACATGACCTAGGACCTTAAGATTTTGCATGAAAGGAGGACTAGCAGCCGCGTTGCACGGGAGAATGTGAAAAGTGTTCATATGTTGAAAAAACCTGAGAAATCCGTCCGTTTTCGTCATTTGTTATCGAATCGACTTAAAGCCAGATCGTCACATTGGCCCCTCTTCTCTCTGAAACGGTTACACTTATCGTCTGCAAAGCTATGTCGCGTGTTGCGATATGCGGAAACACTAAAAGCACCACACTACAACACAGAAGAAGCTTCTAAGTTGAAGTAATAGCCAGTAAGAAGTAGTACAATTCAAGTTTTAGTTGTCGATTATTCACTTTTTAGCCGGCTTTTTTGGCTTGGACATGACGTAGGACCTTAGGATTTTGCATGAAATGAGGACTAGCAGCCGCGTTGCACGGTAGAATGTAATAAGTGTTCATAAGTAGTAAAAACCTGAGAAATCCGTCCGTTTTCGTCATTTGTTATCGAATCGATTTAAAGCCAGATCGTCACATTGGCCGTTCTGCTCTCTGAAACGGTTACACTTATCGTTCCCAAAGCTATGTCGCGTGCTGCGATATGCGGAAACACTAAAAGCACCACAGTACAACACAGAAGAAGCTTCTAAGTTGAAGTAATAGCCAGTAAGAAGTAGTACAATTCAAGTTTTAGTTGTCGATTATTCACTTTTTAGCCGGCTTTTTTGGCTATGACATGACCTAGGACAATAAGAATTTGCATGAAAGGAGGACTAGCAGCCGCGTTGCACGTGAGAATGTGAAAAGTGTTCATATGTAGTAAAAAACTGAGAAATCCGTCCGCTTTCGTCATTTGTTATCGATTCGACTTAAAGCCAGATCGTCTCATTGGCCGCTTTTCTCTCTGAGACGGTTACATTTATCGTCTGCAAAGCTATGTCGCGTGCTGCGGTATGCGGAGACACTAAAAGCACCATAGTACAACACAGAAGAAGCTTCTATGTTGAAGTAATAGCCAGTAAGAAGTAGTACAATTCAAGTTTTAGTTGTCGATTATTCACTTTTTAGCCGGCTTTGGTGGCTTGGACATGACCTAGGACCTTAAGATTTTGCATGAAAGGAGGACTAGCAGCCGCGTTGCACGGGAGAATGTGAAATGTGTTCATATGTTGGAAAAACCTGAGAAATCCGTCCGTTTTCGTCATTTGTTATCGAATCGACTTAAAGCCAGATCGTCACATTTGCCGCTTTTCTCTCTGAGACGGTTACATTTATCGTCTGCAAAGCTATGTCGCGTGCTGCGGTCTGCGGAGACACTAAAAGCACCATAGTAGAACACAGAAGAAGCTTCGAATTTGAAGTAATAGCCAGTAAGAAGTAGTACAATTCAAGTTTTAGTTGTCGATTATTCACTTTTTAGCCGGCTTTGGTGGCTTGGACATGACCTAGGACCTTAAGATTTTGCATGAAAGGAGGACTAGCAGCCGCGTTGCACGGGAGAATGTAAAAAGTGTTCATATGTTGGAAAAACCTGATAAATCCGTCCGTTTTCGTCATTTGTTATCGAATCGACTTAAAGCCAGATCGCCACATATGCCGCTTTTCTCTCTGAGACGGTTACATTTATCGTCTGCAAAGCTATGTCGCGTGCTGCGGTATGCGGAGACACTAAAAGCACCATAGTAGAACACAGAAGAAGCATCTAAGTTGAAGTAATAGCCAGTAAGAAGTAGTACAAATCAATTTTTAGTTGTCGATTATTCACTTTTTAGCCGGCTTTGGTGGCTTGGACATGACCTAGGACCTTAAGATTTTGCATGAAAGGAGGACTAGCAGCCGCGTTGCACGGGAGAATGTGAAAAGTGTTCATATGTTGGAAAAACCTGAGAAATCCTTCCGTTTTCGTCATTTGTTATCGAATCGACTTAAAGCCAGATCGTCACATTGTCCGCTCTTCTCTCTGAAACGGTTACACTTATCGTCTGCAAAGCTATGTCGCGTGCTGCGATATGCGGAAACACTAAAAGCACCACAGTACAACACAGAAGAAGCTTCTAAGTTGAAGTAATAGCCAGTAAGAAGTAGTACAATTCAAGTTTCAGTTGTCGATTATTCACTTTTTAGCCGGCTTTTTTGGCTTGGACATGACCTAGGACCTTAGGATTTTGCATGAAAGGAGGACTAGCAGCCGCGTTGCACGGTAGAATGTAATAAGTGTTCATAAGTAGTAAAATCGTTAGAAATCCGTCCGTTTTCGTCATTTGTTATCGAATCGACTTAAAGCCAGATCGTCACATTGGCCATTCTTCTCTCTCAAATGGTTACATTTATCGTCTGCAAAGCTATGTCGCGTGCTACGGTATGCCGAAACACTAAAAGCACCATAGTACAACCCAGAAGAAGCTTCTAAGTTGAAGTAATAGCCAGTAAGAAGTAGTACAATTCAAGTTTTAGTTGTCGATTATTCACTTTTTAGCCGGCTTTGGTGACTATGACATGACCTAGGACCATAAGATTTTGCATGAAAGGAGGACTAGCAGCCGCGTTGCACGGGAGAATGTGATAAGTGTTCATATGTAGTAAAAAACTGAGAAATCCGTCCGTTTTCGTCATTTGTTATCGATTCGACTTAAAGCCAGATCGTCTCATTGGCCGCTTTTCTCTCTGAGACGGTTACATTTATCGTCTGCAAAGCTATGTCGCGTGCTGCGGTATGCAGAGACACTAAAAGCACCATAGTACAACACAGAAGAAGCTTCTATGTTGAAGTAATAGCCAGTAAGAAGTAGTACAATTCAAGTTTTAGTTGTCGATTATTCACTTTTTAGCCGGCTTTGGTGGCTTGGACATGACCTAGGACCTTAAGATTTTGCATGAAAGAAGGACTAGCAGCCGCGTTGCACGGGAGAAAGTGAAAAGTGTTCATATGTTGGAAAAACCTGAGAAATCCGTCCGTTTTCGTCATTTGTTATTGAATCGACTTAAAGCCAGATCGTCACATTTGCCGCTTTTCTCTCTGAGACGGTTACATTTATCGTCTGCAAAGCTATGTCGCGCGCTGCGGTATGCGGAGACACTAAATGCACCATAGTAGAACACAGAAGAAGCTTCTAAGTTAAAGTAATAGCCAGTAAGAAGTAATACAATTCAAGTTTTAGTTGTCGATTATTCACATTTTTGCCGGCTTTGGTCGCTTGGACATGACCTAGGACCTTAAGATTTTGCATAAAAGGAGGACTAGCAGACGCGTTGCACGGGAGAATGGGAAAAGTGTTCACATGTAGTAAAAACCTGAGAAAACCGTCCGTTTTCGCCATTTGTTATCGAATCGTCTTAATGCCAGATAGTCACATTGGAGGCTCTTCTCTCTGAAACGGTTACATTTATCGTCTGCAAAGCTATGTCGCGTGCTGCGATATGCCGAAACACTAAAAGCACCATAGTAGAACACAGAAGAAGCTTCTTAGTTGAAGTAATAGCCAGTAAGAAGTAGTACAATTCAAGTTTTAGTTGTCGATTATTCACTTTTTAGCCGGCTTTGGTGGCTTGGACATGACCTAGGACCTTAAGATTTTGCATGAAAGGAGGACTAGCAGCCGCGTTGCACGGGAGAAAGTGTAAAGTGTTCATATGTTGGAAAAACCTGAGAAATCCGTCCGTTTTCGTCATTTGTTATCGAATCGACTTAAAGCCAGATCGTCACATTTGCCGCTTTTCTCTCTGAGACGGTTACATTTATCGTCTGCAAAGCTATGTCGCGTGCTGCGGTATGCGGAGACACTAAATGCACCATAGTAGAACACAGAAGAAGCTTCTAAGTTAAAGTAATAGCCAGTAAGAAGTAATACAATTCAAGTTTTAGTTGTCGATTATTCACATTTTTGCCGGCTTTGGTCGCTTGGACATGACCTAGGACCTTAAGATTTTGCATAAAAGGAGGACTAGCAGACGCGTTGCACGGGAGAATGGGAAAAGTGTTCACATGTAGTAAAAACCTGAGAAAACCGTCCGTTTTCGCCATTTGTTATCGAATCGTCTTAATGCCAGATCGTCACATTGGAGGCTCTTCTCTCTGAAACGGTTACATTTATCGTCTGCAAAGCTATGTCGCGTGCTGCGATATGCCGAAACACTAAAAGCACCATAGTAGAACACAGAAGAAGCTTCTTAGTTGAAGTAATAGCCAGTAAGAAGTAGTACAATTCAAGCTTTAGTTGTCGATTATTCACTTTTTAGCCGGCTTTGGTGGCTTGGACATGAAGTTGAACCTTATGATTTTGCATGAAAGGACGACTAGCAGCCGCGTTGCACGGGAGAATGTGAAAAGTGTTCATATGTAGTAAAAACCTGAGAAATATGTCCGTTTTGGTCATTTGTTATCGAATCGACTTAAAGCCAGATCGTCACATTGGTCGCTCTTCTCTCTGAAACGGTTACACTTATCGTCTGCAAAGCTATGTCGCGTGCTGCGATATGCGGAAACACTAAAAGCACCACAGTATAACACAGAAGAAGCTTATAAGTTGAAGTAATAGCCAGTAAGAAGTAGTACAATTCAAGTTTTAGTTGTCGATTATTCACTTTTTAGCCGGCTTTTTTGGCTATGACATGACCTAGGACAATAAGATTTTGTATGAAAGGAGGACTAGCAGCCGCGTTGCACGGGAGAATGTGAAAAGTGTTCATATGTAGTAAAAAACTGAGAAATCCGTCCGTTTTCGTCATTTGTTATCGAATCGACTTAAAGTCAGATCGTCACATTTTTCTCTTTTCTCTCTAAAACGGTTACACTTATCGTCTGCAAAGCTATGTCGCGTGCTGCGGTATGCGGAGACACTAAAAGCTCCATAGTAGAACACAGAAGAAGCTTCTATGTTGAAGTAATAGCCAGTAAGAAGTAGTACAATTGAAGTTTTAGTTGTCGGTTATTCACTTTTTTGCCGGCTTTGGTGGCTTGGACATGACCTAGGACCTTAAGATTTTGCATGAAAGGAGGACTAGCAGTTGCGTTGCATGGGAGAATGTGAAAAGTGTTCATAAGTAGTAAAAACCTGAGAAATCCGTCCATTTTCGTCATTTGTTATCGAATTGACTTCAAGCCAGATCGTCACATTGGCCATTCTTCTCTCTCAAACGGTTACATTTATCGTCTGCAAAGCTATGTCGCGTGCTGCGATATGCCGAAACACTAAAAGCACCATAGTAGAACACAGAAGGAGTTTCTAAGTTGAAGTAATAGCCAGTAAGAAGTAGTACAATTCAAGTTTTAGTTGTCGATTATTCACTTTTTAGCCGGCTTTGGTGGCTTGGACATGCGGTGGAACCTTAAGATTTTGCATGAAAGGAAGACTAGCAGCCGCGTTGCACGGGAGAATGTGAAAAGTGTTCATATGTAGTAAAAACCTCAGAAATCCGTCCGTTTTCGTCATTTGTTATCGAATCGACTTAAAGCCAGATCGTCTCATTGGCCCCTTTTCTCTCTGAGACGGTTACATTTATCGTCTGCAAAGCTATGTCGCGTGCTGCGGTATGTGGAGACACTAAAAGCACCATAGTAGAACACAGAAGAAGATTCTAAGTTGAAGTAATAGCCAGTAAGAAGTAGTAAAATTCAAGTTTTAGTTGTCGATTATTCACATTTTTGCCGGGTTTGGTCGCTTGGACATGACCTAGGACCTTAAGATTTTGCATGAAAGGATGACTAGCAGCCGCGTTACGCGGGAGAATGTGAAAATTGTTCATATGTAGTAAAAACCTGAGAAAACTGTCCGTCTTCGCCATTTGTTATCGAATCGTCTTAATGCCAGATCGTCACTTTGGCCGCTCTTCTCTCTGAAACGGTTACATTTATCGTCTGCAAAGCTATGTCGCGTGCTGCGATATGCCAAAACACTAAAAGTACCATAGTAGAACACAGAAGAAGCTTCTAAGTTGAAGTAATAGCCAGTAAGAAGTAGTACAATTCAAGTTTTAGTTGTCGATTATTCACTTTTTAGCCGGCTTTGGTGGCTTGGTCATGAGGTTGAACCTTCAGATTTTGCATGAAAGGACGACTAGCAGCCGCGTTGCACGGGAGAATGTGAAAAGTGCTCATATGTAGTAAAAACCTGAGAAATCAGTCCGTTTTCGTCATTTGTTATCGAATCGACTTAAAGCCAGATCGTCACATTGGCCGCTCTTCTCTCTGAAACGGTTACACTTATCGTCTGCAAAGCTATGTCGCGTGCTGCGGTCTGCGGAGACACTAAATGCACCATAGTAGAACACAGAAGAAGCTTCGAAGTTGAAGTAATAGCCAGTAAGAAGTAGTACAATTCAAGTTTTAGTTGTCGATTATTCACTTTTTAGCCGGCTTTGGTGGCTTGGACATGACCTAGGACCTTAAGATTTTGCATGAAAGGAGGACTAGCAGCCGCGTTGCACGGGAGAATGTAAAAAGTGTTCATATGTTGGAAAAACCTGAGAAATCCGTCCGTTTTCGTCATTTGTTATCGAATCGACTTAAAGCCAGATCGCCACATATGCCGCTTTTCTCTCTGAGACGGTTACATTTATCGTCTGCAAAGCTATGTCGCGTGCTGCGGTATGCGGAGACACTAAAAGCACCATAGTAGAACACAGAAGAAGCTTCTAAGTTGAAGTAATAGCCAGTAAGAAGTAGTACAATTCAAGTTTTAGTTGTCGATTATTCACTTTTTAGCCGGCTTTGGTGGCTTGGACATGACCTAGGACCTTAAGATTTTGCATGAAAGGAGGACTAGCAGCCGCGTTGCACGGGAGAATGTGAAAAGTGTTCATATGTTGGAAAAACCTGAGAAATCCGTCCGTTTTCGTCATTTGTTATCGAATCGACTTAAAGCCAGATCGTCACATTGTCCGCTCTTCTCTCTGAAACGGTTACACTTATCGTCTGCAAAGCTATGTCGCGTGCTGCGATATGCGGAAACACTAAAAGCACCACAGTACAACACAGAAGAAGCTTCTAAGTTGAAGTAATAGCCAGTAAGAAGTAGTACAATTCAAGTTTTAGTTGTCGATTATTCACTTTTTAGCCGGCTTTTTTGGCTTGGACATGACCTAGGACCTTAGGATTTTGCATGAAAGGAGGACTAGCAGCCGCGTTGCACGGTAGAATGTAATAAGTGTTCATAAGTAGTAAAATCCTTAGAAATCCGTCCGTTTTCGTCATTTGTTATCGAATCGACTTAAAGCCAGATCGTCACATTGGCCATTCTTCTCTCTCAAATGGTTACATTTATCGTCTGCAAAGCTATGTCGCGTGCTACGGTATGCCGAAACACTAAAAGCACCATAGTACAACCCAGAAGAAGCTTCTAAGTTGAAGTAATAGCCAGTAAGAAGTAGTACAATTCAAGTTTTAGTTGTCGATTATTCACTTTTTAGCCGGCTTTGGTGACTATGACATGACCTAGGACCATAAGATTTTGCAAGAAAGGAGGACTAGCAGCCGCGTTGCACGGGAGAATGTGATAAGTGTTCATATGTAGTAAAAAACTGAGAAATCCGTCCGTTTTCGTCATTTGTTATCGATTCGACTTAAAGCCAGATCGTCTCATTGGCCGCTTTTCTCTCTGAGACGGTTACATTTATCGTCTGCAAAGCTATGTCGCGTGCTGCGGTATGCGGAGACACTAAAAGCACCATAGTACAACACAGAAGAAGCTTCTATGTTGAAGTAATAGCCAGTAAGAAGTAGTACAATTCAAGTTTTAGTTGTCGATTATTCACTTTTTAGCCGGCTTTGGTGGCTTGGACATGACCTAGGACCTTAAGATTTTGCATGAAAGGAGGACTAGCAGCCGCGTTGCACGGGAGAATGTGAAAAGTGTTCATATGTTGGAAAAACCTGAGAAATCCGTCCGTTTTCGTCATTTGTTATCGAATCGACTTAAAGCCAGATCGTCACATTTGCCGCTTTTCTCTCTGAGACGGTTACATTTATCGTCTGCAAAGCTATGTCGCGCGCTGCGGTATGCGGAGACACTAAATGCACCATAGTAGAACACAGAAGAAGCTTCTAAGTTAAAGTAATAGCCAGTAAGAAGTAATACAATTCAAGTTTTAGTTGTCGATTATTCACATTTTTGCCGGCTTTGGTCGCTTGGACATGACCTAGGACCTTAAGAATTTGCATAAAAGGAGGACTAGCAGACGCGTTGCACGGGAGAATGGGAAAAGTGTTCACATGTAGTAAAAACCTGAGAAAACCGTCCGTTTTCGCCATTTGTTATCGAATCGTCTTAATGCCAGATAGTCACATTGGAGGCTCTTCTCTCTGAAACGGTTACATTTATCGTCTGCAAAGCTATGTCGCGTGCTGCGATATGCCGAAACACTAAAAGCACCATAGTAGAACACAGAAGAAGCTTCTTAGTTGAAGTAATAGCCAGTAAGAAGTAGTACAATTCAAGTTTTAGTTGTCGATTATTCACTTTTTAGCCGGCTTTGGTGGCTTGGACATGACCTAGGACCTTAAGATTTTGCATGAAAGGAGGACTAGCAGCCGCGTTGCACGGGAGAAAGTGAAAAGTGTTCATATGTTGGAAAAACCTGAGAAATCCGTCCGTTTTCGTCATTTGTTATCGAATCGACTTAAAGCCAGATCGTCACATTTGCCGCTTTTCTCTCTGAGACGGTTACATTTATCGTCTGCAAAGCTATGTCGCGCGCTGCGGTATGCGGAGACACTAAATGCACCATAGTAGAACACAGAAGAAGCTTCTAAGTTAAAGTAATAGCCAGTAAGAAGTAATACAATTCAAGTTTTAGTTGTCGATTATTCACATTTTTGCCGGCTTTGGTCGCTGGGACATGACCTAGGACCTTAAGATTTTGCATAAAAGGAGGACTAGCAGACGCGTTGCACGGGAGAATGGGAAAAGTGTTCACATGTAGTAAAAACCTGAGAAAACCGTCCGTTTTCGCCATTTGTTATCGAATCGTCTTAATGCCAGATCGTCACATTGGAGGCTCTTCTCTCTGAAACGGTTACATTTATCGTCTGCAAAGCTATGTCGCGTGCTGCGATATGCCGAAACACTAAAAGCACCATAGTAGAACACAGAAGAAGCTTCTTAGTTGAAGTAATAGCCAGTAAGAAGTAGTACAATTCAAGCTTTAGTTGT
This sequence comes from Schistocerca gregaria, assembly GCF_023897955.1. Taxonomy (NCBI): domain Eukaryota; kingdom Metazoa; phylum Arthropoda; class Insecta; order Orthoptera; family Acrididae; genus Schistocerca; species Schistocerca gregaria. The sequence goes on along the minus strand of NW_026061883.1, from coordinate 2,051,539 downwards.
CGATTATTCACTTTTTAGCCGGCTTTGGTGGCTTGGACATGAAGTTGAACCTTAAGATTTTGCATGAAAGGACGACTAGCAGCCGCGTTGCACGGGAGAATGTGAAAAGTGTTCATATGTAGTAAAAACCTGAGAAATATGTCCGTTTTGGTCATTTGTTATCGAATCGACTTAAAGCCAGATCGTCACATTGGTCGCTCTTCTCTCTGAAACGATTACACTTATCGTCTGCAAAGCTATGTCGCGTGCTGCGATATGCGGAAACACTAAAAGCACCACAGTATAACACAGAAGAAGCTTCTAAGTTGAAGTAATAGCCAGTAAGAAGTAGTACAATTCAAGTTTTAGTTGTCGATTATTCACTTTTTAGCCGGCTTTTTTGGCTATGACATGACCTAGGACAATAAGATTTTGTATGAAAGGAGGACTAGCAGCCGCGTTGCACGGGAGAATGTGAAAAGTGTTCATATGTAGTAAAAAACTGAGAAATCCGTCCGTTTTCGTCATTTGTTATCGAATCGACTTAAAGTCAGATCGTCACATTTTTCTCTTTTCTCTCTAAAACGGTTACACTTATCGTCTGCAAAGCTATGTCGCGTGCTGCGGTATGCGGAGACACTAAAAGCTCCATAGTAGAACACAGAACAAGCTTCTATGTTGAAGTAATAGCCAGTAAGAAGTAGTACAATTGAAGTTTTAGTTGTCGGTTATTCACTTTTTTGCCGGCTTTGGTGGCTTGGACATGACCTAGGACCTTAAGATTTTGCATGAATTGAGGACTAGCAGTTGCGTTGCATGGGAGAATGTGAAAAGTGTTCATAAGTAGTAAAAACCTGAGAAATCCGTCCATTTTCGTCATTTGTTATCGAATTGACTTCAAGCCAGATCGTCACATTGGCCATTCTTCTCTCTCAAACGGTTACATTTATCGTCTGCAAAGCTATGTCGCGTGTTGCGGTATGTGGAGACACTAAAAGCACCATAGTAGAACACAGAAGAAGATTCTAAGTTGAAGTAATAGCCAGTAAGAAGTAGTAAAATTCAAGTTTTAGTTGTCGATTATTCACATTTTTGCCGGGTTTGGTCGCTTGGACATGACCTAGGACCTTAAGATTTTGCATGAAAGGATGACTAGCAGCCGCGTTACGCGGGAGAATGTGAAAATTGTTCATATGTAGTAAAAACCTGAGAAAACTGTCCGTTTTCGCCATTTGTTATCGAATCGTCTTAATGCCAGATCGTCACTTTGGCCGCTCTTCTCTCTGAAACGGTTACATTTATCGTCTGCAAAGCTATGTCGCGTGCTGCGATATGCCAAAACACTAAAAGTACCATAGTAGAACACAGAAGAAGCTTCTAAGTTGAAGTAATAGCCAGTAAGAAGTAGTACAATTCAAGTTTTAGTTGTCGATTTTTCACTTTTTAGCCGGCTTTGGTGGCTTGGTCATGAGGTTGAACCTTTAGATTTTGCATGAAAGGACGACTAGCAGCCGCGTTGCACGGGAGAATGTGAAAAGTGCTCATATGTAGTAAAAACCTGAGAAATCAGTCCGTTTTCGTCATTTGTTATCGAATCGACTTAAAGCCAGATCGTCACATTGGCCGCTCTTCTCTCTGAAACGGTTACACTTATCGTCTGCAAAGCTATGTCGCGTGCTGCGATATGCGGAAACACTAAATGCACCATAGTACAACACAGAAGAAGAATCTAAGTTGAAGTAATAGCCAGTAAGAAGTAGTACAATTCAAGTTTTAGTTGTCGATTATTCACTTTTTAGCCGGCTTTGGTGGCTATGACATGACCTAGGACCATAAGATTTTGCATGAAAGGAGGACTAGCAGCCGCGTTGCACGGGAGAATGTGAAAAGTGTTCATATGTAGTAAAAACCTGAGAAATATGTCCGTTTTCGTCATTTGTTATTAATCAACTTAAAGCCAGATCGTCATATTGGCCGCTCTTCCCTCTGAAACGGTTACACTTATCGTCTGCAAAGCTATGTCGCGTGCTGCGGAATGCGGAGACACTAAAAGCTCCATAGTAGAACACAGAAGAAGCTTTTAAGTTGAAGTAATAGCCAGTAAGAAGTAGTAGAATTCAAGTTTTAGTTGTCGATTATTCACTTTTAGCCGGTTTTGGTGGCTTGGACATGAGGTTGAACCTTAAGATTTTGCATGAAAGGAGGACTAGCAGCCGCGTTGCACGAAAGAATGTGAAATGTGTTCATATGCAGTAAAAACCTGAGAAATCCGTCCGTTTTCGTCATTTGTTATCGAATCGACTTAAAGCCAGATCGTCATATTGGCCGCTCTTCTCTCTGAAACGGTTACATTTATCGTCTGCAAAGCTATGTCGCGTGATGCGGTATGCGGAAACACTAAAAGCACCACAGTATAACACAGAAGAAGCTTCTAAGTTGAAGTAATAGCCAGTAAGAAGTAGTACAATTCAAGTTTTAGTTGTCGATTATTCACTTTTTAGCCGGCTTTTTTGGCTATGACATGACCTAGGACAATAAGATTTTGTATGAAAGGAAGACTAGCAGCCGCGTTGCACGGGAGAATGTGAAAAGTGTTCATATGTAGTAAAAAACTGAGAAATCCGTCTGTTTTCGTCATTTGTTATCGAATCGACTTAAAGCCAGATCGTCACATTGGTCTCTTTTCTCTCTGAAACGGTTACACTTATCGTCTGCAAAGCTATGTCGCGTGCTGCGGTATGCGGAGACACTAAAAGCACCATAGTAGAACACAGAAGAAGATTCTAAGTTGAAGTAATAGCCAGTAAGAAGTAGTAAAATTCAAGTTTTAGTTGTCGATTATTCACATTTTTGCCGGGTTTGGTCGCTTGGACATGACCTAGGACCTTAAGATTTTGCATGAAAGGAGGACTAGCAGCCGCGTTGCACGGGAGAATGTGAAAATTGTTCATATGTAGTAAAAACCTGAGAAAACCGTCCGTTTTCGCCATTTGTTATCGAATCGTCTTAATGCCAGATCGTCACTTTGGCCGCTCTTCTCTCTGAAACGGTTACATTTATCGTCTGCAAAACTATGTCGCGTGCTGCTATATGATAAAACACTAAAAGTACCATAGTAGAACACAGAAGAAGCTTCTAAGTTGAAGTAATAGCCAGTAAGAAGTAGTACAATTCAAGAATTAGTTGTCGATTATTCACTTTTTAGCCGGCTTTGGTGGCTTGGACATGAGGTTGAACCTTTAGATTTTGCATGAAAGGACGACTAGCAGCCGCGTTGCACGGGAGAATGTGAAAAGTGCTCATATGTAGTAAAAACCTGAGAAATCAGTCCGTTTTCGTCATTTGTTATCGAATCGACTTAAAGCCAGATCGTCACATTGGCCGCTCTTCTCTCTCAAACGGTTACACTTATCGTCTGCAAAGCTATGTCGCGTGCTGCGATATGCGGAAACACTAAAAGCACCATAGTACAACACAGAAGAAGAATCTAAGTTGAAGTAATAGCCAGTAAGAAGTAGTACAATTCAAGTTTTAGTTGTCGATTATTCACTTTTAAGCCGACTTTGGTGGCTATGACATGACCTAGGACCATAAGATTTTGCATGAAGGGAGGACTAGCAGCCGCGTTGCACGGGAGAATGTGAAAAGTGTACATATGTTGGAAAAACCTGAGAAATCCGTCCCTTTTCGTCATTTGTTATCGAATCGACTTAAAGCCAGATCGTCACATTGGCCGCTTTTCTCTCTGAGACGGTTACATTTATCGTCTGCAAAGCTATGTCGCGTGCTACGGTATGCCAAAACACTAAAAGCACCATAGTAGAACCCAGAAGAAGCTTCTAAGTTGAAGTAATAGCCAGTAAGGAGTAGTACAATTCAAGTTTTAGTTGTCGATTATTCACTTTTTAGTCGGCTTTGGTGGCTATGACATGACCTAGGAGCATAAGATTTTGCATGAAAGGAGGACTAGCAGCCGCGTTGCACGGGAGAATGTGAAAAGTGTTCATATGTAGTAAAAACCTGAGAAATATGTCCGTTTTCGTCATTTGTTATCGAATCGACTTAAAGCCAGATCGTCTCATTGGCCCCTTTTCTCTCTGAGTCGGTTACATTTATCGTCTGCAAAGCTATGTCGCGTGCTGCGGTATGCGGAGACACTAAGAGCACCATAGTAGAACACAGAAGAAAATTCTAAGTTGAAGTAATAGCCAGTAAGAAGTAGTACAATTCAAGTTTTAGTTGTCGATTATTCACTTTTTAGCCGGTTTTGGTGGCTATGACATGACCTAGGACAATAAGATTTTGCATGAAAGGAGGACTAGCAGCCGCGTTGCACGGGAGAATGTGAAAAGTGTTCATATGTAGTAAAAAACTGAGAAATCCGTCCGTTTTCGTCATTTGTTATCGAATCGACTTAAAGCCAGATCGTCACATTGGTCTCTTTTCTCTCTGAAACGGTTACACTTATCGTCTGCAAAGCTATGTCGCGTGCTGCGGTATGCGGAGACACTAAAAGCTCCATAGTAGAACACAGAAGAAGCTTCTAAGTTGAAGTAATAGCCAGTAAGAAGTAGTACAATTCAAGTTTTAGTTGTCGATTATTCACTTTTTAGCCGGCTTTGGTGGCTTGGACATGACCTAGGACCTTAAGATTTTGCATGAAAGGAGAACCAGCAGCCGCGTTGCACGGTAGAATGTGAAAAGTGTTCATATGTTGGAAAAACCTGAGAAATGCGTCCGTTTTCGTCATTTGTTATCGAATCGACTTAAAGCCAGATCGTCACATCGGCCGCTTTTCTCTCTGAGACGGTTACATTTATCGTCTGCAAAGCTATGTCGCGTGCTGCGGTATGCGGAGACACTAAAAGCGCCATAGTAGAACACAGAAGAAGCTTCTAAGTTGAAGTAATAGCCAGTAAGAAGTAATACAATTCAAGTTTTAGTTGTCCATTATTCACATTTTTGCCGGCTTTGGTCGCTTGGACATGACCTAGGACCTTAAGATTTTGCAAGAAAGGAGGACTAGCAGCCGCGTTGCACGGGAGAATGTGAAAAGTGTTCATATGTAGTAAAAACCTGAGAAAACCGTCCGTTTTCGACATTTGTTATCGAATCGTCTTAATGCCAGATCGTCATATTGGCCGCTCTTCTCTCTGAAACGGTTACATTTATCGTCTGCAAAGCTATGTCGCGTGCTGCGATATGCCGAAACACTAAAAGTACCATAGTAGAACACAGAAGAAGCTTCTAAGTTGAAGTAATAGCCAGTAAGAAGTAGTACAATTCAAGTTTTAGTTGTCGATTATTCACTTTTTAGCCGGCTTTGGTGGCTTGGACATGAGGTTGAACCTTAAGATTTTGCATGAAAGGACGACTAGCAGCCGCGTTGCACGGGAGAATGTGAAAAGTGCTCATATGTAGTAAAAACCTGAGTAATCAGTCCGTTTTCGTCTTTTGTTATCGAATCGACTTAAAGCCAGATCGTCACATTGGCCGCTCTTCTCTCTGAAACGGTTACACTTATCGTCTGCAAAGCTATGTCGCGTGCTGCGATATGCGGAAACACTAAAAGCACCATAGTACAACACAGAAGAAGCCTCTAAGTTGAAGTAATAGCCAGTAAGAAGTAGTACAATTCAAGTTTTAGTTGTCGATTATTCACTTTTTAGCCGGCTTTGGTGGCTTGGACATGGCCTAGGACCTTAGGATTTTGCATGAAAGGAGGACTAGCAGCCGCGTTGGACGGTAGAATGTGAAAAGTGTTCATATGCAGTAAAAACCTGAGAAATCCGTCCGTTTTCTTCATTTGTTATCGAATCGACTTAAAGCCAGATCGTCATATTGGCCATTCTTCTCTCTCAAACGGTTACATTTATCGTCTGCAAAGCTATGTCGCGTGCTACGGTATGCCAAAACACTAAAAGCACCATAGTAGAACCCAGAAGAAGCTTCTAAGTTGAAGTAGTAGCCAGTAACGAGTAGTACAATTCAAGTTTTAGTTGTCGATTATTCACTTTTAAGCCGACTTTGGTGGCTATGACATGACCTAGGACCATAAGATTTTGCATGAAAGGAGGACTAGCAGCCGCGTTGCACGGGAGAATGTGAAAGGTGTTCATATGTAGTAATAACCTGAGAAATCCGTCTGTTTTCGTCATTAGTTATCGAATCGAATTAAAGCCAGATCGTCACATTGGTCTCTTTTCTCTCTGAAACGGTTACACTTATCGTCTGGAAAGCTATGACGCGTGCTGCGGTATGCGGAGACACTAAAAGCTCCATAGTAGAACACAGAAGAAGCTTCTAAGTTGAAGTAATAGCCAGTAAGAAGTAGTACAATTCAAGTTTTAGTTGTCGATTATTCACTTTTTAGCCGGCTTTGGTGGCTTGGACATGACCTAGGACCTTAAGATTTTCCTTGAAAGGAGGACTAGCAGCCGCGTTGCACGGGAGAATGTGAAAGGTGTTCATATGTAGTAAAAACCTAAGAAATCCGTCCGTTTTCGCCATTTGTTCTCGAATCGAATTAAAGCCAGATCGTCACATTGGCCGCTCTTCTCTCTGAAACAGTTACATTTATCGTCTACAAAGCTATGTCGCGTGCTGCGGTATGCGGAAACACTAAAAGCACCATAGTAGAACACAGAAGAAGCTTCTATGTTGAAGTAATAGCCAGTAAGATGTAGTACAATTGAAGTTTTAATTGTCGATTATTCACTTTTTTGCCGGCTTTGGTAGCTTGGACATGACCTAGGACCTTAAGATTTTGCATGAAAGGAGGACTAGCAGCCGCGTTGCACGGGAGAATGTGAAAAGTGTTCATAAGTAGTAAAATCCTGAGAAATCCGTCCATTTTCGTCATTTGTTATCGAATTGACTTCAAGCCAGATCGTCACATTTTCCATTCTTCTCTCCCAAACGGTTACATTTATCGTCTGCAAAGCTATGTCGCGTGCTGCGATATGCCGAAACACTAAAAGCACCATAGTAGAACACAGAAGGAGCTTCTAAGTTGAAGTAATAGCCAGTAAGAAGTAGTACAATTCAAGTTTTAGTTGTCGATTATTCACTTTTTAGCCGGCTTTGGTGGCTTGGACATGCGGTGGAACCTTAAGATTTTGCATGAAAGGAAGACTAGCAGCCGCGTAGCACGGGAGAATGTGAAAAGTGTTCATATTAGTAAAAACCTGAGAAATCCGTCCTATTTCGTCATTTGTTATGGAATCGACTTAAAACCAGATCGTCTCATTGGCCCCTTTTCTCTCTGAGACGGTTACATTTATCGTCTGCAAAGCTATGTCGCGTGCTGCGCTATGCGGAGACACTAAAAGCACCATAGTAGAACACAGAAGAAGCTTCTAAGTTGAGGTAATATCCAGTAAGATGTAGTACAATTCAAGTTTTAGTTGTCGATTATTCACTTTTTAGCCGGCTTTGGTGGCTTGGACATGACCTAGGACCTTAAGATTTTGCATGAAAGGAGGACTAGCAGCCGCGTTGCACGGGAGAATGTGAAAAGTGTACATATTTTGGAAAAACCTGAGAAATCCGTCCCTTTTCGTCATTTGTTATCGAATCGACTTCAAGCCAGATCGTCACATTGGCCGCGTTTCTCTCTGAGACGGTTACATTTATCGTCTGCAAAGCTATGTCGCGTGCTACGGTATGCCAAAACACTAAAAGCACCATAGTAGAACCCAGAAGAAGCTTCTAAGTTGAAGTAATAGCCAGTAAGATGTAGTACAATTCAAGTTTTAGTTGTCGATTTTTCACTTTTTAGCCGGCTTTGGTGGCTTGGACATGACCTAGGACCTTAAGATTTTGCATGAAAGGAGGACTAGCAGCCGCGTTGCACGGGAGAATGTGAAAAGTGTACATATTTTGGAAAAACCTGAGAAAACCGTCCGTTTTCGCCATTTGTTATCGAATCGTCTTAATGCCAGATCGTCACATTGACCGCTCTTCTCTCTGAAACGGTTACATTTATCGTCTGCAACGCTATGTCGCGTGCTGCGGTATGCCGAAACACTAAAAGCACCATAGTAGAACACAGAAGAAGCTTCTAAGTTGAAGTAATAGCCAGTAAGAAGTAGTACAATTCAAGTTTTAGTTGTCGATTATTCACTTTTTAGCTGGCTTTGGTGGCTTGGACATGAGGTTGAACCTTAAGATTTTGCATGAAAGGACGACTAGCAGCCGCGTTGCACGGGAGAATGTGAAAAGTGCTCATATGTAGTAAAAACCTGAGAAATCAGTCCGTTTTCGTCATTTGTTATCGAATCGACTTAAAGCCAGATCGTCACATTGGCCGCTCTTCTCTCTGAAACGGTTACACTTATCGTCTGCAAAGCTATGTCGCGTGCTGCGATATGCGGAAACACTAAAAGCACCATAGTATAACACAGAAGAAGCCTCTAAGTTGAAGTAATAGCCAGTAAGAAGTAGAACAATTCAAGTTTTAGTTGTCGATTATTCACTTTTTAGCCGGCTTTGGTGGCTTGGACATGACCTAGGACCTTAGGATTTTGCATTAAAGGAGGACTAGCAGCCGCGTTGGACGGTAGAATGTGAAAAGTGTTCATATGCAGTAAAAACCTGAGAAATCCGTCCGTTTTCTTCATTTGTTGACGAATCGACTTAAAGCCAGATCGTCATATTGGCCATTCTTCTCTCTCAAACGGTTACATTTATCGTCTGCAAAGCTATGTCGCGTGCTACGGTATGCCAAAACACTAAAAGCACCATAGTAGAACCGAGAAGAAGCTTCTAAGTTGAAGTAATAGCCAGTAAGGAGTAGTACAATTCAAGTTTTAGCTGTCGATTATTCACTTTTAGCCGGCTTTGGTGGCTATGACATGACCTAGGACCATAAGATTTTGCATGAAAGGAGGACTAGCAGCCGCGTTGCACGGGAGAATGTGAAAAGTGTTCATATGTAGTAAAAACCTGAGAAATCCGTCCGTTTTCGTCATTTGTTATCGAATCGACTTAAAGCCAGATCGTCACATTGGTCTCTTTTCTCTCTGAAACGGTTACACTTATCGTCTGGATAGTTATGTCGCGTGCTGCGGTATGCGGAGACACTAAAAGCTCCATAGCAGAACACAGAAGAAGCTTCTATGTTCAAGTAATAGTCAGTAAGAAGTAGTACAATTGAAGTTTTAATTGTCGATTATTCACTTTTTGCCGGCTTTGGTGGCTTGGACATGACCTAGGACCTTAAGATTTTGCATGAAAGCAGGACTAGCAGCCGCGTTGCACACGAGAATGTGAAAAGTGTTCATAAGTAGTAAAATCCTGAGAAATCCGTCCATTTTCGTCATTTGTTATCGAATTGACTTCAAGCCAGATCGTCACATTTTCCATTCTTCTCTCTCAAACGGTTAAATTTAGCGTCTGCAAAGCTATGTCGCGTGCTGCGATATGCCGAAACACTAAAAGCACCATAGTAGAACACAGAAGGAGCTTCTAAGTTGAAGTAATAGCCAGTAAGAAGTAGTACAATTCAAGTTTTAGTTGTCGATTATTCACTTTTCAGCCGCCTTGGTGGCTTGGACATGACCTAGGACCTTAAGATTTTGCATGAAAGGAGGACTAGCAGCCGCGTTGCACGGGAGAATGTGAAAAGTGTTCATATGTAGTAAAAACCTGAGAAATACGTCCGTTTTCGTCACTTGCTATCGAATCGACTTAAAGCCAGATCGTCACATTGGCCGCTTTTCTCTTGGAGACGGTTACATTTATTGTCTGCAAAGCTATGTCGCGTACTGCGGTATGCGGAGACACTAAAAGCACCATAGTAGAACATAGAAGAAGCTTCTAAGTTGAAGTAATATTCAGTAAGAGGTAGTACAATTCAAGTTTTAGTTATCGATTATTCACATTTTAGCCGGCTTTGGTGGCTTGGACATGACCTAGCGCCTTAAGATTTTGCATGAAAAGAGGTCTAGCAGCCGCGTTGCATGGGAGAATGTGAAAAGTGTTCATATGTAGTAAAAACCTGAGAAATCCGTCCGTTTTCGTCATTTGTTATCGAATCGACTTAAGCCGCTTTTCTATCTGAGACGGTTACATTTATCGCCCGCAAAGCTGTGTCGCGTGCTGCGGTGTGTGGAGACACTAAAAGCACCATAGTAGAACACAGAAGAAGCTTCTAAGTTGAAGTAATAGCCAGTAAGAAGTAGTACAATTCAAGTTTTAGTTGTCGATTATTCACTTTTTAGCCGGCCTTGGTGGCTTGGACATGACCTAGGACCTTAAGATTTTGCATGAAAGGAGGACTAGCAGCCGCGTTGCACGGTAGAATGTGAAAAGTGTTCATATGTAGTAAAACCCTGAGAAATCCGTCCGTTTTTGTCATTTGTTATCGAATCGAGTTAAAGCCAGATCGTCACATTTTCCGCTTTACTCTCTGAGACGGTTACATTTGTTGTCTTCAAAGCTATGTCGCGAGCTGCGGTATGCGGAGACACTAAAAGCACCATAGTAGAACACAGAAGAAGCTTCTAAGTTGAAGTAATAGCCAGTAAGAAGTAGTACTATTCAAGTTTTAGTTGTCGAATATTCACTTTTTAGCCGGCTTTGGTGGCTTGGACATGGCCTAGGACCTTAAGATTTTGCATGCAAGGAGTACTTGCAGCCGCGTTGCACGGGAGAATGTGAAAAGTGTTCATATATAGTAAAAACCTGAGAAATCCGTCCGTTTTCGTCATTTGTTATCGAATCGACTTAAAGCCAGATCGTCACATTTGCCGCTTTATTCTCTGAGACGGTTACATTTATCGTCTGCAACGCTATGTCGCGTGCTGCGGTGTGCGGAGACACTAAAAGCACCATAGTAGAACACAGAAGAAGCTTCTATGTTGAAGTAATAGCCAGTAAGAAGTAGTACAATTCAAGTTTTAGTTGTCGATTATTCACTTTTTAGCCGGCTTTGGAGGCTTGGACATGTGGTGGAACCTTAAGATTTTGCATGAAAGGATGACTAGCAGCCGCGTTGCATGGGAGAATGTGAAAAGTGTTCATATGTAGTAAAAACCCGAGAAATCAGTCCGTTTTCGTCATTTGTTATCGAATCGGCTTAAAGCCAGATCGTCACATTGGCCGCCTTTCTCTCTGAGACGGTTACATTTATCGTCTGCAAAGCTATGTCGAGTGCTGCGGTATGCGGAAACACTAAAAGCACCATAGTAGAACACAGAAGAAGCTTCTAAGTTGAAGAAACAGCCAGTAAGATGTAGTACAATTCAAGTTTTAATTATCGATTATTCACTTTTTAGCCGGCTTTGGTGGCTTGGATATGACCTAGGACCTTAAGATTTTGCATGAAAGGAGGACTAGCAGCCGCGTTGCACGGGAGAATGTGAAAAGTGTTCATATGTAGTAAAAACCTGAGAAATCCTTCCGTTTCCGTCATTTGTTATCGAATCGACTTAAAGCCAGATCGTCACATAGGCCGCTTTTCTCTCTGAGACGGTTACATTTATCGTCTGCAAAGCTTATTCGCGTGCTGCGGTATGCGGAGACTCTAAAAGCACCATAGTAGAACACAGAAGAAGCTTCTAAATTGAAGCAATAGCCAGTAAGAAGTAGTACAATACAAGTTTTAGTTGTCGATTATTCACTTTTTAGCCGGCTTTGGTGGCTTGGACATGACCTAGGTCCTTAAGATTTTGCATGAAAGGAGGACTAGCAGCCGCGTTGTATGGGAGAATGTTAAAAGTGTTCATATGTAGTAAAACCCTGAGAAATCCGTCCGTTTTCGTCATTTGTTATCGAATCGACTTAAAGCCAGATCGTCACATTTTCCGCTTTACTCTCTGAGACGGTTACATTTGTTGTCTTCAAAGCTATGTCGCGAGCTGCGGTATGCGGAGACACTAAAAGCACCATAGTAGAACACAAAAGAAGCTTCTAAGTTGAAGTAATAGCCAGTAAGAAGTAGTACAATTCAACTTTTTGTTGTCGATTATTCACATTTTAGCCGGCTTTGGTGGCTTGGACATGACCTAGTACCTTAAGATTTTGCATGAAAGGAGGACTAGCAGCCGCGTTCCACGGGAGAATGTGAAAAGTGTTCATATGTAGTAAAAACCTGAGAAATCCGTCCGTTTTCGTCATTTGTTATCGAATCGACTTAAAGCCAGATCGTCACATTGGCCGCTTTTCTCTCTGAGACGGTTACATTTATCGTCTGCAAAGCTATGCCGCGTGCTGCGGTATGCGGAAACACTAAAAGCACCATAGTAGAACACAGAAGAAACTTCTATGTTGAAGTAATAGCCAGTAAGAAGTAGTACAATTCAAGTTTTAGCTGTCGATTATTCACATTTTAGCCGGCTTTGGTGGCTTGTACATGACCTAGGACCTTACGATTTTGCATGCAAGGAGTACTTGCAATCGCGTTGCATGGGAGAATGTGAAAAGTGTTCATATGTAGTAAAAACCTGAGAAATCCTTCCGTTTCCGTCATTTGTTATCGAATCGACTTAAAGCCAGATCGTCACATTGGCCGCTTTTCTCTCTGAAACGGTTACATTTATCGTCTGCAACGCTATCTCGCGTGCTGCGGTGTGCGGAAACACTAAAAGCACCATAGTAGAACACAGAAGAAGCTTCTATGTTGAAGTAATAGCCAGTAAGAAGTAGTACAATTCAAGTTTTAGTTGTCGATTATTCACTTTTTAGCCGGCTTTGGTGGCTTGGACATTAGGTGGAACCTTAAGATTTTGCATGAAAGGAAGACTAGCAGCCGCGTTGCACGGGAGAATGTGAAAAGTCTTCATATGTAGTAAAAACCTGAGAAATCCGTACGTTTTCGTAATTTGTTATCGAATCGACTTAAAGCCAGATCGTCACATTGATTGCTCTACTCTCTGAAACGGTTACATTTATCGTCTGCAAAGCTATGTCGCGTGCTGCTGTATGCGGAAACACAAAAAGCACCATAGTAGAACACAGAAGAAGCTTCTAAGTTGAAGTAATAGCCAGTAAGAAGTAGTACAATTCAAGTTTTTGTTGTCGATTATTCACTTTTTAGCCGGCTTTGGTGGCTTGGACATGACCTAGGACCATACGATTTTGCATGAAAGGAGGACTAGCAGCCGCGTTGCACGGGAGAATGTGAAATGTGTTCATATGTAATAAAAACCTGAGACATCCGTCCGTTTTCGTCATTTGTTATCGAATCGACTTAAAGCCATATCGTCAGATTGGCCGCTTTTCTCTCTGAGACGGTTACATTTATCGTCTGCAAAGCTATGTCGCGTGCTGCGGTATGCGGAGACACTAAAAGCACCATAGTAGAACACAGAAGGAGCTTCTAAGTTGAAGCAATAGCCAGTAAGAAGTAGTACAATTCAAGTTTTAGTTGTCGATTATTCACTTTTTAGCCGGCTTTGGTGGATTGGATATTACCTAGGACGTTAAGATTTTGCATGAAAGGAAGACTAGCAGCCGCGTTGCACGGGAGAATGTGAAAAGTGTTCATATGTAGTAAAAACCTGAGAAAACCGTCCGTTTTCGCCATTTGTTATCGAATCGTCTTAATGCCAGATCGTCACATTGACCGCTCTTCTCTCTGAAACGGTTACATTTATCGTCTGCAACGCTATGTCGCGTGCTGCGGTATGCCGAAACACTAAAAGCACCATAGTAGAACACAGAAGAAGCTTCTAAGTTGAAGTAATAGCCAGTAAGAAGTAGTACAATTCAAGTTTTAGTTGTCGATTATTCACTTTTTAGCTGGCTTTGGTGGCTTGGACATGAGGTTGAACCTTAAGATTTTGCATGAAAGGACGACTAGCAGCCGCGTTGCACGGGAGAATGTGAAAAGTGCTCATATGTAGTAAAAACCTGAGAAATCAGTCCGTTTTCGTCATTTGTTATCGAATCGACTTAAAGCCAGATCGTCACATTGGCCGCTCTTCTCTCTGAAACGGTTACACTTATCGTCTGCAAAGCTATGTCGCGTGCTGCGATATGCGGAAACACTAAAAGCACCATAGTATAACACAGAAGAAGCCTCTAAGTTGAAGTAATAGCCAGTAAGAAGTAGAACAATTCAAGTTTTAGTTGTCGATTATTCACTTTTTAGCCGGCTTTGGTGGCTTGGACATGACCTAGGACCTTAGGATTTTGCATTAAAGGAGGACTAGCAGCCGCGTTGGACGGTAGAATGTGAAAAGTGTTCATATGCAGTAAAAACCTGAGAAATCCGTCCGTTTTCTTCATTTGTTATCGAATCGACTTAAAGCCAGATCGTCATATTGGCCATTCTTCTCTCTCAAACGGTTACATTTATCGTCTGCAAAGCTATGTCGCGTGCTACGGTATGCCAAAACACTAAAAGCACCATAGTAGAACCGAGAAGAAGCTTCTAAGTTGAAGTAATAGCCAGTAAGGAGTAGTACAATTCAAGTTTTAGCTGTCGATTATTCACTTTTAGCCGGCTTTGGTGGCTATGACATGACCTAGGACCATAAGATTTTGCATGAAAGGAGGACTAGCAGCCGCGTTGCACGGGAGAATGTGAAAAGTGTTCATATGTAGTAAAAACCTGAGAAATCCGTCCGTTTTCGTCATTTGTTATCGAATCGACTTAAAGCCAGATCGTCACATTGGTCTCTTTTCTCTCTGAAACGGTTACACTTATCGTCTGGATAGTTATGTCGCGTGCTGCGGTATGCGGAGACACTAAAAGCTCCATAGCAGAACACAGAAGAAGCTTCTATGTTCAAGTAATAGTCAGTAAGAAGTAGTACAATTGAAGTTTTAATTGTCGATTATTCACTTTTTGCCGGCTTTGGTGGCTTGGACATGACCTAGGACCTTAAGATTTTGCATGAAAGCAGGACTAGCAGCCGCGTTGCACACGAGAATGTGAAAAGTGTTCATAAGTAGTAAAATCCTGAGAAATCCGTCCATTTTCGTCATTTGTTATCGAATTGACTTCAAGCCAGATCGTCACATTTTCCATTCTTCTCTCTCAAACGGTTAAATTTAGCGTCTGCAAAGCTATGTCGCGTGCTGCGATATGCCGAAACACTAAAAGCACCATAGTAGAACACAGAAGGAGCTTCTAAGTTGAAGTAATAGCCAGTAAGAAGTAGTACAATTCAAGTTTTAGTTGTCGATTATTCACTTTTCAGCCGCCTTGGTGGCTTGGACATGACCTAGGACCTTAAGATTTTGCATGAAAGGAGGACTAGCAGCCGCGTTGCACGGGAGAATGTGAAAAGTGTTCATATGTAGTAAAAACCTGAGAAATACGTCCGTTTTCGTCACTTGCTATCGAATCGACTTAAAGCCAGATCGTCACATTGGCCGCTTTTCTCTTGGAGACGGTTACATTTATTGTCTGCAAAGCTATGTCGCGTACTGCGGTATGCGGAGACACTAAAAGCACCATAGTAGAACATAGAAGAAGCTTCTAAGTTGAAGTAATATTCAGTAAGAGGTAGTACAATTCAAGTTTTAGTTATCGATTATTCACATTTTAGCCGGCTTTGGTGGCTTGGACATGACCTAGCGCCTTAAGATTTTGCATGAAAAGAGGTCTAGCAGCCGCGTTGCATGGGAGAATGTGAAAAGTGTTCATATGTAGGAAAAACCTGAGAAATCCGTCCGTTTTCGTCATTTGTTATCGAATCGACTTAAGCCGCTTTTCTATCTGAGACGGTTACATTTATCGCCCGCAAAGCTGTGTCGCGTGCTGCGGTGTGTGGAGACACTAAAAGCACCATAGTAGAACACAGAAGAAGCTTCTAAGTTGAAGTAATAGCCAGTAAGAAGTAGTACAATTCAAGTTTTAGTTGTCGATTATTCACTTTTTAGCCGGCCTTGGTGGCTTGGACATGACCTAGGACCTTAAGATTTTGCATGAAAGGAGGACTAGCAGCCGCGTTGCACGGTAGAATGTGAAAAGTGTTCATATGTAGTAAAACCCTGAGAAATCCGTCCGTTTTTGTCATTTGTTATCGAATCGACTTAAAGCCAGATCGTCACATTTTCCGCTTTACTCTCTGAGACGGTTACATTTGTTGTCTTCAAAGCTATGTCGCGAGCTGCGGTATGCGGAGACACTAAAAGCACCATAGTAGAACACAGAAGAAGCTTCTAAGTTGAAGTAATAGCCAGTAAGAAGTAGTACTATTCAAGTTTTAGTTGTCGAATATTCACTTTTTAGCCGGCTTTGGTGGCTTGGACATGGCCTAGGACCTTAAGATTTTGCATGCAAGGAGTACTTGCAGCCGCGTTGCACGGGAGAATGTTAAAAGTGTTCATATGTAGTAAAAACCTGAGAAATCCGTCCGTTTTCGTCATTTGTTATCGAATCGACTTAAAGCCAGATCGTCACATTTGCCGCTTTATTCTCTGAGACGGTTACATTTATCGTCTGCAACGCTATGTCGCGTGCTGCGGTGTGCGGAGACACTAAAAGCACCATAGTAGAACACAGAAGAAGCTTCTATGTTGAAGTAATAGCCAGTAAGAAGTAGTACAATTCAAGTTTTAGTTGTCGATTATTCACTTTTTAGCCGGCTTTGGAGGCTTGGACATGTGGTGGAACCTTAAGATTTTGCATGAAAGGATGACTAGCAGCCGCGTTGCATGGGAGAATGTGAAAAGTGTTCATATGTAGTAAAAACCCGAGAAATCAGTCCGTTTTCGTCATTTGTTATCGAATCGGCTTAAAGCCAGATCGTCACATTGGCCGCTTTTCTCTCTGAGACGGTTACATTTATCGTCTGCAAAGCTATGTCGAGTGCTGCGGTATGCGGAAACACTAAAAGCACCATAGTAGAACACAGAAGAAGCTTCTAAGTTGAAGAAACAGCCAGTAAGATGTAGTACAATTCAAGTTTTAATTATCGATTATTCACTTTTTAGCCGGCTTTGGTGGCTTGGATATGACCTAGGACCTTAAGATTTTGCATGAAAGGAGGACTAGCAGCCGCGTTGCACGGGAGAATGTGAAAAGTGTTCATATGTAGTAAAAACCTGAGAAATCCTTCCGTTTCCGTCATTTGTTATCGAATCGACTTAAAGCCAGATCGTCACATAGGCCGCTTTTCTCTCTGAGACGGTTACATTTATCGTCTGCAAAGCTTATTCGCGTGCTGCGGTATGCGGAGACTCTAAAAGCACCATAGTAGAACACAGAAGAAGCTTCTAAATTGAAGCAATAGCCAGTAAGAAGTAGTACAATACAAGTTTTAGTTGTCGATTATTCACTTTTTAGCCGGCTTTGGTGGCTTGGACATGACCTAGGTCCTTAAGATTTTGCATGAAAGGAGGACTAGCAGCCGCGTTGTATGGGAGAATGTTAAAAGTGTTCATATGTAGTAAAACCCTGAGAAATCCGTCCGTTTTCGTCATTTGTTATCGAATCGACTTAAAGCCAGATCGTCACATTTTCCGCTTTACTCTCTGAGACGGTTACATTTGTTGTCTTCAAAGCTATGTCGCGAGCTGCGGTATGCGGAGACACTAAAAGCACCATAGTAGAACACAAAAGAAGCTTCTAAGTTGAAGTAATAGCCAGTAAGAAGTAGTACAATTCAACTTTTAGTTGTCGATTATTCACATTTTAGCCGGCTTTGGTGGCTTGGACATGACCTAGTACCTTAAGATTTTGCATGAAAGGAGGACTAGCAGCCGCGTTCCACGGGAGAATGTGAAAAGTGTTCATATGTAGTAAAAACCTGAGAAATCCGTCCGTTTTCGTCATTTGTTATCGAATCGACTTAAAGCCAGATCGTCACATTGGCCGCTTTTCTCTCTGAGACGGTTACATTTATCGTCTGCAAAGCTATGCCGCGTGCTGCGGTATGCGGAAACACTAAAAGCACCATAGTAGAACACAGAAGAAACTTCTATGTTGAAGTAATAGCCAGTAAGAAGTAGTACAATTCAAGTTTTAGCTGTCGATTATTCACATTTTAGCCGGCTTTGGTGGCTTGTACATGACCTAGGACCTTACGATTTTGCATGCAAGGAGTACTTGCAGCCGCGTTGCACGGGAGAATGTGAAAAGTGTTCATATGTAGTAAAAACCTGAGAAATCCGTCCGTTTTCGTCATTTGTTATCGAATCGACTTAAAGCCAGATCGTCACATTGGCCGCTTTTCTCTCTGAAACGGTTACATTTATCGTCTGCAACGCTATCTCGCGTGCTGCGGTGTGCGGAAACACTAAAAGCACCATAGTAGAACACAGAAGAAGCTTCTATGTTGAAGTAATAGCCAGTAAGAAGTAGTACAATTCAAGTTTTAGTTGTCGATTATTCACTTTTTAGCCGGCTTTGGTGGCTTGGACATTAGGTGGAACCTTAAGATTTTGCATGAAAGGAAGACTAGCAGCCGCGTTGCACGGGAGAATGTGAAAAGTGTTCATATGTAGTAAAAACCTGAGAAATCCGTACGTTTTCGTAATTTGTTATCGAATCGACTTAAAGCCAGATCGTCACATTGATTGCTCTACTCTCTGAAACGGTTACATTTATCGTCTGCAAAGCTATGTCGCGTGCTGCTGTATGCGGAAACACAAAAAGCACCATAGTAGAACACAGAAGAAGCTTCTAAGTTGAAGTAATAGCCAGTAAGAAGTAGTACAATTCAAGTTTTTGTTGTCGATTATTCACTTTTTAGCCGGCTTTGGTGGCATGGACATGACCTAGGACCATACGATTTTGCATGAAAGGAGGACTAGCAGCCGCGTTGCACGGGAGAATGTGAAATGTGTTCATATGTAATAAAAACCTGAGACATCCGTCCGTTTTCGTCATTTGTTATCGAATCGACTTAAAGCCATATCGTCAGATTGGCCGCTTTTCTCTCTGAGACGGTTACATTTATCGTCTGCAAAGCTATGTCGCGTGCTGCGGTATGCGGAGACACTAAAAGCACCATAGTAGAACACAGAAGGAGCTTCTAAGTTGAAGCAATAGCCAGTAAGAAGTAGTACAGTTCAAGTTTTAGTTGTCGATTATTCACTTTTTAGCCGGCTTTGGTGGATTGGATATTACCTAGGACGTTAAGATTTTGCATGAAAGGAGGACTGGCAGCCGCGTTGCACAAGAAAATGTGAAATGTGTTAGTATGTGGTAAAAACCTGAGAAATCCGTCCGCTTTCGTCATTTGTTATCGAATCGACTTAAAGCCAGATCGTCACATTGGCCGCTTTTCTCTCTGAAACGGTTACATTTATCGTCTGCAAAGCTATGCCGCGTGCTGCGGTATGCGGAAACACTAAAAGCACCATAGTAGAACACAGAAGAAGCTTCTAAGTTGAAGAAACAGAAAGTAAGAAGTAGTACAATTCAAGTTTTAGTTGTCGATTATTCACTTTATAGCCGGCTTTGGTGGCTTGGACATGACCTAGGACCTTAAGATTTTGCATGAAAGGAGGACTTTTAGCCGCGTTGCATGGGAGAATGTGAAAAGTGTTCATATGTAGTAAAAAATAGAGAAATCCGTCCGTTTTCGTCATTTGTTATCGAATCGACTTAAAGCCAGATCGTCACATTGGCCGTTCTTCTCTCTGAAACGGTTACATTTATCGTCTGAAATGCTATGTCGCGTGCTGCGGTATGCGGAAACACTAAAAGCACCATAGTAGAACACAGAAGAAGCTTCTATGTTGAAGTAATAGCCAGTAAGACGCTGTACAATTGAAGTTTTAGTTGTCGATTATTCACTCTTTAGCCGGCTTTGGTGGCTTGGACATGACCAAGGACCTTAAGATTTTGCATGAAAGGAGGACTAGCAGCCGCGTTCCATGGGATACTGTGAAAAGTGTTCATATGTAGTAAAAACCTTAGAAATCCGTCCGTTTTCGTCATTTGTTATCGAATCGACTTAAAGCAAGATCGTCACATTGGCAGCTTTTCTCTCTGAGACGGTTACTTTTATGGTCTGCAAAGCTATGTCGCGTGCTGCGGTGTGCGGAGACACTAAAAGCACCATAGTAGAACACAGAAGAAGCTTCTAAGTTGAAGTAATAGCCAGTAAGAAGTAGTACAATTCAAGTTTTAGTTGTCGATTATTCACTTTTTAGCCGGCTTTGGTCGCTTGGACATGAACTAGGACCTTAAGATTTTGCATGAAAGGAGTACTTGCAGCCGCGTTGCACGGGAGAATGTGAAATATGTTCATAAGTAGTAAAAACCTGAGAAATCCGTCCTTTTTCGTCATTTGTTATCGAATCGACTTGAAGCCAGATCGTCACATTGGCCGCTTTTCTCTCTGAGACGGTTACATTTATCGTCTGCCAAGGTATGTCGCGTGCTGCGGTATGCGGAGACACTAAAAGCACCATAGTAGAACACAGAAGAAGCTTCTAAGTTGAAGTAATAGCCAGTAAGACGTAGTATAATTCAAGTTTTAGTTATCGATTATTCACTTTTTAGCCGGCTTTGGTGGCTTTTACATGACCTAGGACCTTACGATTTTGCATGAAAGGAGGTCTAGCAGCCACGTTGCATGGGAGAATGTGTAAAGTGTTCATATGAAGTAAAAACCTGAGAAATCCGTCCGTTTTCGTCATTTGTTATCGAATCGACTTGAAGCCAGATCGTCACATTGGCCGCTTTTCTCTCTGAGACGGTTACATTTATCGTGTGCAAAGCTATGTCGCGTGCTGCGGTGTGCGGAGACACTAAAAGCACCATAGTAGAACACAGAAGAAGCATCTAAGTTGAAGAAATAGCCAGTAAGAGGTAGTAGAATTAGAGTTTTAGTTGTCGATTATTCACCTTTTAGCCGACTTTGTTGGCTTCTACATGACCTAGGACCTTAAGATTTTGCATGAAAGGAGGTCTAGCAGCCGCTTTGCATAGGAGAATGTGAAGAGTGTTCATATGTACTAAAATCCTGAGAAATCCGTCCGTTTTCGTCATTTGTTATCGAATCGACTTAAAGCCAGATCGTCACATTGGCCGTTCTTCTCTCTGAAACGGTTACATTTATCGTCTGCAATGCTATGTCGCGTGCTGCGGTATGCGGAAACACTAAAAGCACCATAGTAGAAAACAGAAGAAGCTTCTAAGTTGAAGAAACAGCCAGTACGATGTAGTACAATTCAAGTTTTAATTATCGATTATTCACTTATTAGCCGGCTTTGGTGGCTTGGATATGACCTAGGACCTTAAGATTTTGCATGAAAGGAGGACTAGCAGCCGCGTTGCACGGGAGAATGTGAAAAGTGTTCATATGTAGTAAAAACCTGAGAAAACCGTCCGTTTCCGTCATTTGTTATCGAATCGACTTAAAGCCAGATCGTCACATTGGCCGCTTTTCTCTCTGAGACGGATACATTTATCGTCTGCAAAGCTAAGTCGCGTGCTGCGGTATGCGGAGACACTAAAAGCACCATAGTAGAACACAGAAGAAGCTTCTAAGTTGAAGCAATAGCCAGTAAGAAGTAGTACAATTCAAGTTGTAGTTGTCGATTATTCACTTTTTAGCCGGCTTTGGTGGCTTGGACACCACCTAGGACCTTAAGATTTTGCATGAAAGGAGGACTTGCAGCTGCGTTGCACGGGAGAATGTGAAAAGTGTTCATATGTAGTAAAAACCTGAGAAATCCGTCCGTTTTTGTCATTTGTTATCGAATCGACTTAAAGCCAGATCGTCACGTTGGCCGCTCTTCTCCCTGAAACGGTTACATTTATCGTCTGCAAAGCTATGACGCGTGCTGCAGTATGCGGAAACACTAAAAGCACCATAGTAGAACACAGAAGAAGCTTCTAAGTTGAAGTAATAGCCAGTAAGAGGTAGTACAATTCAAGTTTTGGATGTCGATTATTCACTTTTTTGCCGGCTTTGGTGGCTATGACATGACCTAGGACCATAAGATTTTGCATGAAAGGAGGACTAGCAGCCGCGTTGTATGGGAGAATGTGAAAAGTGTTCATATGTAGTAAAAACCTGAGAAATACGTCCGTTTTCGTCATTTGTTATCGAATCGACTTAAAGCCAGATCGTCACATTGGCAGCCTTTCTCTCTGAGACGGTTACATTTATCGTCTGCAAAGCTATGTCGCGTGCTGCGCTATGCGGAAACACTAAAAGCACCATAGTAGAACACAGAAGAAGCTTCTAAGTTGAAGAGACAGCCAGTAAGATGTAGTACAATTCAAGTTTTAACTATCGATTATTCACTTTGTAGCCGGCTTTGGTGCCTTGGACACCTCCTAGGACCTTAAGATTTTGCATGAAAGGAGGACTTGCAGCTGCGTTGCACGGGAGAATGTGAAATGTGTTCATATGTAGTAAAAACCTGAGAAATCAGTCCGTTTTCGTCATTTGTTATCGAATCGACTTAAAGCCAGATCGTCACATTGGCCGAATTTCTCTCTGAGACAGTTACATTTATCGTCTGCAAAGCTATGTCGCGTGCTGCGGTAGTCGGAGACACTTAAAGCACCATAGAAGAACACAGAAGAAGCTTCTAAGTTGAAGTAATAGCCAGTAAGAAGTAGTACAATTCAAGTTTTAGCTGTCGATTATTCACTTTTTAGCCGGCTATGGTGGCTTGGACATGACCTAGGACCTTAAGATTTTGCATGAAAGGAGTATTTGCAGCCGCGTTGCACGGGAGAATGTGAAATGTGTTCATATGTAGTAAAAACCTGATAAATCCGTCCGTTTTCGTCATTTGTTATCGAATCGACTTAAAGCTAGATCGTCACATTGGCCGCCCTTCTCTCTGAAACGGTTACATTTATCGTCTACAAAGCTATGTCGCGTGCTGCGGTATGCGGAAACACTAAAAGCACCATAGTAGAACACAGAAGAAGCTTCTAAGTTGAAGTAATAGCCAGTAAGACGCTGTACAATTGAAGTTTTAGTTGTCGATTATTCACTCTTTAGCCGGCTTTGGTGTCTTGGACATGACCAAGGACCTTAAGATTTTGCATGAAAGGAGGACTAGCAGCCGCGTTCCATGGGATACTGTGAAAAGTGTTCATATGTAGTAAAAACCTTAGAAATCCGTCCGTTTTCGTCATTTGTTATCGAATCGACTTAAAGCAAGATCGTCACATTGGCAGCTTTTCTCTCTGAGACGGTTACATTTATCGTCTGCAAAGCTATGTCGCGTGCTGCGGTGTGCGGAGACACTAAAAGCACCATAGTAGAACACAGAAGAAGCTTCTAAGTTGAAGTAATAGCCAGTAAGAAGTAGAACCATTCAAGTTTTAGTTGTCGATTATTAACTTTTTAGCCGACTTTGGTGGCTTGGACATGAACTAGGACCTTAAGATTTTGCATGAAAGGAGTACTTGCAGCCGCGTTGCACGGGAGAATGTGAAATATGTTCATATGTAGTAAAAACCTGAGATATCTGTCCTTTTTCGTCATTTGTTATCGAATCGACTTGAAGCCAGATCGTCACATTGGCCGCATTTCTCTCTGAGACGGTTACATTTATCGTCTGCCAAGGTATGTCGCGTGCTGCGGTATGCGGAGACACTAAAAGCACCATAGTAGAACACAGAAGAAGCTTCTAAGTTGAAGTAATTGCCAGTAAGACGTAGTACAATTCAAGTTTTAGTTGTCGATCATTCACTTTTTAGCTGGCTTTGGTGGCTTCGACATGACCTAGGACCTTAAGATTTTGCATGAAAGGAGGACTAGCAGCCGCGTTGCATGGGAGAATGTGAAAAGTGTTCATATGTAGTAAAAACCACAGAAATCCGTCCGTTTTCGTCATTTGTTATCGAATCGACTTAAAGCCAGATCGTCACATTGGCCGCTTTTCTCTATGAGACTGTTACATTTATCGTCTGCAAAGCTATGTAGCGTGCTGCCGTCTGCGGAGACCCTAAAAGCACCATAGGAGGACACAGAAGAAGCTTCTAAGTTGAAGTAATAGCCAGTAAGAAGTAGTACAATTGAAGTTTTAATTGTCGATTAATCACTTTTTAGCCGGCTATGGTGGCTCGGACATGACCTAGGACATTAAGATTTTGCATGAAAGGAGGACTAGCAGCCGCGTTGCACTGGAGAATGTAAAAAGTGTTCATATGTGGTAAAATCCTGAGAAATCCGTCCGTTTTCGTCATTTGTTATCGATTCGACTTAAAGCCAGATCGTCACATTGGCCGCTCTTCTCTCTGAAACGGTTACATTTATCGTCTACAGAGCTGTGTCGCGTGCTGCGGTATGCGGAAACACTAAAAGCACCATAGTAGAGCACAGAAGAAGCTTCTAAGTTGAAGTAATAGCCAGTAAGAAGTAGTACAATTGAAGTTTTAGTTGTCGATCATTCACTTTTTAGCTGGCTTTGGTGGCTTCGACATGACCTAGGACCTTAAGATTTTGCATGAAAGGAGGACTAGCAGCCGCGTTGCATGGGAGAATGTGAAAAGTGTTCATATGTAGTAAAAACCACAGAAATCCGTCCGTTTTCGTCATTTGTTATCGAATCGACTTAAAGCCAGATCGTCACATTGGTCGCTTTTCGCTCTGAGACGGTTACATTTATCGTCTGCAAAGCTATGTCACGTGCTGCGGTATGCGGAGACACTAAAAGCACCTTAGTAGAACACAGAAGAAGCTTCTAAGTTGAAGTAATAGCCAGTAAGAAGTATTAAAATTCAAGTTTTAGTTATCGATTATTGACTTTTCAGCCGGCTTTGGTAGCTTTTACATGACCTAGGACCTTAAGATTTTGCATGAAAGGAGGACTAGCAGCCGCGTTGTATGGGAGAATGTGAAAAGTGTTCATATGTAGTAAAAACCTGAGAAATACGTCCGTTTTCGTCATTTGTTATCGAATCGACTTAAAGCCAGATCGTCACATTGGCAGCCTTTCTCTCTGAGACGGTTACATTTATCGTCTGCAAAGCTATGTCGCGTGCTGCGCTGTGCGGAAACACTAAAAGCACCATAGTAGAACACAGAAGAAGCTTCTAAGTTGAAGAGACAGCCAGTAAGATGTAGTACAATTCAAGTTTTAACTATCGATTATTCACTTTTTAGCCGGCTTTGGTGGCTTGGATATGACCTAGGACCTTAAGATTTTGCATGAAAGGAGGACTAGCAGCCGCGTTGTATGGGAGAATGTGAAAAGTGTTCATATGTAGTAAAAACCTGAGAAATCCGTCCGTTTTCGTCATTTGTTATCGAATCGACTTAAAGCCAGATCGTCACATTGGCCGCTCTACTCTCTGAAACGGTTACACTTATCGTCTGCAAAGCTATGTCGCGTGCTGCGGTATGCCGAAACACTAAAAGCACCATAGTAGAACACAGAAGAAACTTCTAAGTTGAAGTAATAGCCAGTAAGAAATAGTACAATTTAAGTTTTAGTTGTCGATTATTCTCATTTTAGCCCGCTTTGGTGGCTTGGACATGACCTAGGACCTTAAGATTTTGCATGAAAGGAGGACTAGCAGCCGCGTTGGACGGGAGAATGTGAAAAGTGTTCATATGTAGTAAAAACCTGAGAACTCCGTCCGTTTTCGTCATTTGTTATCGAATGACTTAAAGCCAGATCGTCACATTGGCCGCTCTTCTCTCTGAAACGGTTACATTTATCGTCTGCAAAGCTATGTCGCGTGCTGCGGTATGTTGAAACACTAAAAGCACCATAGTAGAACACAGAAGAAGCTTCTAAGTTGAAGTAATAGCCAGTAAGAAGTACTACAATTCAAGTTTTAGTTGTCGATTATTCACTTTTTAGCCGGCTTTGGTGGCTTGGACATGACCTAGGACCTTAAGATTTTGCATGAAAGGAGTACTTGCAGCCGCGTTGCACGGGAGAATGTGAAATGTGTTCATATGTAGTAAAAACCTGGGAAATCCGTCCGTTTTCGTCATTTGTTATCGAATCGACTTAAAGCCAGATCGTCACATTGGCCGCTCCACTCTCTGCAACGGTTCATTTATCGTCTGCAAAGCTATGTCGCGCGCTGCAGTATGCGGAAACGCTAAAAGTACCATAGTAGAACACAGAAGAAGCTTCTAAGTTGAAGTAATAGCCAGTAAGAGGTAGTACAATTCAAGTTGTAGTTGTCGATTATTCACTTTTTAGCCGGCTTTGGTGGCTTGGACATGACCTAGGACGTTAAGATTTTGCATGAAAGGAGGACTGGCAGCCGCGTTGCACGGGAGAATGTGAAAAGTGTTCATATGTAGTAAAAACCTGAGAAATCCGTCCGTTTTCGTCATCTGTGATCGAATCGCCTTAAAGCCAGTTGGTCACATTGGCCGCTCTACTCTCTGAAACGCTTACACTTATCGTCTGCAAAGCTATGTCGCGTGCTGCGGTATGCCGAAACACTAAAAGCACCATAGTAGAACACAGAAGAAGCTTCTAAGTTGAAGTAATAGCCAGTAAGAAGTTATACGATTCAAGTTTTAGTAGTCGATTATTCACATTTTAGCCGGCTTTGGTGGCTTGGACATGACCTAGGACCTTAAGATTTTGCATGAAAGGAGTACTTGCAGCCGCGTTGCACGGGAGAATGTGAAATGTGTTCATATGTAGTAAAAACCTGGGAAATCCGTCCGTTTTCGTCATTTGTTATCGAATCGACTTAAAGCCAGATCGTCACATTGGCCGCTTTTCTCTCTGAGACGGTTACATTTATCGTCTGCAAAGCTATGTCGCGTGCTGCGGTATGCGGAGACACTGAAAGTACCATAGCAGAACACAGAAGAAGCTTCTAAGTTGAAGTAATAGCCAGTAAGAAGTTATACGATTCAAGTTTTAGTAGTCGATTATTCACATTTTAGCCGGCTTTGGTGGCTTGGACATGACCTAGGACGTTAAGATTTTGCATGAAAGGAGGACTAGCAGCCGCGTTGCACGGGAGAATGTGAAAAGTGTTCATATGTAGTAAAAACTTGCGAAATCCATCCGTTTTCGTCATTTGTTATCGAATCGATTTAAAGCCAGATCGTCACAGTGGCCGCTCTTCTCTCTGAAACGGTTACATTTATCGTCTGCAAAGCTATGTCGCGTGCTGCGGTGTGCGGAGACACTAAAAGCACCATAGTAGAACACAGAAGAAGCTTCTAAGTTGAAGTAATAGTTAGTAAGAAGTAGTACAATTCAAGTTTTAGTTATCGATTATTCACTTTTCAGCCGGCTTTGGTGGCTTGGACTTGACCTAGGACCTTAAGATTTTGCACGAAAGGAGGTCTAGCAGCCGCGTTGCATGGGAGAATGTGAAAAGTGTTCATATGTAGTAAAAACCTGAGAAACCCGTCCGTTTTCGTCATTTGTTATCGAATCGACTTAAAGCCAGATCGTCACATTGGCCGCTTTTCTCTCTGAGAAGGTTACATTTATCGTCTGCAAAGCTACGTCGCATGCTGCGGTGTGCGGAGACTCTAAAAGCACCATAGTAGAACACAGAAGAAGCTTCCAAGTTGGAGTAATAGCCAGTAAGAAGTAGTACAATTCAAGTTTTAGTTATCGATTATTCACTTTTTAGCCGGCTTTGGTGGCTTTTACATGACCTAGGACCTTAAGATTTTGCATGAAAGGAGGACTAGCAGCCGCGTTGCACGGGAGAATGTGAAAAGTGTTCATATGTAGTAAAAACCTGCGAAATCCGTCCGTTTTCGTCATTTGTTATCAAATCGACTTGAAGCCAGATCGTCACATTGGCCGCTCTTCTCTCTGAAACGGTTACATTTATCGTCTGCAAAGCTATGTCGCGTGCTGCTGTAAGCGGAGACACTAAAAGCACCATAGTACAACACAGAAGAAGCTTCTAAGTTGAAGTAATAGTTAGTAAGAAGTAATACAATTCAAGTTTTAGTTGTCGATTTTTTACATTTTAGCCGTCTCTGGTGACTTGGACATGACCTAGGACCTTAAGATTTTGCATGAAAGGAGGACTAGCAGCCGCGTTGCATGGGAGAATGTGAAAAGTGTTCATATGTAGTAAAAACCTGAGAAATGTGTCCGTTTTCGTCATTTGTTATCGAATCGACTTAAAGCCAGATCGTCACATTGGCCGCTGTTCTCTCTGAGGCGGTTATATTTATCGTCTGCAAAGCTATGTCGCGTGCTGCGATATGCGGTAACACTAAAAGCACCATAGTAGAAAACAGAAGAAGCTTCTATGTTGAAGAAATAGCCAGTAAGAAGTAGTACAATTCAACTTTTAGTTGTCGATTATTCACTTTTTAGATGACTTTGGTGGCTTGGACATGACCTAGGACCTTAAGATTTTGCATGAAAGGAGGACTGGCAGCCGCGTTGCACAGGAGAATGTGAAAAGTGTTCATATGTAGTAAAAACCTGAGAAACCCGTCCGTTTTCGTCATTTGTTATCGAAACGACTTAAAGCCAGATCGTCACATTGGCCGCTTTTCTCTCTGAGAAGGTTACATTTATCATCTGCAAAACTATGTCGCGTGCTGCGGTATGCGGAGACACTAAAAGCACCATAGTAGAACGCAGAAGAAGCTTCTAAGTTGAAGTAATAGCCAGTAAGAAGTAATGCAATTCAAGTTTTAGTTGTCGATTATTTACATTTTAGCCGGCTTTGGTGGCTTGGACGTGACCTAGCACCTTAAGATTTTGCATGGAAGGAGGACTAGCAGCCGCGTTGCTCGGGAGAATGTGAAAACTGTTCATATGTAGTAAAAACCTGAGAAATCCGTCAGTTTTCGTCATTTGTTATCGAATCGACTTAAAGCCAGATCGTCAATTTGGCCGCTTTTCTCTCTGAGACGGTTACATTTATCGTCTGCAAAGCTATGTCGCATGCTGCGGTATGCGGAGACACTAAAAGCACCATAGTAGAATACAGAAGAAGCTTCTAAGTTGAAGTAATAGCCAGTAAGAAGTAATACAATTCAAGTTTTAGTTATCGATTATTCACTTTTTAGCCGGCTTTGGCGGCTTTTACATGACCTAGGAGCTTAAGATTTTGCATGAAAGGAGGTCTAGCAGCCGCGTTCTATGGGAGAATGTGAAAAGTGTTCATATGTAGTAAAAACCTGAGAAATCCGTCCGTTTTCGTCATTTTTTATCGAATCGACTTAAAGCCAGATCGTCACATTGGCCGCTTTTCTTTCTGAGACGGTTACAATTATCGTCTGCAAAGCTATGTCGCGTGCTGCGGTCTGCGGAGACACTAAAAGCACCATAGGAGAATACAGAAGAAGCTTTTAAGTTGAAGTAAAAGAAAGTAAGAAGTAGCACAATTGAAGTTTTAGTTGTCGTTTATTCACTTTTTAGCCGGCTTTGGTGGCCTGGACATGACCTAGGACCTTAAGATTTTGCATGAAAGGAGGACTAGCAGCCGAGTTGCATGGCAGAATGTGAAAAGTGTTCATATGTAGTAAAAACCTAGGAAATCCGTCCGTTTTCGTCATTTGTTATCGAATCGACTTAAAGCCAGATCGTCACATTGGCCGCCTTTCTCTCTGAGAAGGTTACATTTATTGTCTGCAAAGCTATGTCGCGTGCTGCAATATGCGGAGACACTAAAAGCACCATAGAAGAACACAGATGATGCTTCTAAGTTGAAGTAATAGCCAGTAAGAAGTAGTACAATTAAAGTTTTAGTTGTCGATTATTCACTTTTTAGCCGGCTTTGGTGGCTTGGACATCACCTAGGACGTTAAGATTATGCATGAAAGGAGGACTTGCAGCCGCGTTGCACGGGAGAATGTGAAAAGTGTTCATATGTAGCAAAAACCTGAGAATTCCGTCAGTTTTCGTCATTTGGTATCGAATCGACTTAAAGCCAGATCGTCACATTGGCTGCTTTTCTCCCTGAGACTGTTACATTTATCATCTGCAAAGCTATGTCGCGTGCTGCGGTCTGCAGAAACACTAAAAGCACCATAGTAGAACACAGAAGAAGCTTCTAAGTTGAAGTAATAGCCAGTAAGAAGTAGTACAATTCAACTTTTAGTTGTCGATTATTCACTTTTTAGATGACTTTGGTGGCTTGGACATGACCTAGGACCTTAAGATTTTGCATGAAAGGAGGACTGGCAGCCGCGTTGCACGGGAGAATGTGAAAAGTGTTCATATGTAGTAAAAACCTGAGAAACCCGTCCGTTTTCGTCATTTGTTATCGAATCGACTTAAAGCCAGATCGTCACATTGGCCGCTTTTCTCTCTGAGAAGGTTACATTTATTGTCTGCATAGCTATGTCGCATGCTGCGGTATGCGGAGACACTAAAAGCACCATAGTAGAACACAGAAGAAGCTTCTAAGTTGAAGTAATAGCCAGTAAGAAGTAGTACAATTCAAGTTTTAGTTGTCGATTATTCACTTTTTAGCCGGCTTTGGTGGCTTGGACATGACCAAGGACCTTAAGAATTTGCATGAA
The DNA here is from genome assembly GCF_023897955.1 of Schistocerca gregaria. Classification (NCBI taxonomy): domain Eukaryota; kingdom Metazoa; phylum Arthropoda; class Insecta; order Orthoptera; family Acrididae; genus Schistocerca; species Schistocerca gregaria. Next base: position 2,021,246 of record NW_026061883.1, on the reverse strand, counting down.
AGGAGTACTTGCAGCCGCGTTGCACGGGAGAATGTGAAATGTGTTCATATGTAGTAAAAACCTGAGAAATCCGTCCGTTTTCGTCATTTGTTATCGAATCGACTTAAAGCCAGATCGTCAAATTGGCCGCCTTTCTCTCTGAGAAGGTTACATTTATTGTCTGCAAAGCTATGTCGCGTGCTGCGGTATGCGGAGACACTAAAAGCACCATAGAAGAACACAGAAGATGCTTCTAAGTTGAAGTAATAGCCAGTAAGAAGTAGTACAATTCAAGTTTTAGTTGGTGATGATTCACTTTTTAGCCGGCTTTGGTGGCTCGGACATGACCTAGGACGTTAAGATTTTGCATGAAAGGAGGACTAGCATCCGCGTTGCATGGGAGAATGTGAAAAGTGTTCATATGTAGTAAAAACCTCAGAAATCCGTCCGTTTTCGTCATTTGTTATCGAATCGACTTAAAGCCAGATCGTCAAATTGGCCGCTTTTCTCTCTGAGACGGTTACATTTATCGTCTGCAAAGCTATGTCGCGTGCTGCGGTATGCGGAGACACTAAACGCACCATAGTAGAACACAGAAGAAGCTTCTAAGTTGAAGTAATAGCCAGTAAGAAGTAGTACAATTGAAGTTTTAGTTGTCGATTATTCACTTTTTAGCCGGCTTTGGTGGCGTGGACATGAGGTGGAACCATAAGATTTTGCATGAAAGGAAGACTAGCAGCCACGTTGCACGGGAGAAAGTGAAAAGTGTTCATATGTAGTAAAAACCTGAGAAATCCGTCCGTTTTCGTCATTTTTTATCGAATCGACTTAAAGCCAGATCGTCACATTGGCCGCTCTTCTCTCTGAAACGGTTACATTTATCGTCTGCAAAGCTATGTCGCGTGCTGCGGTCTGCAGAAACACTAAAAGCACCATAGTAGAACACAGAAGAAGCTTCTATGTTGAAGTAATAGACAGTAAGAAGTAGTACAATTCAACTTTTAGTTGTCGATTATTCACTTTTTAGATGACTTTGGTGGCTTGGACATGACCTAGGACCTTAAGATTTTGCATGAAAGGAGGACTGGCAGCCGCGTTGCACGGGAGAATGTGAAAAGTGTTCATATGTAGTAAAAACCTGAGAAACCCGTCCGTTTTCGTCATTTGTTATCGAATCGACTTAAAGCCAGATCGTCACATTGGCCGCTTTTCTCTCTGAGAAGGTTACATTAATTGTCTGCATAGCTATGTCGCATGCTGCGGTATGCGGAGACACTAAAAGCACCATAGTAGAACACAGAAGAAGCTTCTAAGTTGACGTAATAGCCAGTAAGAAGTAGTACAATTCAACTTTTAGTTGTCGATTATTCACTTTTTAGCCGGCTTTGGTGGCTTGGACATGACCAAGGACCTTAAGAATTTGCATGAAAGGAGTACTTGCAGCCGCGTTGCACGGGAGAATGTGAAATGTGTTCATATGTAGTAAAAACCTGAGAAATCCGTCCGTTTTCGTCATTTGTTATCGAATCGACTTAAAGCCAGATCGTCACATTGGCCGCCTTTCTCTCTGAGAAGGTTTCATTTATTGTCTGCAAAGCTATGTCGCGTGCTGCGGTATGCGGAGACACTAAAAGCACCATAGAAGAACACAGAAGATGCTTCTAAGTTGAAGTAATAGCCAGTAAGAAGTAGTACAATTCAAGTTTTAGTTGGTGATTATTGACTTTTTAGCCGGCTTTGGTGGCTTGGACATCACCTAGGACGTTAAGATTTTGCATGAAAGGAGGACTAGCATCCGCGTTGCATGGGAGAATGTGAAAAGTGTTCATATGTAGTAAAAACCTGAGAAATCCGTCCGTTTTCGTCATTTGTTATCGAATCGACTTAAAGCCAGATCGTCAAATTGGCCGCTTTTCTCTCTGAGACGGTTACATTTATCGTCTGCAAAGCTATGTCGCGTGCTGCGGTATGCGGAGACACTAAACGCACCATAGTAGAACACTGAAGAAGCTTCTAAGTTGAAGCAATAGCCAGAAAGAAGTAGTACAATTGAAGTTTTAGTTGTCGATTATTCACTTTTTAGCCGGCTTTGGTGGCTTGGACATGACCTAGGACCATAAGATTTTGCATGAAAGGAGGACTAACAGCCGCGTTGCACGGGAGAATGTGAAAAGTGTTCATATGTAGTAAAAACCTGAGAAATCCGTCCGTTTTCGTCATTTGTTATCGAATCGACTTAAAGGCAGATCGTCACACTGGCCCCTTTTCTCTCTGAGACGGTTACATTTATCGTCTGCAACGCTATGTCGCGTGCTGCGGTATGCGGAGACACTAAAAGCACCATAGTAGAACACAGAAGAAGCTTCTAAGTTGAAGTAATAGCCAGTAAGAAGTAATACAATTCAAGTTTTAGTTGTCGATTATTCACATTTTAGCAGGCTTTGGTGGCTTGGACATGACCTAGGACCTTAAGATTTTGCATGAAAGGTGGACTAGCAGCCGCGTTGCACGGGAGAATGTGAAAAGTGTTCATATGTAGTAAAAACCTGAGAAATCCGTCCGTTTTCGTCATTTGTTATCGAATCGCCTTAAAGCCAGATCGTCACATTGGCCGCTCTACTCTGTGAAACGGTTACACTTATCGTCTGCAAAGCTATGTCGCGTGCTGCGGTATGCCGAAACACTAAAAGCACCATAGTAGAACACAGAAGAAGCTTCTAAGTTGAAGTAATAGCCAGTAAGAAATAGTACAATTTAAGTTTTAGTTGTCGATTAATCTCATTTTAGCCCGCTTTGGTGGCTTGGACATGACCTAGGACCTTAAGATTTTGCATGAAAGGAGGACTAGCAGCCGCGTTGGACGGGAGAATGTGAAAAGTGTTCATATGTAGTAAAAACCTGAGAAATCCGTCCGTTTTCGTCATTTGTTATCGAATCGACTTAAAGCCAGATCGTCACATTGGCCGCTCTTCTCTCTGAAACGGTTACATTTATCGTCTGCAAAGCTATGTCGCGTGCTGCGGTATGTTGAAACACTAAAAGCACCATAGTAGAACACAGAAGAAGCTTCTAAGTTAAGGTAATAGCCAGTAAGAAGTACTACAATTCAAGTTTTAGTTGTCGATTATTCACTTTTTAGCCGGCTTTGGTAGCTTGGACATGACCTAGGACCTTAAGATTTTGCATGAAAGGAGTACTTGCAGCCGCGTTGCACGGGAGAATGTGAAATGTGTTCATATGTAGTAAAAACCTGAGAAATCCGTCCGTTTTCGTCATTTGTTATCGAATCGACTTAAAGCCAGATCGTCACATTGGCCGCTCCACTCTCTGCAACGGTTCATTTATCGTCTGCAAAGCTATGTCGCGCGCTGCAGTATGCGGAAACGCTAAAAGCACCATAGTAGAACACAGAAGAAGCTTCTAAGTTGAAGTAATAGCCAGTAAGAGGTAGTACAATTCAAGTTTTAGTTGTCGATTATTCACTTTTTAGCCGGCTTTGGTGGCTTGGACATGACCTAGGACGTTAAGATTTTGCATGAAAGGAGGACTGGCAGCCGCGTTGCACGGGAGAATGTGAAAAGTGTTCATATGTAGTAAAAACCTGAGAAATCCGTCCGTTTTCGTCATCTGTGATCGAATCGCCTTAAAGCCAGTTGGTCACATTGGCCGCTCTACTCTCTGAAACGCTTACACTTATCGTCTGCAAAGCTATGTCGCGTGCTGCGGTATGCCGAAACACTAAAAGCACCATAGTAGAATACAGAAGAAGCTTCTAAGTTGAAGTAATAGCCAGTAAGAAGTTGTACAATTTAAGTTTTAGTTGTCGATTATTCACATTTTAACCGGCTTTGGTGGCTTGGACATGACCTAGGACCTTACGATTTTGCATGAAAGGAGGACTAGCAGCCGCGTTGCACGGGAGAATGTGAAAAGTGTTCATATGTAGTAAAAACCTGAGAAATCCGTCCGTTTTCGTCTTTGTTATCGAATCGACTTAAAGCCAGATCGTCACATTGGCCGCTCTTCTCTCTGAAACGGTTACATTTATCGTCTGCAAAGCTATGTCGCGTGCTGCGGTATGCTGAAACACTAAAAGCACCATAGTAGAACACAGAAGAAGCTTCTCAGTTGAAGTAATAGCCAGTAAGAAGTAGTACGATTCAAGTTTTAGTTATCGATTATTCACTTTTTAGCCGGCTTTGGTGGCTTTTACATGACCTAGGACCTTAAGATCTTGCATGAAAGGAGGTCTAGCAGCCGCGTTGCATGGGAGAATGTGAAAAGTGTTCATATGAAGTAAAAAACCTGAGAAATCCGTCCGTTTTCGTCATTTGTTATCGAATCGACTTAAAGCCAGATCGTCACATTGGCCGCTTTTCTCTCTGAGGCGGTTACATTTATCGTCTGCAAAGCTATGTCGCCTGCTGCGGTATGCGGAGACACTGAAAGTACCATAGTAGAACACAGAAGAAGCTTCTAAGTTGAAGTAATAGCCAGTAAGAAGTTATACGATTCAAGTTTTAGTAGTCGATTATTCACATTTTAGCCGGCTTTGGTGGCTTGGACATGACCTAGGACGTTAAGATTTTGCATGAAAGGAGGACTAGCAGCCGCGTTGCACGGGAGAATGTGAAAAGTGTTCATATGTAGTAAAAACTTGCGAAATCCATCCGTTTTCGTCATTTGTTATCGAATCGATTTAAAGCCAGATCGTCACAGTGGCCGCTCTTCTCTCTGAAACGGTTACATTTATCGTCTGCAAAGCTATGTCGCGTGCTGCGGTGTGCGGAGACACTAAAAGCACCATAGTAGAACACAGAAGAAGCTTCTAAGTTGAAGTAATAGTTAGTAAGAAGTAGTACAATTCAAGTTTTAGTTATCGATTATTCACTTTTCAGCCGGCTTTGGTGGCTTGGACTTGACCTAGGACCTTAAGATTTTGCATGAAAGGAGGTCTAGCAGCCGCGTTGCATGGGAGAATGTGAAAAGTGTTCATATGTAGTAAAAACCTGAGAAACCCGTCCGTTTTCGTCATTTGTTATCGAATCGACTTAAAGCCAGATCGTCACATTGGCCGCTTTTCTCTCTGAGACGGTTACATTTATCGTCTGCAAAGCTACGTCGCATGCTGCGGTGTGCGGAGACTCTAAAAGCACCATAGTAGAACACAGAAGAAGCTTCCAAGTTGGAGTAATAGCCAGTAAGAAGTAGTACAATTCAAGTTTTAATTATCGATTATTCACTTTTTAGCCGGCTTTGGTGGCTTTTACATGACCTAGGACCTTAAGATTTTGCATGAAAGGAGGACTAGCAGCCGCGTTGCACGGGAGAATGTGAAAAGTGTTCATATGTAGTAAAAACCTGCGAAATCCGTCCGTTTTCGTCATTTGTTATCAAATCGACTTGAAGCCAGATCGTCACATTGGCCGCTCTTCTCTCTGAAACGGTTACATTTATCGTCTGCAAAGCTATGTCGCGTGCTGCTGTAAGCGGAGACACTAAAAGCACCATAGTACAACACAGAAGAAGCTTATAAGTTGAAGTAATAGTTAGTAAGAAGTAATACAATTCAAGTTTTAGTTGTCGATTTTTTACATTTTAGCCGTCTCTGGTGACTTGGACATGACCTAGGACCTTAAGATTTTGCATGAAAGGAGGACTAGCAGCCGCGTTGCATGGGAGAATGTGAAAAGTGTTCATATGTAGTAAAAACCTGAGAAATGTGTCCGTTTTCGTCATTTGTTATCGAATCGACTTAAAGCCAGATCGTCACATTGGCCGCTGTTCTCTCTGAGACGGTTATATTTATCGTCTGCAAAGCTATGTCGCGTGCTGCGATATGCGGTAACACTAAAAGCACCATAGTAGAACACAGAAGAAGCTTCTATGTTGAAGAAATAGCCAGTAAGAAGTAGTACAATTCAACTTTTAGTTGTCGATTATTCACTTTTTAGATGACTTTGGTGGCTTGGACATGACCTAGGACCTTAAGATTTTGCATGAAAGGAGGACTGGCAGCCGCGTTGCACAGGAGAATGTGAAAAGTGTTCATATGTAGTAAAAACCTGAGAAACCCGTCTGTTTTCGTCATTTGTTATCGAAACGACTTAAAGCCAGATCGTCACATTGGCCGCTTTTCTCTCTGAGAAGGTTACATTTATTGTCTGCATAGCTATGTCGCGTGCTGCGGTATGCGGAGACACTAAAAGCACCATAGTAGAACACAGAAGAAGCTTCTAAGTTGAAGTAATAGCCAGTAAGAAGTAGTACAATTGAAGTTTTAGTTGTCGATTATTCACTTTTTAGCCGGCTTTGGTGGCTTGGAGATGACCTAGGACCTTAAGAATTTGCATGAAAGGAGTACTTGCAGCCGCGTTGCACGGGAGAATGTGAAATGTGTTCATATGTAGTAAAAACCTGAGAAATCCGTCCGTTTTCGTCATTTGTTATCGAATCGACTTAAAGCCAGATCGTCACATTGGCCGCCTTTCTCTCTGAGAAGGTTACATTTATCATCTGCAAAATTATGTCGCTGCTGCGGTATGTTGAAACACTAAAAGCACCATAGTAGAACACAGAAGAAGCTTCTAAGTTGAAGTAATAGCCAGTAAGAAGTAATACAATTCAATATTTAGTTGTCGATTATTCACATTTTAGCAGGCTTTGGTGGCTTGGACATGACCTAGGACCTTAAGATTTTGCATGAAAGGTGGACTAGCAGCCGCGTTGCACGGGAGAATGTGAAAAGTGTTCATATGTAGTAAAAACCTGAGAAATCCGTCCGTTTTCGTCATTTGTTATCGAATCGCCTTAAAGCCAGATCGTCATATTGGCCGCTCTACTCTGTGAAACGGTTACACTTATCGTCTGCAAAGCTATGTCGCGTGCTGCGGTATGCCGAAACACTAAAAGCACCATAGTAGAACACAGAAGAAGCTTCTAAGTTGAAGTAATAGCCAGAAAGAAATAGTACAATTTAAGTTTTAGTTGCCGATTATTCTCATTTTAGCCCGCTTTGGTGGCTTGGACATGACCTAGGACCCTAAGATTTTGCATGAAAGGAGGACTAGCAGCCGCGTTGGACGGGAGAATGTGAAAAGTGTTCATATGTAGTAAAAACCTGAGAAATCCGTCCGTTTTCGTCATTTGTTATCGAATCGGCTTAAAGCCAGATCGTCACATTGGCCGCTCTTCTCTCTGAAACGGTTACATTTATCGTCTGCAAAGCTATGTCGCGTGCTGCGGTATGTTGAAACACTAAAGGCACCATAGTAGAACACAGAAGAAGCTTCTAAGTTGAAGTAATAGCCAGTAAGAAGTACTACAATTCAAGTTTTAGTTGTCGATTATTCACTTTTTAGCCGGCTTTGGTAGCTTGGACATGACCTAGGACCTTAAGATTTTGCATGAAAGGAGTACTTGCAGCCGCGTTGCACGGGAGAATGTGAAATGTGTTCATATGTAGTAAAAACCTGAGAAATCCGTCCGTTTTCGTCATTTGTTATCGAATCGACTTAAAGCCAGATCGTCACATTGGCCGCTCCACTCTCTGCAACGGTTCATTTATCGTCTGCAAAGCTATGTCGCGCGCTGCAGTATGCGGAAACGCTAAAAGCACCATAGTAGAACACAGAAGAAGCTTCTAAGTTGAAGTAATAGCCAGTAAGAGGTAGTACAATTCAAGTTTTAGTTGTCGATTATTCACTTTTTAGCCGGCTTTGGTGGCTTGGACATGACCTAGGACGTTAAGATTTTGCATGAAAGGAGGACTGGCAGCCGCGTTGCACGGGAGAATGTGAAAAGTGTTCATATGTAGTAAAAACCTGAGAAATCCGTCCGTTTTCGTCATCTGTGATCGAATCGCCTTAAAGCCAGTTGGTCACATTGGCCGCTCTACTCTCTGAAACGCTTACACTTATCGTCTGCAAAGCTATGTCGCGTGCTGCGGTATGCCGAAACACTAAAAGCACCATAGTAGAACACAGAAGAAGCTTCTCAGTTGAAGTAATAGCCAGTAAGAAGTAGTACGATTCAAGTTTTAGTTATCGATTATTCACTTTTTAGCCGGCTTTGGTGGCTTTTACATGACCTAGGACCTTAAGATCTTGCATGAAAGGAGGTCTAGCAGCCGCGTTGCATGGGAGAATGTGAAAAGTGTTCATATGAAGTAAAAAACCTGAGAAATCCGTCCGTTTTCGTCATTTGTTATCGAATCGACTTAAAGCCAGATCGTCACATTGGCCGCTTTTCTCTCTGAGACGGTTACATTTATCGTCTGCAAAGCTATGTCGCCTGCTGCGGTATGCGGAGACACTGAAAGTACCATAGTAGAACACAGAAGAAGCTTCTAAGTTGAAGTAATAGCCAGTAAGAAGTTATACGATTCAAGTTTTAGTAGTCGATTATTCACATTTTAGCCGGCTTTGGTGGCTTGGACATGACCTAGGACGTTAAGATTTTGCATGAAAGGAGGACTAGCAGCCGCGTTGCACGGGAGAATGTGAAAAGTGTTCATATGTAGTAAAAACTTGCGAAATCCATCCGTTTTCGTCATTTGTTATCGAATCGATTTAAAGCCAGATCGTCACAGTGGCCGCTCTTCTCTCTGAAACGGTTACATTTATCGTCTGCAAAGCTATGTCGCGTGCTGCGGTGTGCGGAGACACTAAACGCACCATAGTAGAACACAGAAGAAGCTTCTAAGTTGAAGTAATAGTTAGTAAGAAGTAGTACAATTCAAGTTTTAGTTATCGATTATTCACTTTTCAGCCGGCTTTGGTGGCTTGGACTTGACCTAGGACCTTAAGATTTTGCATGAAAGGAGGTCTAGCAGCCGCGTTGCATGGGAGAATGTGAAAAGTGTTCATATGTAGTAAAAACCTGAGAAACCCGTCCGTTTTCGTCATTTGTTATCGAATCGACTTAAAGCCAGATCGTCACATTGGCCGCTTTTCTCTCTGAGACGGTTACATTTATCGTCTGCAAAGCTACGTCGCATGCTGCGGTGTGCGGAGACTCTAAAAGCACCATAGTAGAACACAGAAGAAGCTTCCAAGTTGGAGTAATAGCCAGTAAGAAGTAGTACAATTCAAGTTTTAATTATCGATTATTCACTTTTTAGCCGGCTTTGGTGGCTTTTACATGACCTAGGACCTTAAGATTTTGCATGAAAGGAGGACTAGCAGCCGCGTTGCACGGGAGAATGTGAAAAGTGTTCATATGTAGTAAAAACCTGCGAAATCCGTCCGTTTTCGTCATTTGTTATCAAATCGACTTGAAGCCAGATCGACACATTGGCCGCTCCTCTCTCTGAAACGGTTACATTTATCGTCTGCAAAGCTATGTCGCGTGCTGCTGTAAGCGGAGACACTAAAAGCACCATAGTACAACACAGAAGAAGCTTATAAGTTGAAGTAATAGTTAGTAAGAAGTAATACAATTCAAGTTTTAGTTGTCGATTTTTTACATTTTAGCCGTCTCTGGTGACTTGGACATGACCTAGGACCTTAAGATTTTGCATGAAAGGAGGACTAGCAGCCGCGTTGCATGGGAGAATGTGAAAAGTGTTCATATGTAGTAAAAACCTGAGAAATGTGTCCGTTTTCGTCATTTGTTATCGAATCGACTTAAAGCCAGATCGTCACATTGGCCGCTGTTCTCTCTGAGACGGTTATATTTATCGTCTGCAAAGCTATGTCGCGTGCTGCGATATGCGGTAACACTAAAAGCACCATAGTAGAACACAGAAGAAGCTTCTATGTTGAAGAAATAGCCAGTAAGAAGTAGTACAATTCAACTTTTAGTTGTCGATTATTCACTTTTTAGATGACTTTGGTGGCTTGGACATGACCTAGGACCTTAAGATTTTGCATGAAAGGAGGACTGGCAGCCGCGTTGCACAGGAGAATGTGAAAAGTGTTCATATGTAGTAAAAACCTGAGAAACCCGTCCGTTTTCGTCATTTGTTATCGAAACGACTTAAAGCCAGATCGTCACATTGGCCGCTTTTCTCTCTGAGAAGATTACATTTATTGTCTGCATAGCTATGTCGCGTGCTGCGGTATGCGGAGACACTAAAAGCACCATAGTAGAACACAGAAGAAGCTTCTAAGTTGAAGTAATAGCCAGTAAGAAGTAGTACAATTCAAGTTTTAGTTGTCGATTATTCACTTTTTAGCCGGCTTTGGTGGCTTGGAGATGACCTAGGACCTTAAGAATTTGCATGAAAGGAGTACTTGCAGCCGCGTTGCACGGGAGAATGTGAAATGTGTTCATATGTAGTAAAAACCTGAGAAATCCGTCCGTTTTCGTCATTTGTTATCGAATCGACTTAAAGCCAGATCGTCACATTGGCCGCCTTTCTCTCTGAGAAGGTTACATTTATCATCTGCAAAATTATGTCGCGTGCTGCGGTATGCGGAGACACTAAAAGCACCATAGTAGAACGCAGAAGAAGCTTCTAAGTTGAAGTAATAGCCAGTAAGAAGTAATACAATTCAAGTTTTAGTTGTCGATTATTCACATTTTAGCCGGCTTTGGTGGCTTAAACGTGACCTAGCACCTTAAGATTTTGCATGAAAGGAGGACTAGCAGCCGCATTGCTCGGGAGAATGTGAAAACTGTTCATATGTGGTAAAAACCTGAGAAATCCGTCAGTTTTCGTCATTTGTTATCGAATCGACTTAAAGCCAGATCGTCAATTTGGCCGCTTTTCTCTCTGAGACGGTTACATTTATCGTCTGCAAAGCTATGTCGCATGCTGCGGTAAGCGGAGACACTAAAAGCACCATAGTAGAATACAGAAGAAGCTTCTAAGTTGAAGTAATAGCCAGTAAGAAGTAGTGCAATTCAAGTTTTAGTTATCGATTATTCACTTTTTGGCCGGCTTTGGCGGCTTTTACATGACCTAGGACCTTAAGATTTTGCATGAAAGGAGGTCTAGCAGCCGCGTTGTATGGGAGAATGTGAAAAGTGTTCATATGTAGTAAAAACCTGAGAAATCCGTCCGTTTTCGTTATTTTTTATCGAATCGACTTAAAGCCAGATCGTCACATTGGCCGCTTTTCTCTCTGAGACGGTTACATTTATCGTCTGCAAAGCTATGTCGCGTGCTGCGGTCTGCGGAGACACTAAAAGCACCATAGGAGAACACAGAAGAAGCTTTTAAGTTGAAGTAAAAGAAAGTAAGAAGTAGCACAATTGAAGTTTTAGTTGTCGTTTATTCACTTTTTAGCCGGCTTTGGTGGCCTGGACATGACCTAGGACCTTAAGATTTTGCATGAAAGGAGGACTAGCAGCCGAGTTGCATGGCAGAATGTGAAAAGTGTTCATATGTAGTAAAAACCTAGGAAATCCGTCCGTTTTCGTCATTTGTTATCGAATCGACTTAAAGCCAGATCGTCACATTGGCCGCCTTTCTCACTGAGAAGGTTACATTTATCATCTGCAAAACTATGTCGCGTGCTGCGGTATGCGGAGACACTAAAAGCACCATAGTAGAACGCAGAAGAAGCTTCTAAGTTGAAGTAATAGCCAGTGAGAAGTAATACAATTCAAGTTTTAGTTGTCGATTATTCACATTTTAGCCGGCTTTGGTGGCTTGGACATGACCTAGCACCTTAAGATTTTGCATGAAAGGAGGACTAGCAGCCGCGTTGCTCGGGAGAATGTGAAAAGTGTTCATATGTAGTAAAAACCTGAGAAATCCGTCAGTTTTCGTCATTTGTTATCGAATCGACTTAAAGCCAGATCGTCAATTTGGCCGCTTTTCTCTCTGAGACGGTTACATTTATCGTCTGCAAAGCTATGTCGCATGCTGCGGTATGCGGAGACACTAAAAGCACCATAGTAGAATACAGAAGAAGCTTCTAAGTTGAAGTAATAGCCAGTAAGAAGTAGTGCAATTCAAGTTTTAGTTATCGATTATTCACTTTTTAGCCGGCTTTGGCGGCTTTTACATGACCTAGGACCTTAAGATTTTGCATGAAAGGAGGTCTAGCAGCCGCGTTGTATGGGAGAAAGTGAAAAGTGTTCATATGTAGTAAAAACCTGAGAAATCCGTCCGTTTTCTTCATTTTTTATCGAATCGACTTAAAGCCAGATCGTCACATTGGCCGCTTTTCTCTCTGAGACGGTTACATTTATCGTCTGCAAAGCTATGTCGCGTGCTGCGGTCTGCGGAGACACTAAAAGCACCATAGGAGAACACAGAAGAAGCTTTTAAGTTGAAGTAAAAGAAAGTAAGAAGTAGCACAATTGAAGTTTTAGTTGTCGTTTATTCACTTTTTAGCCGGCTTTGGTGGCCTGGACATGACCTAGGACCTTAAGATTTTGCATGAAAGGAGGACTAGCAGCCGAGTTGCATGGCAGAATGTGAAAAGTGTTCATATGTAGTAAAAACCTAGGAAATCCGTCCGTTTTCGTCATTTGTTATCGAATCGACTTACAGGTAGATCGTCACATTGGCCGCCTTTCTCACTGAGAAGGTTACATTTATCATCTGCAAAACTACGTCGCGTGCTGCGGTATGCGGAGACACTAAAAGCACAATAGTAGAACGCAGAAGAAGCTTCTAAGTTGAAGTAATAGCCAGTAAGAAGTAATACAATTCAAGTTTTAGTTGTCGATTATTCACATTTTAGCCGGCTTTGGTGACTTGGACATGACCTAGCACCTTAAGATTTTGCATGAAAGGAGGACTAGCAGCCGCGTTGCTCGGGAGAATGTGAAAAGTGTTCATATGTAGTAAAAACCTGAGAAATCCGTCAGTTTTCGTCATTTGTTATCGAATCGACTTAAAGCCAGATCGTCAATTTGGCCGCTTTTCTCTCTGAGACGGTTACATTTATCGTCTGCAAAGCTATGTCGCATGCTGCGGTATGCGGAGACACTAAAAGCACCATAGTAGAATACAGAAGAAGCTTCTAAGTTGAAGTAATAGCCAGTAAGAAGTAGTGCAATTCAAGTTTTAGTTATCGATTATTCACTTTTTAGCCGGCTTTGGCGGCTTTTACATGACCTAGGACCTTAAGATTTTGCATGAAAGGAGGTCTAGCAGCCGCGTTGTATGGGAGAAAGTGAAAAGTGTTCATATGTAGTAAAAACCTGAGAAATCCGTCCGTTTTCTTCATTTTTTATCGAATCGACTTAAAGTCAGATCGTCACATTGGCCGCTTTTCTCTCTGAGACGGTTACATTTATCGTCTGCAAAGCTATGTCGCGTGCTGCGGTCTGCGGAGACACTAAAAGCACCATAGGAGAACACAGAAGAAGCTTTTAAGTTAAAGTAAAAGAAAGTAAGAAGTAGCACAATTGAAGTTTTAGTTGTCGTTTATTCACTTTTTAGCCGGCTTTGGTGGCCTGGACATGACCTAGGACCTTAAGATTTTGCATGAAAGGAGGACTAGCAGCCGAGTTGCATGGCACAATGTGAAAAGTGTTCATATGTGGTAAAAACCTAGGAAATCCGTCCGTTTTCGTCATTTGTTATCGAATCGACTTACAGGTAGATCGTCACATTGGCCGCCTTTCTCACTGAGAAGGTTACATTTATCATCTGCAAAACTATGTCGCGTGCTGCGGTATGCGGAGACACTAAAAGCACAATAGTAGAACGCAGAAGAAGCTTCTAAGTTGAAGTAATACCCAGTAAGAAGTAATACAATTCAAGTTTTAGTTGTCGATTATTCACATTTTAGCCGGCTTTGGTGGCTTGGACACGACCTAGCACCTTAAGATTTTGCATGAAAGGAGGACTAGCAGCCGCGTTGCTCGGGAGAATGTGAAAACTGTTCATATGTAGTAAAAACCTGAGAAATCCGTCAGTTTTCGTCATTTGTTATCGAATCGACTTAAAGCCAGATCGTCAATTTGGCCGCTTTTCTCTCTGAGACGGTTACATTTATCGTCTGCAAAGCTATGTCGCATGCTGCGGTATGCGGAGACACTAAAAGCACCATAGTAGAATACAGAAGAAGCTTCTAAGTTGAAGTAATAGCCAGTAAGAAGTAGTGCAATTCAAGTTTTAGTTATCGATTATTCACTTTTTAGCCGGCTTTGGCGGCTTTTACATGACCTAGGACCTTAAGATTTTGCATGAAAGGAGGTCTAGCAGCCGCGTTGTATGGGAGAAAGTGAAAAGTGTTCATATGTAGTAAAAACCTGAGAAATCCGTCCGTTTTCTTCATTTTTTATCGAATCGACTTAAAGCCAGATCGTCACATTGGCCGCTTTTCTCTCTGAGACGGTTACATTTATCGTCTGCAAAGCTATGTCGCGTGCTGCGGTCTGCGGAGACACTAAAAGCACCATAGGAGAACACAGAAGAAGCTTTTAAGTTGAAGTAAAAGAAAGTAAGAAGTAGCACAATTGAAGTTTTAGTTGTCGTTTATTCACTTTTTAGTCGGCTTTGGTGGCCTGGACATGACCTAGGACCTTAAGAATTTGCATGAAAGGAGGACTAGCAGCCGAGTTGCATGGCAGAATGTGAAAAGTGTTCATATGTAGTAAAAACCTAGGAAATCCGTCCGTTTTCGTCATTTGTTATCGAATCGACTTAAAGCCAGATCGTCACATTGGCCGCCTTTCTCACTGAGAAGGTTACATTTATTGTCTGCAAAGCTATGTCGCGTGCTGCAGTATGCGGAGACACTAAAAGCACCATAGAAGAACACAGATGATGCTTCTAAGTTGAAGTAATAGCCAGTAAGATGTAGTACAATTAAAGTTTTAGTTGTCGATTATTCACTTTTTAGCCGGCTTTGGTGGCTTGGACATCACCTAGGACGTTAAGATTATGCATGAAAGGAGGACTTGCAGCCGCGTTGCACGGGAGAATGTGAAAAGTGTTCATATGTGGTAATAACCTGAGAAATGCTTGCGTTTTCGTCATTTGTTATCGAATCGACTTAAAGCCAGATCGTCACATTGGCCGCTTTTCTCTCTGAGACGGTTGCATTTATCGTCTGCAAAGCTATGTCGTGTGCTGCGGTATGCGGAGACACTAAAAGCACCATAGTAGAACACAGAAGAAGCTTCTAAGTTGAAGTAATAGCCAGTAAGGAGTAGTACAATTGAAGTTTTAGTTGTCGATTATTAACTTTTTAGCCGGCTTTGGTGGATTGGATATGACCTAGGACCTTAAGATTTTGCATGAAAGGAGGACTAGCAGCCGCGTTGCACGGGAGAATGTGAAAAGTGTTCATATGTAGCAAAAACCTGAGAATTCCGTCAGTTTTCGTCATTTGGTATCGAATCGACTTAAAGCCAGATCGTCACATTGGCTGCTCTTCTCTCTGAAACGGTTACATTTATCGTCTACAAAGCTATGTCGCGTGCTGCGTTATGCAGAAACACTAAAAGCACCATAGTAGAACACAGAAGAAGCTTCTATGTTGAAGTAATAGCCAGTAAGAAGTAGTACAATTGAAGTTTTAGTTGTCGATTATTCACTTTTTAGCCGGCTTTGGTGGCGTGGACATGAGGTGGAACCATAAGACTTTGCATGAAAGGAGGACTGGCAGCCGCGTTGCACGGGAGAATGTGAAAAGTGTTCATATGTAGTAAAAACCTGAGAAACCCGTCCGTTTTCGTCATTTGTTATCGAATCGACTTAAAGCCAGATCGTCACATTGGCCGCTTTTCTCTCTGAGAAGGTTACATTTATTGTCTGCATAGCTATGTCGCATGCTGCGGTATGCGGAGACACTAAAAGCACCATAGTAGAACACAGAAGAAGCTTCTAAGTTGAAGTAATAGCCAGTAAGAAGTAGTACAATTCAACTTTTAGTTGTCGATTATTCACTTTTTAGCCGGCTTTGGTGGCTTGGACATGACCAAGGACCTTAAGAATTTGCATGAAAGGAGTACTTGCAGCCGCGTTGCACGGGAGAATGTGAAATGTGTTCATATGTAGTAAAAACCTGAGAAATCCGTCCGTTTTCGTCATTTGTTATCGAATCGACTTAAAGCCAGATCGTCAAATTGGCCGCCTTTCTCTCTGAGAAGGTTACATTTATTGTCTGCAAAGCTATGTCGCGTGCTGCGGTATGCGGAGACACTAAAAGCACCATAGAAGAACACAGAAGATGCTTCTAAGTTGAAGTAATAGCCAGTAAGAAGTAGTACAATTCAAGTTTTAGTTGGTGATTATTCACTTTTTAGCCGGCTTTGGTGGCTTGGACATGACCTAGGACGTTAAGATTTTGCATGAAAGGAGGACTAGCATCCGCGTTGCATGGGAGAATGTGAAAAGTGTTCATATGTAGTAAAAACCTGAGAAATCCGTCCGTTTTCGTCATTTGTTATCGAATCGACTTAAAGCCAGATCGTCAAATTGGCCGCTTTTCTCTCTGAGACGGTTACATTTATCGTCTGCAAAGCTATGTCGCGTGCTGCGGTATGCGGAGACACTAAACGCACCATAGTAGAACACAGAAGAAGCTTCTAAGTTGAAGTAATAGCCAGTAATAAGTAGTACAATTCAAGTTTTAGTTGTCGATTATTCACTTTTTAGCCGGCATTGGTAGCTCGGACATCACCTAGGACGTTAAGATTTTGCATGAAAGGAGGACTGGCAGCCGCGTTGCACGGGGGAATATAAAAAGTGTTCATATGTAGTAAAAACCTGAGAAATCCGTCCGTTTTCGTCATTTGTTATCGAATCGACTTAAAGCCAGATCGTCACATTGGCCGCCTTTCTCTCTGAGAAGGTTACATTTATTGTCTGCAAAGCTATTTCGCGTGCTGCGGTATGCGGAGACACTAAAAGCACCATAGAAGAACACAGAAGATGCTTCTAAGTTGAAGTAATAGCCAGTAAGAAGTAGTACAATTCAAGTTTTAGTTGGTGATTATTCACTTTTTAGCCGGCTTTGGTGGCTTGGACATGACCTAGGACGTTAAGATTTTGCATGAAAGGAGGACTAGCATCCGCGTTGCATGGGAGAATGTGAAAAGTGTTCATATGTAGTAAAAACCTGAGAAATCCGTCCGTTTTCGTCATTTGTTATCGAATCGACTTAAAGCCAGATCGTCAAATTGGCCGCTTTTCTCTCTGAGACGGTTACATTTATCGTCTGCAAAGCTATGTCGCGTGCTGCGGTATGCGGAGACACTAAACGCACCATAGTAGAACACTGAAGAAGCTTCTAAGTTGAAGCAATAGCCAGAAAGAAGTAGTACAATTGAAGTTTTAGTTGTCGATTATTCACTTTTTAGCCGGCTTTGGTGGCTTGGACATGACCTAGGACCATAAGATTTTGCATGAAAGGAGGACTACCAGCCGCGTTGCACGGGAGAATGTGAAAAGTGTTCATATGTAGTAAAAACCTGAGAAATCCGTCCGTTTTCGTCATTTGTTATCGAATCGACTTAAAGGCAGATCGTCACACTGGCCCCTTTTCTCTCTGAGACGGTTACATTTATCGTCTGCAACGCTATGTCGCGTGCTGCGGTATGCGGAGACACTAAAAGCACCATAGTAGAACACAGAAGAAGCTTCTAAGTTGAAGTAATAGCCAGTAAGAAGTAATACAATTCAAGTTTTAGTTGTCGATTATTCACATTTTAGCAGGCTTTGGTGGCTTGGACATGACCTAGGACCTTAAGATTTTGCATGAAAGGTGGACTAGCAGCCGCGTTGCACGGGAGAATGTGAAAAGTGTTCATATGTAGTAAAAACCTGAGAAATCCGTCCGTTTTCGTCATTTGTTATCGAATCGACTTTAAGCCAGATCGTCACATTGGCCGCTCTTCTCTCTGAAACGGTTACATTTATCGTCTACAAAGCTATGTCGCGTGCTGCGTTATGCGGAAACACTAAAAGCACCATAATAGAACACAGAAGAAGCTTCTATGTTGAAGTAATAGATAGTAAGAAGTAGTACAATTGAAGTTTTAGTTGTCGATTATTCACTTTTTAGCCGGCTTTGGTGGCTTGGATATGAGGTGGAACCATAAGATTTTGCATGAAAGGAAGACTAGCAGCCACGTTGCACGGGAGAATGTGAAAAGTGGTCATATGTAGTAAAAACCTGAAAAATGCGTCCGTTTTCGTCATTTGTTATCGAATCGAATTAAAGCCACATAGTCACATTGGCCGCTTTTCTCTCTGAGACTGTTACATTTATCGTCTGCAAAGCTGTGTCGCGTGCTGCGGTCTGCGGAGACACTAAAAGCACCATAGGAGAACACAGAAGAAGCTTCTAAGTTGAAGTAATAGCCAGTAAGAAGTAGTACAATTTAAGTTTTAGTTGTCGATTATTCACATTTTAGCCGGCTTTGGTGGCTTGGACATGACCTAGGACCATAAGATTTTGCATGAAAGGAGGACTAGTTGCCGCGTTGCATGGGAGAAAGTGAAAAGAGTTCATATGTAGTAAAAACCTGAGAAATCCGTCCGTTTTCGTCATTTGTTATCGAATCGACTTAAAGGCAGTTCGTCACATTGGCCGCTTTTCTCTCTGAGACGGTTACATTTATCGTCTGCAAAGCTATGTCGCGTTCTGCGGTATGCGGAGACACTAAAAGCACCATAGTAGAACACAGAAGAAGCTTCTAAGTTGAAGTAATAGCCAGTAAGAAGTAGTACAATACAAGTTTTAGTTATCGATTATTCACTTTTTAGCCGGCTTTGGCGGCTTTTACATGACCTAGGACCTTAAGATTTTGCATGAAAGGAGGTCTAACAGCCGCGTTGTATGGGAGAAAGTGAAAAGTGTTCATATGTAGTAAAAACCTGAGAAATCCGTCCGTTTTCTTCATTTTTTATCGAATCGACTTAAAGCCAGATCGTCACATTGGCCGCTTTTCTCTCTGAGACGGTTACATTTATCGTCTGCAAAGCTATGTCGCGTGCTGCGGTCTGCGGAGACACTAAAAGCACCATAGGAGAACACAGAAGAAGCTTTTAAGTTGAAGTAAAAGAAAGTAAGAAGTAGCACAATTGAAGTTTTAGTTGTCGTTTATTCACTTTTTAGTCGGCTTTGGTGGCCTGGACATGACCTAGGACCTTAAGAATTTGCATGAAAGGAGGACTAGCAGCCGCGTTGCACGGGAGAATGTGAAAAGTGTTCATATGTAGCAAAAACCTGAGAATTCCGTCAGTTTTCGTCATTTGGTATCGAATCGACTTAAAGCCAGATCGTCACATTGGCTGCTCTTCTCTCTGAAACGGTTACATTTATCGTCTACAAAGCTATGTCGCGTGCTGCGTTATGCAGAAACACTAAAAGCACCATAGTAGAACACAGAAGAAGCTTCTATGTTGAAGTAATAGCCAGTAAGAAGTAGTACAATTCAACTTTTAGTTGTCGATTATTCACTTTTTAGCCGGCTTTGGTGGCGTGGACATGAGGTGGAACCATAAGACTTTGCATGAAAGGAGGACTGGCAGCCGCGTTGCACGGGAGAATGTGAAAAGTGTTCATATGTAGTAAAAACCTGAGAAACCCGTCCGTTTTCGTCATTTGTTATCGAATCGACTTAAAGCCAGATCGTCACATTGGCCGCTTTTCTCTCTGAGAAGGTTACATTTATTGTCTGCATAGCTATGTCGGCTGCTGCTTTATGCGGAGACACTAAAAGCACCATAGTAGAACACAGAAGAAGCTTCTAAGTTGAAGTAATAGCCAGTAAGAAGTAGTACAATTCAACTTTTAGTTGTCGATTATTCACTTTTTAGCCGGCTTTGGTGGCTTGGACATGACCAAGGACCTTAAGATTTTGCATGAAAGGAGTACTTGCAGCCGCGTTGCACGGGAGAATGTGAAATGTGTTCATATGTAGTAAAAACCTGAGAAATCCGTCCGTTTTCGTCATTTGTTATCGAATCGACTTAAAGCCAGATCGTCAAATTGGCCGCCTTTCTCTCTGAGAAGGTTACATTTATTGTCTGCAAAGCTATGTCGCGTGCTGCGGTATGCGGAGACACTAAAAGCACCATAGAAGAACACAGAAGATGCTTCTAAGTTGAAGTAATAGCCAGTAAGAAGTAGTACAATTCAAGTTTTAGTTGGTGATTATTCACTTTTTAGCCGGCTTTGGTGGCTTGGACATGACCTAGGACGTTAAGATTTTGCATGAAAGGAGGACTAGCATCCGCGTTGCATGGGAGAATGTGAAAAGTGTTCATATGTAGTAAAAACCTGAGAAATCAGTCCGTTTTCGTCATTTGTTATCGAATCGACTTAAAGCCAGATCGTCAAATTGGCCGCTTTTCTCTCTGAGACGGTTACATTTATCGTCTGCAAAGCTATGTCGCGTGCTGCGGTATGCGGAGACACTAAACGCACCATAGTAGAACACAGAAGAAGCTTCTAAGTTGAAGTAATAGCCAGTAATAAGTAGTACAATTCAAGTTTTAGTTGTCGATTATTCACTTTTTAGCCGGCATTGGTAGCTCGGACATCACCTAGGACGTTAAGATTTTGCATGAAAGGAGGACTGGCAGCCGCGTTGCACGGGGGAATATAAAAAGTGTTCATATGTAGTAAAAACCTGAGAAATCCGTCCGTTTTCGTCATTTGTTATCGAATCGACTTAAAGCCAGATCGTCACATTGGCCGCCTTTCTCTCTGAGAAGGTTACATTTATTGTCTGCAAAGCTATTTCGCGTGCTGCGGTATGCGGAGACACTAAAAGCACCATAGAAGAACACAGAAGATGCTTCTAAGTTGAAGTAATAGCCAGTAAGAAGTAGTACAATTCAAGTTTTAGTTGGTGATTATTCACTTTTTAGCCGGCTTTGGTGGCTTAACATGACCTAGGACGTTAAGATTTTGCATGAAAGGAGGACTAGCATCCACGTTGCATGGGAGAATGTGAAAAGTGTTCATATGTAGTAAAAACCTGAGAAATCCGTCCGTTTTCGTCATTTGTTATCGAATCGACTTAAAGCCAGATCGTCAAATTGGCCGCTTTTCTCTCTGAGACGGTTACATTTATCGTCTGCAAAGCTATGTCGCGTGCTGCGGTATGCGGAGACACTAAACGCACCATAGTAGAACACTGAAGAAGCTTCTAAGTTGAAGCAATAGCCAGAAAGATGTAGTACAATTGAAGTTTTAGTTGTCGATTATTCACTTTTTAGCCGGCTTTGGTGGCTTGGACATGACCTAGGACCATAAGATTTTGCATGAAAGGAGGACTAACAGCCGCGTTGCACGGGAGAATGTGAAAAGTGTTCATATGTAGTAAAAACCTGAGAAATCCGTCCGTTTTCGTCATTTGTTATCGAATCGACTTAAAGGCAGATCGTCACACTGGCCCCTTTTCTCTCTGAGACGGTTACATTTATCGTCTGCAACGCTATGTCGCGTGCTGCGGTATGCGGAGACACTAAAAGCACCATTGTAGAACACAGAAGAAGCTTCTAAGTTGAAGTAATAGCCAGTAAGAAGTAATACAATTCAAGTTTTAGTTGTCGATTATTCACATTTTAGCAGGCTTTGGTGGCTTGGACATGACCTAGGACCTTAAGATTTTGCATGAAAGGTGGACTAGCAGCCGCGTTGCACGGGAGAATGTGAAAAGTGTTCATATGTAGTAAAAACCTGAGAAATCCGTCCGTTTTCGTCATTTGTTATCGAATCGACTTTAAGCCAGATCGTCACATTGGCCGCTCTTCTCTCTGAAACGGTTACATTTATCGTCTACAAAGCTATGTCGCGTGCTGCGTTATGCGGAAACACTAAAAGCACCATAATAGAACACAGAAGAAGCTTCTATGTTGAAGTAATAGATAGTAAGAAGTAGTACAATTGAAGCTTTAGTTGTCGATTATTCACTTTTTAGCCGGCTTTGGTGGCTTGGATATGAGGTGGAACCATAAGATTTTGCATGAAAGGAAGACTAGCAGCCACGTTGCACGGGAGAATGTGAAAAGTGGTCATATGTAGTAAAAACCTGAAAAATGCGTCCGTTATCGTCATTTGTTATCGAATCGAATTAAAGCCACATAGTCACATTGGCCGCTTTTCTCTCTGAGACTGTTACATTTATCGTCTGCAAAGCTGTGTCGCGTGCTGCGGTCTGCGGAGACACTAAAAGCACCATAGGAGAACACAGAAGAAGCTTCTAAGTTGAAGTAATAGCCAGTAAGAAGTAGTACAATTTAAGTTTTAGTTGTCGATTATTCACATTTTAGCCGGCTTTGGTGGCTTGGACATGACCTAGGACCATAAGATTTTGCATGAAAGGAGGACTAGTTGCCGCGTTGCATGGGAGAAAGTGAAAAGAGTTCATATGTAGTAAAAACCTGAGAAATCCGTCCGTTTTCGTCATTTGTTATCGAATCGACTTAAAGCCAGTTCGTCACATTGGCCGCTTTTCTCTCTGAGACGGTTACATTTATCGTCTGCAAAGCTATGTCGCGTGCTGCGGTATGCGGAGACACTAAAAGCACCATAGTAGAACACAGAAGAAGCTTCTAAGTTGAAGTAATAGCCAGTAAGAAGTAGTACAATTCAAGTTTTAGTTGTCGATTATTCACTTTTTAGCCGGCTTTGGTGGCTTGGACATGACCTAGGACCATAAGATTTTGCATGAAAGGAGGACTAGCAGCCGCGTTGCACGGGAGAATGTGAAAAGTGTTCATATGTAGTAAAAGCCTGAGAAATCCGTCCGTTTTCGTCATTTGTTATCGAATCGTCTTAAAGCCAGTTCGTCACATGGGCCGCTTTTCTCTCTGAGACTGTTACATTTATCTTCTGCAAAGCTATGTCACGTGCTGCGGTCTGCGGAGACACTAAAAGCACCATAGGAGAACACAGAAGAAGCTTCTAAGTTGAAGTAATAGAAAGTAAGAAGTAGTACAATTGAAGTTTTAGTTGTCGATTATTCACTTTTTAGCCGGCTTTGGTGGCTTGGACATGACCTAGGACCTTAAGATTTTGCATGAAAGGAGGACTAGCAGCCGCGTTGCATGGCAGAATGTGAAAAGTGTTCATATGTAGTAAAAACCAGAGAAATGCGTCCGTTTTCGTCATTTGTTATCGAATTGACTTGAAGCCAGATCGTCACATTGGCCGCTTTTCTCTCTGAGTCGGTTACATTTATCGTCTGCAAAGCTATGTCGCGTGCTGCGGTATGCGGAGACACTAAAAACACCATAGTAGAACACAGAAGAAGCTTCTAAGTTGAAGTAATAGCCAGTAAGAAGAAATACAATTCAAGTTTTAGTTGTCGATTATTCACATTTTAGCCGGCTTTGGTGGCTTGGACATGACCTAGGACCTTAACATTTTGCCTGAAAGGAGGACTAGCAGCCGCGTTGCACGGGAGAATGTGAAAAGTGTTCATATGTAGTAAAAACCTGAGAAATCCGTCCGTTTTCGTCATTTGTTATCGAATCGACTTAAAGCCAGATCGTCATATTGGCCGCTCTTCTCTCTGAAACGGTTACATTTATCGTCTGCAAAGCTATGTAGCGTGCTGCGGTATGCGGAGACATTAAAAGCACCATAGTAGAACACAGTAGGAACTTCAAAGTTGAAGTAATAGCCAGTAAGAAGTAGTACAATTCAAGTTTTAGTTGTCGATTATTCACTTTTTAGCCGGCTTTGGTGGCTTGGATATGACCTAGGACCATAAGATTTTGCATGAAAGGAGGACTAGCAGACGCGTTGCACGGGAGAATGTGAAAAGTGTTCATATGTAGTAAAAACCTGAGAAATCCGTCCGTTTTCGTCATTTGTTATCGAATCGACTTAAAGCCACATAGTCACATTGGCCGCTCTACTCTCTGAAACGGTTACATTTATCGTCTGCAAAGCTATGTCGCGTGCTGCAGTATGCGCACACACTAAAAGCACCATAGTAGAACACTGAAGAAGCTTCTATGTTGAAGTAATAGCCAGTAAGAAGTAGTGCAATTGAAGTTTTAGTTGTCGATTATTCACATTTTAGCCGGCTTTGGTGGCTTGGACATGAGGTGGAACCATAAAATTTTGCATGAAAGGAAGACTAGCAGCCACGTTGCACCGGAGAATGTGAAAAGTGTTCATATGTAGTAAAAACCTGAGAAATCCATCGTTTTCGTCATTTGTTATCAAATCGTCTTAAAGCCAGATCGTCACTTTGGCTGCTTTTCTCTCTGAGACGGTTACATTTATCGTCTGCAAATCTATGTCGCCTGCTGTGGTATGCGGAGACACTAAAAGCACCATAGTAGAACACTGAAGAAGCTTCTAAGTTGAAGCAATAGCCAGTAAGAAGTAGTAAAATTGAAGTTTTAGTTGTCGATAATTCACTTTTTAGCCGGCTTTGGTGGCTTGGACATGACCTAGGATAATAAGATTTTGCATGAAAGGAGGACTAACAGCCGCGTTGCACGGGAGAATGTGAAAAGTGTTCATATGTAGTAAAAACTTGCGAAATCCATCCGTTTTCGTCATTTGTTATCGAATCGATTTAAAGCCAGATCGTCACAGTGGCCGCTCTTCTCTCTGAAACGGTTACATTTATCGTCTGCAAAGCCGTGTCGCGTGCTGCGGTGTGCGGAGACACTAAAAGCACCATAGTAGAACACAGAAGAAGCTTCTAAGTTGAAGTAATAGTTAGTAAGAAGTAGTACAATTCAAGTTTTAGTTATCGATTATTCACTTTTCAGCCGGCTTTGGTGGCTTGGACTTGACCTAGGACCTTAAGATTTTGCATGAAAGGAGGTCTAGCAGCCGCGTTGCATGGGAGAATGTGAAAAGTGTTCATATGTAGTAAAAACCTGAGAAACCCGTCCGTTTTCGTCATTTGTTATCGAATCGACTTAAAGCCAGATCGTCACATTGGCCTCTTTTCTCTCTGAGACGGTTACATTTATCGTCTGCAAAGCTACGTCGCATGCTGCGGTGTGCGGAGACTCTAAAAGCACCATAGTAGAACACAGAAGAAGCTTCCAAGTTGAAGTAATAGCCATTAAGAAGTAGTACAATTCAAGTTTTAGTTGTCGATTATTCACTTTTTAGCCGGCTTTGGTGGCTTGGAGATGACCTAGGACCTTAAGAATTTGCATGAAAGGAGTACTTGCAGCCGCGTTGCACGGGAGAATGTGAAATGTGTTCATATGTAGTAAAAACCTGAGAAATCCGTCCGTTTTCGTCATTTGTTATCGAATCGACTTAAAGCCAGATCGTCACATTGGCCGCCTTTCTCTCTGAGAAGGTTACATTTATCATCTGCAAAATTATGTCGCGTGCTGCGGTATGCGGAGACACTAAAAGCACCATAGTAGAACGCAGAAGAAGCTTCTAAGTTGAAGTAATAGCCAGTAAGAAGTAATACAATTCAAGTTTTAGTTGTCGATTATTCACATTTTAGCCGGCTTTGGTGGCTTAAACGTGACCTAGCACCTTAAGATTTTGCATGAAAGGAGGACTAGCAGCCGCGTTGCTCGGGAGAATGTGAAAACTGTTCATATGTGGTAAAAACCTGAGAAATCCGTCAGTTTTCGTCATTTGTTATCGAATCGACTTAAAGCCAGATCGTCAATTTGGCCGCTTTTCTCTCTGAGACGGTTACATTTATCGTCTGCAAAGCTATGTCGCATGCTGCGGTATGCGGAGACACTAAAAGCACCATAGTAGAATACAGAAGAAGCTTCTAAGTTGAAGTAATAGCCAGTAAGAAGTAGTGCAATTCAAGTTTTAGTTATCGATTATTCACTTTTTAGCCGGCTTTGGCGGCTTTTACATGACCTAGGACCTTAAGATTTTGCATGAAAGGAGGTCTAGCAGCCGCGTTGTATGGGAGAATGTGAAAAGTGTTCATATGTAGTAAAAACCTGAGAAATCCGTCCGTTTTCGTTATTTTTTATCGAATCGACTTAAAGCCAGATCGTCACATTGGCCGCTTTTCTCTCTGAGACGGTTACATTTATCGTCTGCAAAGCTATGTCGCGTGCTGCGGTCTGCGGAGACACTAAAAGCACCATAGGAGAACACAGAAGAAGCTTTTAAGTTGAAGTAAAAGAAAGTAAGAAGTAGCACAATTGAAGTTTTAGTTGTCGTTTATTCACTTTTTAGCCGGCTTTGGTGGCCTGGACATGACCTAGGACCTTAAGATTTTGCATGAAAGGAGGACTAGCAGCCGAGTTGCATGGCAGAATGTGAAAAGTGTTCATATGTAGTAAAAACCTAGGAAATCCGTCCGTTTTCGTCATTTGTTATCGAATCGACTTAAAGCCAGATCGTCACATTGGCCGCCTTTCTCACTGAGAAGGTTACATTTATCATCTGCAAAACTATGTCGCGTGCTGCGGTATGCGGAGACACTAAAAGCACCATAGTAGAACGCAGAAGAAGCTTCTAAGTTGAAGTAATAGCCAGTAAGAAGTAATACAATTCAAGTTTTAGTTGTCGATTACTCACATTTTAGCCGGCTTTGGTGGCTTGGACATGACCTAGCACCTTAAGATTTTGCATGAAAGGAGGACTAGCAGCCGCGTTGCTCGGGAGAATGTGAAAAGTGTTCATATGTAGTAAAAACCTGAGAAATCCGTCAGTTTTCGTCATTTGTTATCGAATCGACTTAAAGCCAGATCGTCAATTTGGCCGCTTTTCTCTCTGAGACGGTTACATTTATCGTCTGCAAAGCTATGTCGCATGCTGCGGTATGCGGAGACACTAAAAGCACCATAGTAGAATACAGAAGAAGCTTCTAAGTTGAAGTAATAGCCAGTAAGAAGTAGTGCAATTCAAGTTTTAGTTATCGATTATTCACTTTTTAGCCGGCTTTGGCGGCTTTTACATGACCTAGGACCTTAAGATTTTGCATGAAAGGAGGTCTAGCAGCCGCGTTGTATGGGAGAAAGTGAAAAGTGTTCATATGTAGTAAAAACCTGAGAAATCCGTCCGTTTTCTTCATTTTTTATCGAATCGACTTAAAGCCAGATCGTCACATTGGCCGCTTTTCTCTCTGAGACGGTTACATTTATCGTCTGCAAAGCTATGTCGCGTGCTGCGGTCTGCGGAGACACTAAAAGCACCATAGGAGAACACAGAAGAAGCTTTTAAGTTGAAGTAAAAGAAAGTAAGAAGTAGCACAATTGAAGTTTTAGTTGTCGTTTATTCACTTTTTAGCCGGCTTTGGTGGCCTGGACATGACCTAGGACCTTAAGATTTTGCATGAAAGGAGGACTAGCAGCCGAGTTGCATGGCAGAATGTGAAAAGTGTTCATATGTAGTAAAAACCTAGGAAATCCGTCCGTTTTCGTCATTTGTTATCGAATCGACTTACAGGTAGATCGTCACATTGGCCGCCTTTCTCACTGAGAAGGTTACATTTATCATCTGCAAAACTATGTCGCGTGCTGCGGTATGCGGAGACACTAAAAGCACAATAGTAGAACGCAGAAGAAGCTTCTAAGTTGAAGTAATACCCAGTAAGAAGTAATACAATTCAAGTTTTAGTTGTCGATTATTCACATTTTAGCCGGCTTTGGTGGCTTGGACACGACCTAGCACCTTAAGATTTTGCATGAAAGGAGGACTAGCAGCCGCGTTGCTCGGGAGAATGTGAAAACTGTTCATATGTAGTAAAAACCTGAGAAATCCGTCAGTTTTCGTCATTTGTTATCGAATCGACTTAAAGCCAGATCGTCAATTTGGCCGCTTTTCTCTCTGAGACGGTTACATTTATCGTCTGCAAAGCTATGTCGCATGCTGCGGTATGCGGAGACACTAAAAGCACCATAGTAGAATACAGAAGAAGCTTCTAAGTTGAAGTAATAGCCAGTAAGAAGTAGTGCAATTCAAGTTTTAGTTATCGATTATTCACTTTTTAGCCGGCTTTGGCGGCTTTTACATGACCTACGACCTTAAGATTTTGCATGAAAGGAGGTCTAGCAGCCGCGTTGTATGGGAGAAAGTGAAAAGTGTTCATATGTAGTAAAAACCTGAGAAATCCGTCCGTTTTCTTCATTTTTTATCGAATCGACTTAAAGCCAGATCGTCACATTGGCCGCTTTTCTCTCTGAGACGGTTACATTTATCGTCTGCAAAGCTATGTCGCGTGCTGCGGTCTGCGGAGACACTAAAAGCACCATAGGAGAACACAGAAGAAGCTTTTAAGTTGAAGTAAAAGAAAGTAAGAAGTAGCACAATTGAAGTTTTAGTTGTCGTTTATTCACTTTTTAGTCGGCTTTGGTGGCCTGGACATGACCTAGGACCTTAAGAATTTGCATGAAAGGAGGACTAGCAGCCGAGTTGCATGGCAGAATGTGAAAAGTGTTCATATGTAGTAAAAACCTAGGAAATCCGTCCGTTTTCGTCATTTGTTATCGAATCGACTTAAAGCCAGATCGTCACATTGGCCGCCTTTCTCACTGAGAAGGTTACATTTATTGTCTGCAAAGCTATGTCGCGTGCTGCAGTATGCGGAGACACTAAAAGCACCATAGAAGAACACAGATGATGCTTCTAAGTTGAAGTAATAGCCAGTAAGATGTAGTACAATTAAAGTTTTAGTTGTCGATTATTCACTTTTTAGCCGGCTTTGGTGGCTTGGACATCACCTAGGACGTTAAGATTATGCATGAAAGGAGGACTTGTAGCCGCGTTGCACGGGAGAATGTGAAAAGTGTTCATATGTGGTAATAACCTGAGAAATGCTTGCGTTTTCGTCATTTGTTATCGAATCGACTTAAAGCCAGATCGTCACATTGGCCGCTTTTCTCTCTGAGACGGTTACATTTATCGTCTGCAAAGCTATGTCGTGTGCTGCGGTATGCGGAGACACTAAAAGCACCATAGTAGAACACAGAAGAAGCTTCTAAGTTGAAGTAATAGCCAGTAAGGAGTAGTACAATTGAAGTTTTAGTTGTCGATTATTAACTTTTTAGCCGGCTTTGGTGGATTGGACATGACCTAGGACCTTAAGATTTTGCATGAAAGGAGGACTAGCAGCCGCGTTGCACGGGAGAATGTGAAAAGTGTTCATATGTAGCAAAAACCTGAGAATTCCGTCAGTTTTCGTCATTTGGTATCGAATCGACTTAAAGCCAGATCGTCACATTGGCTGCTCTTCTCTCTGAAACGGTTACATTTATCGTCTACAAAGCTATGTCGCGTGCTGCGTTATGCAGAAACACTAAAAGCACCATAGTAGAACACAGAAGAAGCTTCTATGTTGAAGTAATAGCCAGTATGAAGTAGTACAATTGAAGTTTTAGTTGTCGATTATTCACTTTTTAGCCGGCTTTGGTGGCGTGGACATGAGGTGGAACCATAAGACTTTGCATGAAAGGAGGACTGGCAGCCGCGTTGCACGGGAGAATGTGAAAAGTGTTCATATGTAGTAAAAACCTGAGAAACCCGTCCGTTTTCGTCATTTGTTATCGAATCGACTTAAAGCCAGATCGTCACATTGGCCGCTTTTCTCTCTGAGAAGGTTACATTTATTGTCTGCATAGCTATGTCGCATGCTGCGGTATGCGGAGACACTAAAAGCACCATAGTAGAACACAGAAGAAGCTTCTAAGTTGAAGTAATAGCCAGTAAGAAGTAGTACAATTCAACTTTTAATTGTCGATTATTCACTTTTTAGCCGGCTTTGGTGGCTTGGACATGACCAAGGACCTTAAGAATTTGCATGAAAGGAGTACTTGCAGCCGCGTTGCACGGGAGAATGTGAAATGTGTTCATATGTAGTAAAAACCTGAGAAATCCGTCCGTTTTCGTCATTTGTTATCGAATCGACTTAAAGCCAGATCGTCAAATTGGCCGCCTTTCTCTCTGAGAAGGTTACATTTATTGTCTGCAAAGCTATGTCGCGTGCTGCGGTATGCGGAGACACTAAAAGCACCATAGAAGAACACAGAAGATGCTTCTAAGTTGAAGTAATAGCCAGTAAGAAGTAGTACAATTCAAGTTTTAGTTGGTGATTATTCACTTTTTAGCCGGCTTTGGTGGCTTGGACATGACCTAGGACGTTAAGATTTTGCATGAAAGGAGGACTAGGATCCGCGTTGCATGGGAGAATGTGAAAAGTGTTCATATGTAGTAAAAACCTGAGAAATCCGTCCGTTTTCGTCATTTGTTATCGAATCGACTTAAAGCCAGATCGTCAAATTGGCCGCTTTTCTCTCTGAGACGGTTACATTTATCGTCTGCAAAGCTATGTCGCGTGCTGCGGTATGCGGAGACACTAAACGCACCATTTTAGAACACTGAAGAAGCTTCTACGTTGAAGCAATAGCCAGAAAGAAGTAGTACAATTGAAGTTTTAGTTGTCGATTATTCACTTTTTAGCCGGCTTTGGTGGCTTGGACATGACCTAGGACCATAAGATTTTGCATGAAAGGAGGACTAACAGCCGCGTTGCACGGGAGAATGTGAAAAGTGTTCATATGTAGTAAAAACCTGAGAAATCCGTCCGTTTTCGTCATTTGTTATCGAATCGACTTAAAGGCAGATCGTCACACTGGCCCCTTTTCTCTCTGAGACGGTTACATTTATCGTCTGCAACGCTATGTCGCGTGCTGCGGTATGCGGAGACACTAAAAGCACCATAGTAGAACACAGAAGAAGCTTCTAAGTTGAAGTAATAGCCAGTAAGAAGTAATACAATTCAAGTTTTAGTTGTCGATTATTCACATTTTAGCAGGCTTTGGTGGCTTGGACATGACCTAGGACCTTACGATTTTGCATGAAAGGTGGACTAGCAGCCGCGTTGCACGGGAGAATGTGAAAAGTGTTCATATGTAGTAAAAACCTGAGAAATCCGTCCGTTTTCGTCATTTGTTATCGAATCGACTTTAAGCCAGATCGTCACATTGGCCGCTCTTCTCTCTGAAACGGTTACATTTATCGTCTACAAAGCTATGTCGCGTGCTGCGTTATGCGGAAACACTAAAAGCACCATAATAGAACACAGAAGAAGCTTCTATGTTGAAGTAATAGATAGTAAGAAGTAGTACAATTGAAGTTTTAGTTGTCGATTATTCACTTTTTAGCCGGCTTTGGTGGCTTGGATATGAGGTGGAACCATAAGATTTTGCATGAAAGGAAGACTAGCAGCCACGTTGCACGGGAGAATGTGAAAAGTGGTCATATGTAGTAAAAAACTGAAAAATGCGTCCGTTTTCGTCATTTGTTATCGAATCGAATTAAAGCCACATAGTCACATTGGCCGCTTTTCTCTCTGAGACTGTTACATTTATCGTCTGCAAAGCTGTGTCGCGTGCTGCGGTCTGCGGAGACAACAAAAGCACCATAGGAGAACACAGAAGAAGCTTCTAAGTTGAAGTAATAGCCAGTAAGAAGTAGTACAATTTAAGTTTTAGTTGTCGATTATTCACATTTTAGCCGGCTTTGGTGGCTTGGACATGACCTAGGACCATAAGATTTTGCATGAAAGGAGGACTAGTTGCCGCGTTGCATGGGAGAAAGTGAAAAGAGTTCATATGTAGTAAAAACCTGGGAAATCCGTCCGTTTTCGTCATTTGTTATCGAATCGACTTAAAGGCAGTTCGTCACATTGGCCGCTTTTCTCTCTGAGACGGTTACATTTATCGTCTGCAAAGCTATGTCGCGTGCTGCGGTATGCGGAGACACTAAAAGCACCATAGTAGAACACAGAAGAAGCTTCTAAGTTGAAGTAATAGCCAGTAAGAAGTAGTACAATTCAAGTTTTAGTTATCGATTATTCACTTTTTAGCCGGCTTTGGCGGCTTTTACATGACCTAGGACCTTAAGATTTTGCATGAAAGGAGGTCTAACAGCCGCGTTGTATGGGAGAAAGTGAAAAGTGTTCATATGTAGTAAAAACCTGAGAAATCCGTCCGTTTTCTTCATTTTTTATCGAATCGACTTAAAGCCAGATCGTCACATTGGCCGCTTTTCTCTCTGAGACGGTTACATTTATCGTCTGCAAAGCTATGTCGCGTGCTGCGGTCTGCGGAGACACTAAAAGCACCATAGGAGAACACAGAAGAAGCTTTTAAGTTGAAGTAAAAGAAAGTAAGAAGTAGCACAATTGAAGTTTTAGTTGTCGTTTATTCACTTTTTAGTCGGCTTTGGTGGCCTGGACATGACCTAGGACCTTAAGAATTTGCATGAAAGGAGGACTAGCAGCCGAGTTGCATGGCAGAATGTGAATAGTGTTCATATGTAGTAAAAACCTAGGAAATCCGTCCGTTTTCGTCATTTGTTATCGAATCGACTTAAAGCCAGATCGTCACATTGGCCGCCTTTCTCACTGAGAAGGTTACATTTATTGTCTGCAAAGCTATGTCGCGTGCTGCAGTATGCGGAGACACTAAAAGCACCATAGAAGAACACAGATGATGCTTCTAAGTTGAAGTAATAGCCAGTAAGATGTAGTACAATTAAAGTTTTAGTTGTCGATTATTCACTTTTTAGCCGGCTTTGGTGGCTTGGACATCACCTAGGACGTAAAGATTATGCATGAAAGGAGGACTTGCAGCCGCGTTGCACGGGAGAATGTGAAAAGTGTTCATATGTGGTAAAAACCTGAGAAATGCTTGCGTTTTCGTCATTTGTTATCGAATCGACTTAAAGCCAGATCGTCACATTGGCCGCTTTTCTCTCTGAGACGGTTACATTTATCGTCTGCAAAGCTATGTCGTGTGCTGCGGTATGCGGAGACACTAAAAGCACCATAGTAGAACACAGAAGAAGCTTCTAAGTTGAAGTAATAGCCAGTAAGAAGTAGTACAATTGAAGTTTTAGTTGTCGATTATTAACTTTTTAGCCGGCTTTGGTGGATTGGACATGACCTAGGACCTTAAGATTTTGCATGAAAGGAGGACTAGCAGCCGCGTTGCACGGGAGAATGTGAAAAGTGTTCATATGTAGCAAAAACCTGAGAATTCCGTCAGTTTTCGTCATTTGGTATCGAATCGACTTAAAGCCAGATCGTCACATTGGCTGCTCTTCTCTCTGAAACGGTTACATTTATCGTCTACAAAGCTATGTCGCGTTCTGCGTTATGCAGAAACACTAAAAGCACCATAGTAGAACACAGAAGAAGCTTCTATGTTGAAGTAATAGCCAGTAAGAAGTAGTACAATTCAACTTTTAGTTGTCGATTATTCACTTTTTAGCCGGCTTTGGTGGCGTGGACATGAGGTGGAACCATAAGACTTTGCATGAAAGGAGGACTGGCAGCCGCGTTGCACGGGAGAATGTGAAAAGTGTTCATATGTAGTAAAAACCTGAGAAACCCGTCCGTTTTCGTCATTTGTTATCGAATCGACTTAAAGCCAGATCGTCACATTGGCCGCTTTTCTCTCTGAGAAGGTTACATTTATTGTCTGCATAGCTATGTCGCATGCTGCGGTATGCGGAGACACTAAAAGCACCATAGTAGAACACAGAAGAAGCTTCTAAGTTGAAGTAATAGCCAGTAAGAAGTAGTACAATTCAACTTTTAGTTGTCGATTATTCACTTTTTAGCCGGCTTTGGTGGCTTGGACATGACCAAGGACCTTAAGAATTTGCATGAAAGGAGTACTTGCAGCCGCGTTGCACGGGAGAATGTGAAATGTGTTCATATGTAGTAAAAACCTGAGAAATCCGTCCGTTTTCGTCATTTGTTATCGAATCGACTTAAAGCCAGATCGTCAAATTGGCCGCCTTTCTCTCTGAGAAGGTTACATTTATTGTCTGCAAAGCTATGTCGCGTGCTGCGGTATGCGGAGACACTAAAAGCACCATAGAAGAACACAGAAGATGCTTCTAAGTTGAAGTAATAGCCAGTAAGAAGTAGTACAATTCAAGTTTTAGTTGGTGATTATTCACTTTTTAGCCGGCTTTGGTGGCTTGGACATGACCTAGGACGTTAAGATTTTGCATGAAAGGAGGACTAGCATCCGCGTTGCATGGGAGAATGTGAAAAGTGTTCATATGTAGTAAAAACCTGAGAAATCAGTCCGTTTTCGTCATTTGTTATCGAATCGACTTAAAGCCAGATCGTCAAATTGGCCGCTTTTCTCTCTGAGACGGTTACATTTATCGTCTGCAAAGCTATGTCGCGTGCTGCGGTATGCGGAGACACTAAAAGCACCATAGTAGAACACAGAAGAAGCTTCTAAGTTGAAGTAATAGCCAGTAAGAAGTAGTACAATTCAAGTTTTAGTTATCGATTATTCACTTTTTAGCCGGCTTTGGCGGCTTTTACATGACCTAGGACCTTAAGACTTTGCATGAAAGGAGGTCTAACAGCCGCGTTGTATGGTAGAAAGTGAAAAGTGTTCATATGTAGTAAAAACCTGAGAAATCCGTCCGTTTTCTTCATTTTTTATCGAATCGACTTAAAGCCAGATCGTCACATTGGCCGCTTTTCTCTCTGAGACGGTTACATTTATCGTCTGCAAAGCTATGTCGCGTGCTGCGGTCTGCGGAGACACTAAAAGCACCATAGGAGAACACAGAAGAAGCTTTTAAGTTGAAGTAAAAGAAAGTAAGAAGTAGCACAATTGAAGTTTTAGTTGTCGTTTATTCACTTTTTAGTCGGCTTTGGTGGCCTGGACATGACCTAGGACCTTAAGAATTTGCATGAAAGGAGGACTAGCAGCCGAGTTGCATGGCAGAATGTGAATAGTGTTCATATGTAGTAAAAACCTAGGAAATCCGTCCGTTTTCGTCATTTGTTATCGAATCGACTTAAAGCCAGATCGTCACATTGGCCGCCTTTCTCACTGAGAAGGTTACATTTATTGTCTGCAAAGCTATGTCGCGTGCTGCAGTATGCGGAGACACTAAAAGCACCATAGAAGAACACAGATGATGCTTCTAAGTTGAAGTAATAGCCAGTAAGATGTAGTACAATTAAAGTTTTAGTTGTCGATTATTCACTTTTTAGCCGGCTTTGGTGGCTTGGACATCACCTAGGACGTTAAGATTATGCATGAAAGGAGGACTTGCAGCCGCGTTGCACGGGAGAATGTCAAAAGTGTTCATATGTGGTAAAAACCTGAGAAATGCTTGCGTTTTCGTCATTTGTTATCGAATCGACTTAAAGCCAGATCGTCACATTGGCCGCTTTTCTCTCTGAGACGGTTACATTTATCGTCTGCAAAGCTATGTCGTGTGCTGCGGTATGCGGAGACACTAAAAGCACCATAGTAGAACACAGAGGAAGCTTCTAAGTTGAAGTAATAGCCAGTAAGAAGTAGTACAATTGAAGTTTTAGTTGTCGATTATTAACTTTTTAGCCGGCTTTGGTGGATTGGACATGACCTAGGACCTTAAGATTTTGCATGAAAGGAGGACTAGCAGCCGCGTTGCACGGGAGAATGTGAAAAGTGTTCATATGTAGCAAAAACCTGAGAATTCCGTCAGTTTTCGTCATTTGGTATCGAATCGACTTAAAGCCAGATCGTCACATTGGCTGCTCTTCTCTCTGAAACGGTTACATTTATCGTCTACAAAGCTATGTCGCGTGCTGCGTTATGCAGAAACACTAAAAGCACCATAGTAGAACACAGAAGAAGCTTCTATGTTGAAGTAATAGCCAGTAAGAAGTAGTACAATTCAACTTTTAGTTGTCGATTATTCACTTTTTAGCCGGCTTTGGTGGCGTGGACATGAGGTGGAACCATAAGACTTTGCATGAAAGGAGGACTGGCAGCCGCGTTGCACGGGAGAATGTGAAAAGTGTTCATATGTAGTAAAAACCTGAGAAACCCGTCCGTTTTCGTCATTTGTTATCGAATCGACTTAAAGCCAGATCGTCACATTGGCCGCTTTTCTCTCTGAGAAGGTTACATTTATTGTCTGCATAGCTATGTCGCATGCTGCGGTATGCGGAGACACTAAAAGCACCATAGTAGAACACAGAAGAAGCTTCTAAGTTGAAGTAATAGCCAGTAAGAAGTAGTACAATTCAACTTTTAGTTGTCGATTATTCACTTTTTAGCCGGCTTTGGTGGCTTGGACATGACCAAGGACCTTAAGAATTTGCATGAAAGGAGTACTTGCAGCCGCGTTGCACGGGAGAATGTGAAATGTGTTCATATGTAGTAAAAACCTGAGAAATCCGTCCGTTTTCGTCATTTGTTATCGAATCGACTTAAAGCCAGATCGTCAAATTGGCCGCCTTTCTCTCTGAGAAGGTTACATTTATTGTCTGCAAAGCTATGTCGCGTGCTGCGGTATGCGGAGACACTAAAAGCACCATAGAAGAACACAGAAGATGCTTCTAAGTTGAAGTAATAGCCAGTAAGAAGTAGTACAATTCAAGTTTTAGTTGGTGATTATTCACTTTTTAGCCGGCTTTGGTGGCTTGGACATGACCTAGGACGTTAAGATTTTGCATGAAAGGAGGACTAGCATCCGCGTTGCATGGGAGAATGTGAAAAGTGTTCATATGTAGTAAAAACCTGAGAAATCAGTCCGTTTTCGTCATTTGTTATCGAATCGACTTAAAGCCAGATCGTCAAATTGGCCGCTTTTCTCTCTGAGACGGTTACATTTATCGTCTGCAAAGCTATGTCGCGTGCTGCGGTATGCGGAGACACTAAACGCACCATAGTAGAACACAGAAGAAGCTTCTAAGTTGAAGTAATAGCCAGTAATAAGTAGTACAATTCAAGTTTTAGTTGTCGATTATTCACTTTTTAGCCGGCATTGGTAGCTCGGACATCACCTAGGACGTTACGATTTTGCATGAAAGGAGGACTGGCAGCCGCGTTGCACGGGGGAATATAAAAAGTGTTCATATGTAGTAAAAACCTGAGAAATCCGTCCGTTTCGTCATTTGTTATCGAATCGACTTTAAGCCAGATCGTCACATTGGCCGCTCTTCTCTCTGAAACGGTTACATTTATCGTCTACAAAGCTATGTCGCGTGCTGCGTTATGCGGAAACACTAAAAGCACCATAATAGAACACAGAAGAAGCTTCTATGTTGAAGTAATAGATAGTAAGAAGTAGTACAATTGAAGTTTTAGTTGTCGATTATTCACTTTTTAGCCGGCTTTGGTGGCTTGGATATGAGGTGGAACCATAAGATTTTGCATGAAAGGAAGACTAGCAGCCACGTTGCACGGGAGAATGTGAAAAGTGGTCATATGTAGTAAAAACCTGAAAAATGCGTCCGTTTTCGTCATTTGTTATCGAATCGAATTAAAGCCACATAGTCACATTGGCCGCTTTTCTCTCTGAGACTGTTACATTTATCGTCTGCAAAGCTGTGTCGCGTGCTGCGGTCTGCGGAGACACTAAAAGCACCATAGGAGAACACAGAAGAAGCTTCTAAGTTGAAGTAATAGCCAGTAAGAAGTAGTACAATTTAAGTTTTAGTTGTCGATTATTCACATTTTAGCCGGCTTTGGTGGCTTGGACATGACCTAGGACCATAAGATTTTGCATGAAAGGAGGACTAGTTGCCGCGTTGCATGGGAGAAAGTGAAAAGAGTTCATATGTAGTAAAAACCTGAGAAATCCGTTCCGTTTTCGTCATTTGTTATCGAATCGACTTAAAGCCAGTTCGTCACATTGGCCGCTTTTCTCTCTGAGACGGTTACATTTATCGTCTGCAAAGCTATGTCGCGTGCTGCGGTATGCGGAGACACTAAAAGCACCATAGTAGAACACAGAAGAAGCTTCTAAGTTGAAGTAATAGCCAGTAAGAAGTAGTACAATTCAAGTTTTAGTTGTCGATTATTCACTTTTTAGCCGGCTTTGGTGGCTTGGACATGACCTAGGACCATAAGATTTTGCATGAAAGGAGGACTAGCAGCCGCGTTGCACGGGAGAATGTGAAAAGTGTTCATATGTAGTAAAAGCCTGAGAAATCCGTCCGTTTTCGTCATTTGTTATCGAATCGTCTTAAAGCCAGTTCGTCACATTGGCCGCTTTTCTCTCTGAGACTGTTACATTTATCTTCTGCAAAGCTATGTCACGTGCTGCGGTCTGCGGAGACACTAAAAGCACCATAGGAGAACACAGAAGAAGCTTCTAAGTTGAAGTAATAGAAAGTAAGAAGTAGTACAATTGAAGTTTTAGTTGTCGATTATTCACTTTTTAGCCGGCTTTGGTGGCTTGGACATGACCTAGGACCTTAAGATTTTGCATGAAAGGAGGACTAGCAGCCGCGTTGCATGGCAGAATGTGAAAAGTGTTCATATGTAGTAAAAACCAGAGAAATGCGTCCGTTTTCGTCATTTGTTATCGAATTGACTTGAAGCCAGATCGTCACATTGGCCGCTTTTCTCTCTGAGTCGGTTACATTTATCGTCTGCAAAGCTATGTCGCGTGCTGCGGTATGCGGAGACACTAAAAGCACCATAGTAGAACACAGAAGAAGCTTCTAAGTTGAAGTAATAGCCAGTAAGAAGTAGTAAAATTGAAGTTTTAGTTGTCGATTATTCACTTTTTAGCCGGCTTTGGTGGCTTGGACATGACCTGGGACCATAAGATTTTACATGAAAAGAGGACTGGCAGCCGCGTTGCACGGGAGAATGTGAAAAGTGTTCATATGTGGTAAAAACCTGATATATCCGTCCGTTTTCGTCATTTGTTATCGAATCGACTTAAAGGCAGATCGTCACATTGGCCGCTTTTCTCTCTGAGACGGTTACATTTATCGTCTGCAACGCTATGTCGCGTGCTGCGGTATGCGGAGACACTAAAAACACCATAGTAGAACACAGAAGAAGCTTCTAAGTTGAAGTAATAGCCAGTAAGAAGAAATACAATTCAAGTTTTAGTTGTCGATTATTCACATTTTAGCCGGCTTTGGTGGCTTGGACATGACCTAGGACCTTAACATTTTGCCTGAAAGGAGGACTAGCAGCCGCGTTGCACGGGAGAATGTGAAAAGTGTTCATATGTAGTAAAAACCTGAGAAATCCGTCCGTTTTCGTCATTTGTTATCGAATCGACTTAAAGCCAGATCGTCATATTGGCCGCTCTTCTCTCTGAAACGGTTACATTTATCGTCTGCAAAGCTATGTAGCGTGCTGCGGTATGCGGAGACATTAAAAGCACCATAGTAGAACACAGTAGGAACTTCAAAGTTGAAGTAATAGCCAGTAAGAAGTAGTACAATTCAAGTTTTAGTTGTCGATTATTCACTTTTTAGCCGGCTTTGGTGGCTTGGATATGACCTAGGACCATAAGATTTTGCTTGAAAGGAGGACTAGCAGACGCGTTGCACGGGAGAATGTGAAAAGTGTTCATATGTAGTAAAAACCTGAGAAATCCGTCCGTTTTCGTCATTTGTTATCGAATCGACTTAAAGCCACATAGTCACATTGGCCGCTCTACTCTCTGAAACGGTTACATTTATCGTCTGCAAAGCTATGTCGCGTGCTGCAGTATGCGCACACACTAAAAGCACCATAGTAGAACACTGAAGAAGCTTCTATGTTGAAGTAATAGCCAGTAAGAAGATGTGCAATTGAAGTTTTAGTTGTCGATTATTCACATTTTAGCCGGCTTTGGTGGCTTGGACATGAGGTGGAACCATAAAATTTTGCATGAAAGGAAGACTAGCAGCCACGTTGCACCGGAGAATGTGAAAAGTGTTCATATGTAGTAAAAACCTGAGAAATCCATCGTTTTCGTCATTTGTTATCAAATCGTCTTAAAGCCAGATCGTCACTTTGGCTGCTTTTCTCTCTGAGACGGTTACATTTATCGTCTGAAAATCTATGTCGCCTGCTGTGGTATGCGGAGACACTAAAAGCACCATAGTAGAACACTGAAGAAGCTTCTAAGTTGAAGCAATAGCCAGTAAGAAGTAGTAAAATTGAAGTTTTAGTTGTCGATTATTCACTTTTTAGCCGGCTTTGGTGGCTTGGACATGACCTAGGATAATAAGATTTTGCATGAAAGGAGGACTAACAGCCGCGTTGCACGGGAGAATGTGAAAAGTGTTCATATGTAGTAAAAACCTGAGAAATCCGTCCGTTTTCGTCATTTGTTATCGAATCGTCTTAAAGCCAGATCGTCACATTGGCCGCTTTTCTCTCTGAGACGGTTACATTTATCGTCTGCAAAGCTATGTCGCGTGCTGCGGTATGCGGAGACACTAAAAGCACCATAGTAGAACACTGAAGAAGCTTCTAAGTTGAAGCAATAGCCAGAAAGAAGTAGTACAATTGAAGTTTTAGTTGTCGATTATTCACTTTTTAGCCGGCTTTGGTGGCTTGGACATGACCTAGGATAATAAGATTTTGCATGAAAGGAGGACTTACAGCCGCGTTGCACGGGAGAATGTGAAAAGTGTTCATATGTAGTAAAAACCTGAGAAATCCGTCCGTTTTCGTCATTTGTTATCGAATCGTCTTAAGGCCAGATCGTCACATTGGCCGCTTTCCTCTCTGAGACGGTTACATTTATCGTCTGCAAAGCTATGTCGCGTGCTGCGGTATGCGGAGACACTAAAAGCACCATAGTAGAACACTGAAGAAGCTTCTAAGTTGAAGCAATAGCCAGAAAGAAGTAGTACAATTGAAGTTTTAGTTGTCGATTATTCACTTTTTAGCCGGCTTTGGTGGCTTGGACATGACCTAGGACCATAAGATTTTGCATGAAAGGAGGACTAACAGCCGCGTTGCACGGGAGAATGTGAAAAGTGGTCATATGTAGTAAAAACCTGAGAAATGCCTCCGTTTTCGTCTTTTGTTATCGAATCGAATTAAAGCCACATAGTCACATTGGCTGCTTTTCTCTCTGAGACTGTTACATTTATCGTCTGCAAAGCTGTGTCGCGTGCTGCGGTCTGCGGAGACACTAAAAG
Source organism: Schistocerca gregaria (assembly GCF_023897955.1). Lineage (NCBI taxonomy): Eukaryota > Metazoa > Arthropoda > Insecta > Orthoptera > Acrididae > Schistocerca > Schistocerca gregaria. Next base: position 1,980,566 of record NW_026061883.1, on the reverse strand, counting down.
CACCATAGGAGAACACAGAAGAAGCTTCTAAGTTGAAGTAATAGCCAGTAAGAAGTAGTACAATTTAAGTTTTAGTTGTCGATTATTCACATTTTAGCCGGCTTTGGTGGCTTGGACATGACCTAGGACCATAAGATTTTGCATGAAAGCAGGACTAGTTGCCGCGTTGCATGGGAGAAAGTGAAAAGAGTTCATATGTAGTAAAAACCTGAGAAATCCGTCCGTTTTCGTCATTTGTTATCGAATCGACTTAAAGCCAGTTCGTCACATTGGCCGCTTTTCTCTCTGAGACGGTTACATTTATCGTCTGCAAAGCTATGTCGCGTGCTGCGGTATGCGGAGACACTAAAAGCACCATAGTAGAACACAGAAGAAGCTTCTAAGTTGAAGTAATAGCCAGTAAGAAGTAGTACAATTCAAGTTTTAGTTGTCGATTATTCACTTTTTAGCCGGCTTTGGTGGCTTGGACATGACCTAGGACCATAAGATTTTGCATGAAAGGAGGACTAGCAGCCGCGTTGCACGGGAGAATGTGAAAAGTGTTCATATGTAGTAAAAGCCTGAGAAATTCGTCCGTTTTCGTCATTTGTTATCGAATCGACTTAAAGCCAGATCGTCACATTGGCCCCTCTTCTCTCTGAAACGGTTACATTTATCGTCTGCAAAGCTATGTCGCGTGCTGCAGTATGCGGAAACCCTAAAAGCACCATAGTAGAACACAGAAGAAGCTTCTAAGTTGAAGTAATAGCCAGTAAGAAGTATTTCAATTCAAATTTAGTTGTCGATTATTCACTTTTTAGCCGGCTTTGGTGGCTTGGACATGACCTAGGACCTTAAGATTTTGCATGAAAGGAGGACTAGCAGCCGCGTTGCACGGGAGAATGTGAAAAGTGTTCATATGTAGTAAAAACCTGAGAAATCCGTCCGTTTTCGTCATTTGTTATCGAATCGACTTAAAGCCAGATCGTCACATTGGCCCCTCTTCTCTCTGAAACGGTTACAATTATCGTCTGCAAAGCTATGTCGCGTGCTGCGGTATGCGGAAACACTAAGAGCACCATAGTAGAACACAGAAGAAGCTTCTATGTTGATGTGATAGCCAGTAAGAAGTAGTACAATTAAAGTTTTAGTTGTCGATTATTCACTTTTTAGCCGGCTTTGGTGGCTTTTACATGACCTAGGACCTTAAGATTTTGCATGAAAGGAGGTCTAGCAGCCGCGTTGCACGGGAGAATGTGAAAAGTGTTCATATGTAGTAAAAACCTGAGAAATCCGTCCGTTTTCGTCATTTGTTATCGAATCGACTTAAAGCCAGATCGTCACATTGGCCGCTTTTCTCTCTGAGACTGTTACATTTATCTTCTGCAAAGCTATGTCACGTGCTGCGGTCTGCGGAGACACTAAAAGCACCATAGGAGAACACAGAAGAAGCTTCTAAGTTGAAGTAATAGAAAGTAAGAAGTAGTACAATTGAAGTTTTAGTTGTCGATTATTCACTTTTTAGCCGGCTTTGGTGGCTTGGACATGACCTAGGACCTTAAGATTTTGCAAGAAAGGAGGACTAGCAGCCGCGTTGCATGGCAGAATGTGAAAAGTGTTCATATGTAGTAAAAACCAGAGAAATGCGTCTGTTTTCGTCATTTGTTATCGAATTGACTTGAAGCCAGATCGTCACATTGGCCGCTTATCTCTCTGAGACGGTTACATTTATCGTCTGCAAAGCCATGTCGCGTGCTGCGGTATGCGGAGACACTAAAAGCACTATAGTAGAACACAGAAGAAGCTTCTAAGTTGAAGTAATAGCCAGTAAGAAGTAGTAAAATTGAAGTTTTAGTTGTCGATTATTCACTTTTTAGCCGGCTTTGGTGGCTTGGACATGACCTGGGACCATAAGATTTTACATGAAAAGAGGACTGGCAGCCGCGTTGCACGGGAGAATGTGAAAAGTGTTCATATGTGGTAAAAACCTGATATATCCGTCCGTTTTCGTCATTTGTTATCGAATCGACTTAAAGGCAGATCGTCACATTGGCCGCTTTTCTCTCTGAGACGGTTACATTTATCGTCTGCAACGCTATGTCGCGTGTGCGGTATGCGGAGACACTAAAAACACCATAGTAGAACACAGAAGCAGCTTCTAAGTTGAAGTAATAGCCAGTAAGAAGAAATACAATTCAAGTTTTAGTTGTCGATTATTCACTTTTTAGCCGGCTTTGGTATCTTGGACATGACCTAGGACCATAAGATTTTGCATGAAAGGAGGACTAACAGCCGCGTTGCACGGGAGAATGTGAAAAGTGTTCATATGTAGTAAAAACCTGAGAAATCCGTCCGCTTTCGTCATTTGTTATCGAATCGACTTAAAGCCAGATCGTCACATTGGCCGCTTTTCTCTCTGGGACGGTTACATTTATCGTCTGCAAAGCTATGTCGCGTGCTGCGGTATGCGGAGACACTAAAAGCACCATAGTAGAACACAGAAGAAACTTCAAAGTTGAATCAATAGCCAGTAAGAAGTAGTACAATTCAAGTTTTAGTTGTCGATTATTCACTTTTTAGCCGGCTTTGGTGGCTTATATATGACCTAGGACCATAAGATTTTACATGAAAGGACGACTAGCAGACGCGTTGCACGGGAGAATGTGAAAAGTGTTCATATGTAGTAAAAACCTGAGAAATCCGTCCGTTTTCGTCATTTGTTATCGAATCGACTTAAAGCCACATAGACACATTGGCCGCTCTACTCTCTGAAACGGTTACATTTATCGTCTGCAAAGCTATGTCGCGTGCTGCAGTATGCGGAAACACTAAAAGCACCATAGTAGAACACAGAAGAAGCTTCTAAGTTGAAGTAATAGCCAGTAAGAAGTATTTCAATTCAAATTTAGTTGTCGATTATTCACTATTTAGCCGGCTTTGGTGGCTTGGACATGACCTAGGACCTTAAGATTTTGCATGAAAGGAGGACTAGCAGCCGCGTTGCACGGGAGAATGTGAAAAGTGTTCATATGTAGTAAAAACCTGAGAAATCCGTCCGTTTTCGTCATTTGTTATCGAATCGACTTAAAGTCAGATCGTCACATTGGCCCCTCTTCTCTCTGAAACGGTTACATTTATCGTCTACAAAGCTATGTCGCGTGCTGCGGTATGCGGAAACACTAAAAGCACCATAGTAGAACACAGAAGAAGCTTCTAAGTTGAAGTAATAGCCAGTAAGAAGTAGTACAATTCATGTTTTAGTTGTCGATTATTCACTTTTTAGCCGGCTTTGGTGCCTTGGACATGACCTGGGACCTTACGATTTTGCATGAAAGGAGGACTAGCAGCCGCGTTGCATGGGAGAATGTGAAAAGTGTTCATGTGTAGTAAAAACCTGAGAAATCCGTCCGTTTTCGTCATTTGTTATCGAATCGACTTAAAGCCAGATCGTCACATTTGCCGCCTTTCTCTCTGAGAAGGTTACACTTATTGTCTGCAAACCTATTTCGCGTGCTGCAGTATGCGGAGACACTAAAAGCACCATAGAAGAACACAGAAGGTGCTTCTAAGTTGAAGTAATAGCCAGTAAGAAGTAGTACAATTGAAGTTTTAGTTGTCGATTATTCACTTTTTAGCCGGCTTTGGTGGCTTGGACATGACCTAGGACCTTAAGATTTTGCATGAAAGGAGGACTAGCAGCCGCGTTGCACGGGAGAATGTGAAAAGTGTTCATATGTAGTAAAAACCTGAGAAATCCGTCCGTTTTCGTCATTTGTTATCGAATCGACTTAAAGCCAGATCGTCACATTGGCCGCTCTTCTCTCTGAAACGGTTACATTTATCGTCTACAAAGCTATGTCGCGTGCTGCGTTATGCGGAAACACTAAAAGCACCATAGTAGAACACTGAAGAAGCTTCTATGTTGAAGTAATAGCCAGTAAGAAGTAGTACAAATGAAGTTTTAGTTGTCGATTATTCACTTTTTAGCCGGCTTTGGTTGCTTGGACATGAGGTGGAACCATAAAATTTTGCATGAAAGGAAGACTAGCAGCCACGTTGCACCGGAGAATGCGAAAAGTGTTCATATGTAGTAAAAACCTGAGAAATCCGTCCGTTTTCGTCATTTGTTATCGAATCGTCTTAAAGTCAGATCGTCACATTGGCTGCTTTTCTTTCTGAGACGGTTACATTTGTCGTCTGCAAATCTATGTCGCGTGCTGCGGGATGCGGATACACTAAAAGCACCATAGTAGAACACAGAAAAAGCTTCTAAGTTGAAGTAATAGCCAGTAAGAAGTAATACAATTCAAGTTTTAGTTGTCGATTATTCACATTTTAGCCGGCTTTGGTGGCTTGGACATGACCTAGGACCTTAAGATTTTGCATGAAAGGAGGACTAGCAGCCGCGTTGCACGGGAGAATGTGAAAAGTGTTCATATGTAGTAAAAACCTGAGAAATCCGTCCGTTTTCGTCATTTGTTATCGAATCGACTTAAAGCCAGATCGTCACATTGGCCGCTCTTCTCTCTGAAACGGTTACATTTATCGTCTACAAAGCTATGTCGCGTGCTGCGTTATGCGGAAACACTAAAAGCACCATAGTAGAACACTGAAGAAGCTTCTATGTTGAAGTAATAGCCAGTAAGAAGTAGTACAAATGAAGTTTTAGTTGTCGATTATTCACTTTTTAGCCGGCTTTGGTTGCTTGGACATGAGGTGGAACCATAAAATTTTGCATGAAAGGAAGACTAGCAGCCACGTTGCACCGGAGAATGTGAAAAGTGTTCATATGTAGTAAAAACCTGAGAAATCCGTCCGTTTTCGTCATTTGTTATCGAATCGTCTTAAAGCCAGATCGTCACATCGGCTGCTATTCTTTCTGAGACGGTTACATTTATCGTCTGCAAATCTATGTCGCGTGCTGCGGTATGCGGAGACACTAAAAGCACCATAGTAGAACACTGAAGAAGCTTCTAAGTTGAAGCAATAGCCAGTAAGAAGTAGTACAATTGAAGTTTTAGTTGTCGATTATTCACTTTTTAGCCGGCTTTGGTGGCTTGGACATGACATAGGACCATACGATTTTGCATGAAAGGAGGACTATTAGCCGCGTTGCACGGGATAATGTGAAAAGTGTTCATATGTATTAAAAACCTGAGAAATCCGTCCGTTTTCGTCATTTGTTATCGAATCGTCTTAAAGCCAGATCGTCACATTGGCCGCTTTTCTCTCTGAGACGGTTACATTTATCGTCTGCAAAGCTATGTCGCGTGCTGCGGTATGCGGAGACACTAAAAGCACCATAGTAGAACACTGAAGAAGCTTCTAAGTTGAAGCAATAGCCGTCCGTTTTCGTCATTTGTTATCGAATCGACTTAAAGCCAGATCGTCACATTGGCCGCTTTTCTCTCTGAGACGGTTACATTTATCGTCTGCAAAGCTATGTCGCGTGCTGCGGTATGCGGAGACACTAAAAGCACCATAGTAGAACACAGAAGAAACTTCAAAGTTGAAGTAATAGCCAGTAAGAAGTAGTACAATTCAAGTTTTAGTTGTCGGTTATTCACTTTTTAGCCGGCTTTGGTTGCTTGGACATGACCTAGGACCATAAGATTTTGCATGAAAGGAGGACTGGCAGCTGCGTTGCACGGGGGAAAATAAAAAGTGTTCATATGTAATAAAGACCTGAGAAATCCGTCCGTTTTCGTCATTTGCTATCGAATCGACTTAAAGCCAGATCGTCACATAACCGCTCTTCTCTCTGAAACGGTTACACTTATCGTTTGCAAAGCAATGTCGGGTGCTAGGGTATGCCGAAACACTAAAAGCACCATAGTAGAACACAGAAGAAGCTTCTAAGTTAAAGTAATAGCCAGTAAGAAGTAGTACAATTGAAGTTTTAATTGTCGATTATTCAATTTTTAGCCGGCTTTGGTGGCTTGGACATGACCTAGCATCTTATGATTTTGCATGAAAGGAGGACTAGCACCCGCGTTGCACGGGAGAATGTGAAAACTGTTCATATGTAGTAAAAACCTGAGAAATCCGTCAGTTTTCGTAATTTGTTATCGAATCGACTTAAACCCAGATCGTCAATTTGGCCGCTTTTCTCTCTGAGACGGTTACATTTATCGTCTGCAAAGCTATGTCGCGTGTTGCGGTATGCGGAGACACTAAAAGCACCATAGTAGAACACTGAAGAAGCTTCTAAGTTGAAGCAATAGCCGTCCGTTTTCGTCATTTGTTATCGAATCGATTTAAAGCCAGATCGTCACATTGGCCGCTTTTCTCTCTGAGACGGTTACATTTATCGTCTGCAAAGCTATGTCGCGTGCTGCGGTATGCGGAGACACTAAAAGCACCATAGTAGAACGCAGAAGAAGCTTCTAAGTTGAAGTAATAGCCAGTAAGAAGTAATACAATTCAAGTTTTAGTTGTCGATTATTCACCTTTTAGCCGGCTTTGGTGGCTTCGACATCACCTAGGACGTTAAGATTATGCATGAAAGGAGGACTGGCAGCCGCGTTGCACGGGAGAATGTGAAAAGTGTTCATATGTGGTAAAAACCTGAGAAATGCTTGCGTTTTCGTCATTTGTTATCGAATCGATTTAAAGCCAGATCGTCACATTGGCCGCTTTTCTCTCTGAGACGGTTACATTTATCGTCTGCAAAGCTATGTCGCGTGCTGCGGTATGCGGAAACACTAAAAGAACCATAGTAGAACACAGAAGAAGCTTCTATGTTGAAGTAATAGTTAGTAAGAAGTAGTACAATTAAAGTTTTAGTTGTCGATTATTCACTTTTTAGCCGGCTTTGGTGGCTTTTACATGACCTAGGGCCTTAAGATTTTGTATGAAAGGAGGTCTAGCAGCCGCGTTGCACGGGAGAATGTGAAAAGTGTTCATATGTAGTAAAAACCTGAGAAATCCGTCCGTTTTCGTCATTTGTTATCGAATCGAATTGAAGCCAGATCGTCACATTGGCCGCTTTTCTCTCTGAGACTGTTATATATATCGTCTGCAAAGCTATGTCACGTGCTGCGGTCTGCGGAGACACTAAAAGCACCATAGGAGAACACAGAAGAAGCTTCTAAGTTGAAGTAATAGAAAGTAAGAAGTAGTACAATTGAAGTTTTAGTTGTCGATTATTCACTTTTTAGCCGGCTTTGGTGGCTTGGACATGACCTAGGACCTTAAGATTTTGCATGAAAGGAGGACTAGCAGCCGCGTTGCATGGCAGAATGCGAAAAGTGTTCATATGTGGTAAAAACCTGAGAAATGCGTCCGTTTTCGTCATTTGTTATCGAATTGACTTAAAGCCAGATCGTCACATTGGCCGCTTTTCTCTCTGAGACGGTTACATTTATCGTCTGCAAAGCTATGTCTCGTGCTGCGGTATGCGGAGACACTAAAAGCACCATAGTAGAACACAGAAGAAGCTTCTAAGTTGAAGTAATAGCCAGTAAGAAGTAGTACAATTGAAGTTTTAGTTGTCGATTATTCACTTTTTAGCCGGCTTTGGTGGCTTGGACATGACCTGGGACCATAAGATTTTACATGAAAGGAGGACTGGCAGCAGCGTTGCACGGGAGAATGTGAAAAGTGTTCATATGTGGTAAAAACCTGATAAATCCGTCCGTTTTCGTCATTTGTTATCGAATCGACTTAAAGCCAGATCGTCACATTGGCCGCTTTTCTCTCTGAGACTGTTACATATATCGTCTGCAAAGCTATGTCACGTGCTGCGGTCTGCGGAGACACTAAAAGCACCATAGGAGAACACAGAAGAAGCTTCTAAGTTGAAGTAATAGAAAGTAAGAAGTAGTACAATTGAAGTTTTAGTTGTCGATTATTCACTTTTTAGCCGGCTTTGGTGGCTTGGACATGACCTAGGACCTTAAGATTTTGCATGAAAGGAGGACTAGCAGCCGCGTTGCATGGCAGAATGTGAAAAGTGTTCATATGTGGTAAAAACCTGAGAAATGCGTCCGTTTTCGTCATTTGTTATCGAATTGACTTAAAGCCAGATCGTCACATTGGCCGCTTTTCTCTCTGAGACGGTTACATTTATCGTCTGCAAAGCTATGTCGGGTGCTGCGATCTGCGGAGACACTAAAAGCACCATAGTAGAACACTGAAGAAGCTTCTAAGTTAAAGTAATAGCCAGTAAGAAGAAATACAATTCAAGTTTTAGTTGTCGATTATTCACATTTTAGCCGGCTTTGGTGGCTTGGACATCACCTAGGACCTTAACATTTTGCATGAAAGGAGGACTAGCAGCCGCGTTGCACGGGAGAATGTGAAAAGTGTTCATATGTAGTCAAAACCTGAGAAATCCGTCCGTTTTCGTCACCTCTTATCGAATCGACTTTAAGCCAGATCCTCACATTGGCCGCTTTTCTCTCTGAGACGGTCACATTTATCGTCTCCAAAGCTATGTCGCGTGCTGCGGTATGCGGAGACACTAAAAGCACCATAGTAGAACACTGAAGAAGCTTCTAAGTTGAAGCAATAGCCAGAAAGAAGTAGTACAATTGAAGTTTTAGTTGTCGATTATTCACTATTTAGCCGGCTTTGGTGGCTTGGACATGACCTAGGACCATAAGATTTTGCATGAAAGGAGGACTAACAGCCGCGTTGCACGGGAGAATGTGAAAAGTGTTCATATGTAGTAAAAACCTGAGAAATCCGTCCGTTTTCGTCATTTGTTATCGAATCGACTTAAAGCCAGATCGTCACATTGGTCGCTTTTCTCTCTGGGACGGTTACATTTATCGTCTGCAAAGCTATGTCGCGTGCTGCGGTATGCGGAGACACTAAAAGCACCATAGTATAACACAGAAGAAACTTCAAAGTTGAAGTAATAGCCAGTAAGAAGTAGTACAATTCAAGTTTTAGTTGTCGATTATTCACTTTTTAGCGGGCTTTGGTGGCTTGGATATGACCTAGGACCATAAGATTTTGCATGAAAGTAGGACTAGCAGACGCGTTGCATGGGAGAATGTGAAAAGTGTTCATATGTAGTAAAAACCTGAGAAATCCGTCCGTTTTCGTCATTTGTTATCGAATCGAGTTAAAGCCACATAGTCACATTGGCCGCTCTACTCTCTGAAACGGTTACATTTATCGTCTGCAAAGCTATGTCGCGTGCTGCAGTATGCGGAAACACTAAAAGCACCATAGTAGAACACTGAAGAAGCTTCTATGTTGAAGTAATAGCCAGTAACAAGTAGTGCAATTGAAGTTTTAGTTGTCGATTATTCACTTTTTAGCCGGCTTTGGTGGCTTGGACATGAGGTGGAACCATAAAATTTTGCAGGAAAGGAAGACTAGCAGCCACGTTGCACCGGAGAATGTGAAAAGTGTTCATATGTAGTAAAAACCTGAGAAATCCATCGTTTTCGTCATTTGTTATCAAATCGTCTTAAAGCCAGATCCTCACATTGGCTGCTTTTCTCTCTGAGACTGTTACATTTATCGTCTGCAAAGCTATGTCATGTGCTGCGGTCTGCGGAGACACTAAAAGCACCATAGGAGAACACAGAAGAAGCTTCTAAGTTGAAGTAATAGAAAGTAAGAAGTAGTACAATTGAAGTTTTAGTTGTCGATTATTCACTTTTTAGCCGGCTTTGGTGGCTTGGACATGACCTAGGACCTTAAGATTTTGCATGAAAGGAGGACTAGCAGCCGCGTTGCATGGCAGAATGTGAAAAGTGTCCATATGTGGTAAAAACCTGAGAAATGCGTCCGTTTTCGTCATTTGTTATCGAATTGACTTAAAGCCAGATCGTCACATTGGCCGCTTTTCTCTCTGAGACGGTTACATTTATCGTCTGCAAAGCTATGTCGCGTGCTGCGGTATGCGGAGACACTAAAAGCACCATAGTAGAACACAGAAGAAGCTTCTAAGTTGAAGTAATAGCCAGTAAGAAGTAGTACAATTGAAGTTTTAGTTGTCGATTATTCACTTTTTAGCCGGCTTTGGTGGCTTGGACATGACCTGGGACCATAAGATTTTACATGAAAAGAGGACTGGCAGCCGCGTTGCACGGGAGAATGTGAAAAGTGTTCATATGTGGTAAAAACCTGATAAATCCGTCCGTTTTCGTCATTTGTTTTTGAATCGACTTAAAGGCAGATCGTCACATTGGCCGCTTTTCTCTCTGAGACGGTTACATTTATCGTCTGCAAAGCTATGTCGCGTGCTGCGGTATGCGGAGACACTAAAAGCACCATAGTAGAACACAGAAGAAGCTTCTAAGTTGAAGTAATAGCCAGTAAGAAGTATTTCAATTCAAATTTAGTTGTCGATTATTCACTTTTTAGCCGGCTTTGGTGGCTTGGACATGAGGTGGAACCATAAAATTTTGCATGAAAGGAAGACTAGCAGCCACGTTGCAGCGGAGAATGTGAAAAGTGTTCATATGTAGTAAAAACCTGAGAGATCCATCGTTTTCGTCATTTGTTATCAAATCGTCTTAAAGCCAGATCGTCACATTGGCCGCTCTTCTCTCTGAAACGGTTACATTTATCGTCTACAAAGCTATGTCGCGTGCTGCGTTATGCGGAAACACTAAAAGCACCATAATAGAACACAGAAGAAGCTTCTATGTTGAAGTAATAGATAGTAAGAAGTAGTACAATTGAAGTTTTAGTTGTCGATTATTCACTTTTTAGCCGGCTTTGGTGGCTTGGACATGACCTAGGACCATAAGATTTTGCATGAAAGGAGGACTAGTTGCCGCGTTGCATGGGAGAAAGTGAAAAGAGTTCATATGTAGTAAAAACCTGAGAAATCCGTCCGTTTTCGTCATTTGTTATCGAATCGACTTAAAGCCAGTTCGTCACATTGGCCGCTTTTCTCTCTGAGACGGTTACATTTATCGTCTGCAAAGCTATGTCGCGTGCTGCGGTATGCGGAGACACTAAAAGCACCATAGTAGAACACAGAAGAAGCTTCTAAGTTGAAGTAATAGCCAGTAAGAAGTAGTACAATTCAAGTATTAGTTGTCGATTATTCACTTTTTAGCCGGCTTTGGTGGCTTGGACATGACCTAGGACCATAAGATTTTGCATGAAAGGAGGACTAGCAGCCGCGTTGCACGGGAGAATGTGAAAAGTGTTCATATGTAGTAAAAACCTGAGAAATCCGTCCGTTTTTGTCATTTGTTATCGAATCGCCTTAAAGCCAGATCGTCACATTGGCCTCTCTTCTCTCTGAAACGGTTACAGTTATCGTCTGCAAAGCTATGTCGCGTGCTGCAGTATGCGGAAACCCTAAAAGCACCATAGTAGAACACAGAAGAAGCTTCTATGTTGAAGTAATAGCCAGTAAGAAGTATTTCAATTCAAATTTAGTTGTCGATTATTCACTTTTTAGCCGGCTTTGGTGGCTTGGACATGACCTAGGACCTTAAGATTTTGCATGAAAGGAGGACTAGCAGCCGCGTTGCACGGGAGAATGTGAAAAGTGTTCATATGTAGTAAAAACCTGAGAAATCCGTCCGTTTTCGTCATTTGTTATCAAATCGACTTAAAGCCAGATCGTCACATTGTCCCCTCTTCTCTCTGAAACGGTTACATTTATCGTCTGCAAAGCTATGTCGCGTGCTGCGGTATGCGGAAACACTAAAAGCACCATAGTAGAACACAGAAGAAGCTTCTATGTTGAAGTAATAGCCAGTAAGAAGTAGTACAATTAAAGTTTAGTTGTCGATTATTCACTTTTTAGCCGGCTTTGGTGGCTTTTACATGACCTGGGACCTTAAGATTTTGTATGAAAGGAGGTCTAGCAGCCGCGTTGCACGGGAGAATGTGAAAAGTGTTCATATGTAGTAAAAACCTGAGAAATCCGTCCGTTTTCGTCATTTGTTATCGAATCGACTTAAAGCCAGATCGTCACATTGGCCGCTTTTCTCTCTGAGACTGTTACATATATCGTCTGCAAAGCTATGTCACGTGCTGAGGTCTGCGGAGACACTAAAAGCACCATAGGAGAACACAGAAGAAGCTTCTAAGTTGAAGTAATAGAAAGTAAGAAGTAGTACAATTGAAGTTTTAGTTGTCGATTATTCACTTTTTAGCCGGCTTTGGTGGCTTGGACATGACCTAGGACCTTAAGATTTTGCATGAAAGGAGGACTAGCAGCCGCGTTGCATGGCAGAATGCGAAAAGTGTTCATATGTGGTAAAAACCTGAGAAATGCGTCCGTTTTCGTCATCTGTTATCGAATTGACTTAAAGCCAGATCGTCCCATTGGCCGCTTTTCTCTCTGAGACGGTTACATTTATCGTCTGCAAAGCTATGTCTCGTGCTGCGGTATGCGGAGACACCTAAAGCACCATAGTAGAACACAGAAGAAGCTTCTAAGTTGAAGTAATAGCCAGTAAGAAGTAGTACAATTGAAGTTTTAGTTGTCGATTATTCACTTTTTAGCCGGCTTTGGTGGCTTGGACATGACCTGGGACCATAAGATTTTACATGAAAAGAGGACTGGCAGCAGCGTTGCACGGGAGAATGTGAAAAGTGTTCATATGTGGTAAAAACCTGATAAATCCGTCCGTTTTCGTCATTTGTTATCGAATCGACTTAAAGCCAGATCGTCACATTGGCCGCTTTTCTCTCTGAGACTGTTACATATATCGTCTGCAAAGCTATGTCACGTGCTGCGGTCTGCGGAGACACTAAAAGCACCATAGGAGAACACAGAAGAAGCTTCTAAGTTGAAGTAATAGAAAGTAAGAAGTAGTACAATTGAAGTTTTAGTTGTCGATTATTCACTTTTTAGCCGGCTTTGGTGGCTTGGACATGACCTAGGACCTTAAGATTTTGCATGAAAGGAGGACTAGCAGCCGCGTTGCATGGCAGAATGTGAAAAGTGTTCATATGTGGTAAAAACCTGAGAAATGCGTCCGTTTTCGTCATTTGTTATCGAATTGACTTAAAGCCAGATCGTCACATTGGCCGCTTTTCTCTCTGAGACGGTTACATTTATCGTCTGCAAAGCTATGTCGGGTGCTGCGATCTGCGGAGACACTAAAAGCACCATAGTAGAACACAGAAGAAGCTTCTAAGTTAAAGTAATAGCCAGTAAGAAGAAATACAATTCAAATTTTAGTTGTCGATTATTCACATTTTAGCCGGCTTTGGTGGCTTGGACATGACCTAGGACCTTAACATTTTGCATGAAAGGAGGACTAGCAGCCGCGTTGCACGGGAGAATGTGAAAAGTGTTCATATGTAGTCAAAACCTGAGAAATCCGTCCGTTTTCGTCACCTCTTATCGAATCGACTTTAAGCCAGATCCTCACATTGGCCGCTTTTCTCTCTGAGACGGTCACATTTATCGTCTCCAAAGCTATGTCGCGTGCTGCGGTATGCGGAGACACTAAAAGCACCATAGTAGAACACTGAAGAAGCTTCTAAGTTGAAGCAATAGCCAGAAAGAAGTAGTACAATTGAAGTTTTAGTTGTCGATTATTCACTATTTAGCCGGCTTTGGTGGCTTGGACATGACCTAGGACCATAAGATTTTGCATGAAAGGAGGACTAACAGCCGCGTTGCACGGGAGAATGTGAAAAGTGTTCATATGTAGTAAAAACCTGAGAAATCCGTCCGTTTTCGTCATTTGTTATCGAATCGACTTAAAGCCAGATCGTCACATTGGTCGCTTTTCTCTCTGGGACGGTTACATTTATCGTCTGCAAAGCTATGTCGCGTGCTGCGGTATGCGGAGACACTAAAAGCACCATAGTATAACACAGAAGAAACTTCAAAGTTGAAGTAATAGCCAGTAAGAAGTAGTACAATTCAAGTTTTAGTTGTCGATTATTCACTTTTTAGCGGGCTTTGGTGGCTTGGATATGACCTAGGACCATAAGATTTTGCATGAAAGTAGGACTAGCAGACGCGTTGCATGGGAGAATGTGAAAAGTGTTCATATGTAGTAAAAACCTGAGAAATCCGTCCGTTTTCGTCATTTGTTATCGAATCGAGTTAAAGCCACATAGTCACATTGGCCGCTCTACTCTCTGAAACGGTTACATTTATCGTCTGCAAAGCTATGTCGCGTGCTGCAGTATGCGGAAACACTAAAAGCACCATAGTAGAACACTGAAGAAGCTTCTATGTTGAAGTAATAGCCAGTAACAAGTAGTGCAATTGAAGTTTTAGTTGTCGATTATTCACTTTTTAGCCGGCTTTGGTGGCTTGGACATGAGGTGGAACCATAAAATTTTGCAGGAAAGGAAGACTAGCAGCCACGTTGCACCGGAGAATGTGAAAAGTGTTCATATGTAGTAAAAACCTGAGAAATCCATCGTTTTCGTCATTTGTTATCAAATCGTCTTAAAGCCAGATCCTCACATTGGCTGCTTTTCTCTCTGAGACTGTTACATTTATCGTCTGCAAAGCTATGTCATGTGCTGCGGTCTGCGGAGACACTAAAAGCACCATAGGAGAACACAGAAGAAGCTTCTAAGTTGAAGTAATAGAAAGTAAGAAGTAGTACAATTGAAGTTTTAGTTGTCGATTATTCACTTTTTAGCCGGCTTTGGTGGCTTGGACATGACCTAGGACCTTAAGATTTTGCATGAAAGGAGGACTAGCAGCCGCGTTGCATGGCAGAATGTGAAAAGTGTCCATATGTGGTAAAAACCTGAGAAATGCGTCCGTTTTCGTCATTTGTTATCGAATTGACTTAAAGCCAGATCGTCACATTGGCCGCTTTTCTCTCTGAGACGGTTACATTTATCGTCTGCAAAGCTATGTCGCGTGCTGCGGTATGCGGAGACACTAAAAGCACCATAGTAGAACACAGAAGAAGCTTCTAAGTTGAAGTAATAGCCAGTAAGAAGTAGTACAATTGAAGTTTTAGTTGTCGATTATTCACTTTTTAGCCGGCTTTGGTGGCTTGGACATGACCTGGGACCATAAGATTTTACATGAAAAGAGGACTGGCAGCCGCGTTGCACGGGAGAATGTGAAAAGTGTTCATATGTGGTAAAAACCTGATAAATCCGTCCGTTTTCGTCATTTGTTTTTGAATCGACTTAAAGGCAGATCGTCACATTGGCCGCTTTTCTCTCTGAGACGGTTACATTTATCGTCTGCAAAGCTATGTCGCGTGCTGCGGTATGCGGAGACACTAAAAGCACCATAGTAGAACACAGAAGAAGCTTCTAAGTTGAAGTAATAGCCAGTAAGAAGTATTTCAATTCAAATTTAGTTGTCGATTATTCACTTTTTAGCCGGCTTTGGTGGCTTGGACATGAGGTGGAACCATAAAATTTTGCATGAAAGGAAGACTAGCAGCCACGTTGCAGCGGAGAATGTGAAAAGTGTTCATATGTAGTAAAAACCTGAGAGATCCATCGTTTTCGTCATTTGTTATCAAATCGTCTTAATGCCAGATCGTCACATTGGCCGCTCTTCTCTCTGAAACGGTTACATTTATCGTCTACAAAGCTATGTCGCGTGCTGCGTTATGCGGAAACACTAAAAGCACCATAATAGAACACAGAAGAAGCTTCTATGTTGAAGTAATAGATAGTAAGAAGTAGTACAATTGAAGTTTTAGTTGTCGATTATTCACTTTTTAGCCGGCTTTGGTGGCTTGGACATGACCTAGGACCATAAGATTTTGCATGAAAGGAGGACTAGTTGCCGCGTTGCATGGGAGAAAGTGAAAAGAGTTCATATGTAGTAAAAACCTGAGAAATCCGTCCGTTTTCGTCATTTGTTATCGAATCGACTTAAAGCCAGTTCGTCACATTGGCCGCTTTTCTCTCTGAGACGGTTACATTTATCGTCTGCAAAGCTATGTCGCGTGCTGCGGTATGCGGAGACACTAAAAGCACCATAGTAGAACACAGAAGAAGCTTCTAAGTTGAAGTAATAGCCAGTAAGAAGTAGTACAATTCAAGTATTAGTTGTCGATTATTCACTTTTTAGCCGGCTTTGGTGGCTTGGACATGACCTAGGACCATAAGATTTTGCATGAAAGGAGGACTAGCAGCCGCGTTGCACGGGAGAATGTGAAAAGTGTTCATATGTAGTAAAAACCTGAGAAATCCGTCCGTTTTTGTCATTTGTTATCGAATCGCCTTAAAGCCAGATCGTCACATTGGCCTCTCTTCTCTCTGAAACGGTTACAGTTATCGTCTGCAAAGCTATGTCGCGTGCTGCAGTATGCGGAAACCCTAAAAGCACCATAGTAGAACACAGAAGAAGCTTCTAAGTTGAAGTAATAGCCAGTAAGAAGTATTTCAATTCAAATTTAGTTGTCGATTATTCACTTTTTAGCCGGCTTTGGTGGCTTGGACATGACCTAGGACCTTAAGATTTTGCATGAAAGGAGGACTAGCAGCCGCGTTGCACGGGAGAATGTGAAAAGTGTTCATATGTAGTAAAAACCTGAGAAATCCGTCCGTTTTCGTCATTTGTTATCAAATCGACTTAAAGCCAGATCGTCACATTGTCCCCTCTTCTCTCTGAAACGGTTACATTTATCGTCTGCAAAGCTATGTCGCGTGCTGCGGTATGCGGAAACACTAAATGCACCATAGTAGAACACAGAAGAAGCTTCTATGTTGAAGTAATAGCCAGTAAGAAGTAGTACAATTAAAGTTTAGTTGTCGATTATTCACTTTTTAGCCGGCTTTGGTGGCTTTTACATGACCTGGGACCTTAAGATTTTGTATGAAAGGAGGTCTAGCAGCCGCGTTGCACGGGAGAATGTGAAAAGTGTTCATATGTAGTAAAAACCTGAGAAATCCGTCCGTTTTCGTCATTTGTTATCGAATCGACTTAAAGCCAGATCGTCACATTGGCCGCTTTTCT
This sequence comes from Schistocerca gregaria, assembly GCF_023897955.1. Taxonomy (NCBI): domain Eukaryota; kingdom Metazoa; phylum Arthropoda; class Insecta; order Orthoptera; family Acrididae; genus Schistocerca; species Schistocerca gregaria. The sequence goes on along the minus strand of NW_026061883.1, from coordinate 1,963,747 downwards.
CTCTGAGACTGTTACATATATCGTCTGCAAAGCTATGTCACGTGCTGAGGTCTGCGGAGACACTAAAAGCACCATAGGAGAACACAGAAGAAGCTTCTAAGTTGAAGTAATAGAAAGTAAGAAGTAGTACAATTGAAGTTTTAGTTGTCGATTATTCACTTTTTAGCCGGCTTTGGTGGCTTGGACATGACCTAGGACCTTAAGATTTTGCATGAAAGGAGGACTAGCAGCCGCGTTGCATGGCAGAATGCGAAAAGTGTTCATATGTGGTAAAAACCTGAGAAATGCGTCCGTTTTCGTCATCTGTTATCGAATTGACTTAAAGCCAGATCGTCCCATTGGCCGCTTTTCTCTCTGAGACGGTTACATTTATCGTCTGCAAAGCTATGTCTCGTGCTGCGGTATGCGGAGACACCTAAAGCACCATAGTAGAACACAGAAGAAGCTTCTAAGTTGAAGTAATAGCCAGTAAGAAGTAGTACAATTGAAGTTTTAGTTGTCGATTATTCACTTTTTAGCCGGCTTTGGTGGCTTGGACATGACCTGGGACCATAAGATTTTACATGAAAAGAGGACTGGCAGCAGCGTTGCACGGGAGAATGTGAAAAGTGTTCATATGTGGTAAAAACCTGACAAATCCGTCCGTTTTCGTCATTTGTTATCGAATCGACTTAAAGCCAGATCGTCACATTGGCCGTTTTTCTCTCTGAGACTGTTACATATATCGTCTGCAAAGCTATGTCACGTGCTGCGGTCTGCGGAGACACTAAAAGCACCATAGGAGAACACAGAAGAAGCTTCTAAGTTGAAGTAATAGAAAGTAAGAAGTAGTACAATTGAAGTTTTAGTTGTCGATTATTCACTTTTTAGCCGGCTTTGGTGGCTTGGACATGACCTAGGACCTTAAGATTTTGCATGAAAGGAGGACTAGCAGCCGCGTTGCATGGCAGAATGTGAAAAGTGTTCATATGTGGTAAAAACCTGAGAAATGCGTCCGTTTTCGTCATTTGTTATCGAATTGACTTAAAGCCAGATCGTCACATTGGCCGCTTTTCTCTCTGAGACGGTTACATTTATCGTCTGCAAAGCTATGTCGCGTGCTGCGATCTGCGGAGACACTAAAAGCACCATAGTAGAACACAGAAGAAGCTTCTAAGTTAAAGTAATAGCCAGTAAGAAGAAATACAATTCAAGTTTTAGTTGTCGATTATTCACATTTTAGCCGGCTTTGGTGGCTTTTACATGATCTAGGACCTTAACATTTTGCATGAAAGGAGGACTAGCAGCCGCGTTGCACGGGAGAATGTGAAAAGTGTTCATATGTAGTCAAAACCTGAGAAATCCGTCCGTTTTCGTCACCTCTTATCGAATCGACTTTAAGCCAGATCGTCACATTGGCCGCTTTTCTCTCTGAGACGGTCACATTTATCGTCTGCAAAGCTATGTCGCGTGCTGCGGTATGCGGAGACACTAAAGGCACCATAGTAGAACACTGAAGAAGCTTCTAAGTTGAAGCAATGGCCAGAAAGAAGTAGTACAATTGAAGTTTTAGTTGTCGATTATTCACTTTTTAGCCGGCTTTGGTGGCTTGGACATGACCTAGGACCATAAGATTTTGCATGAAAGGAGGACTAACAGCCGGGTTGCACGGGAGAATGTGAATTGTGTTCATATGTAGTAAAAACCTGAGAAATCCGTCCGTTTTCGTCATTTGTTATCGAATCGACTTAAAGCCAGATCGTCACATTTGCCGCTCTTCTCTCTGACACGGTTACATTTATCGTCTGCAAAGCTATGTCGCGTGCTGCGATCTGCGGAGACACTAAAAGCACCATAGGAGAACACAGAAGAAGCTTCTATGTTGAAGTAATAGCCAGTAAGAAGTAGTGCAATTGAAGTTTTAGTTGTCGATTATTCACTTTTTAGCCGGCTTTGGTGGCTTGGAAATGAGGTGGAACCATAAAATTTTGCAGGAAAGGAAGACTAGCAGCCACGTTGCACCGGAGAATGTGAAAAGTGTTCATATGTAGTAAAAACCTGAGAAATCCATCGTTTTCGTCATTTGTTATCAAATCGTCTTAAAGCCAGATCCTCACATTGGCTGCTTTTCTCTCTGAGACGGTTACAATTATCGTCTGAAAATCTATGTCGCCTGCTGCGGTATGCGGAGACACTAAAAGCACCATAGTAGAACACTGAAGAAGCTTCTAAGTTGAAGTAATAGCCAGTAAGAAGTAGTACAATTGAAGTTTTAGTTGTCGATTATTCACTTTTTAGCCGGCTTTGGTGGCTTGGACATGACCTAGGACCATAAGATTTTGCATGAAAGGAGGACTAACAGCCGCGTTACACGGGAGAATGTGAAAAGTGTTCATATGTAGTAAAAACCTGAGGAATCCGTCCGTTTTCGTCATTTGTTATCGAATCGACTTAAAGCCAGATCGTCACATTGGCCGCTTTTCTCTCTGAGACGGTTAAATTTATCGTCTGCAAAGCTATGTCGCGTGCTGCGGTATGCGGAGACACTAAAAGCACCATAGTAGAACACTGAAGAAGCTTCTAAGTTGAAGCAATAGCCAGTAAGAAGTAGTACAATTGAAGTTTTAGTTGTCGATTATTCACTTTTTAGCCGGCTTTGGTGGCTTGGACATGACCTAGGACCATAAGATTTTGCATGAAAGGAGGACTAACAGCCGCGTTGCACGGGAGAATGTGAAAAGTGTTCATATGTAGTAAAAACCTGAGAAATCCGTCCGTTTTCGTCACCTCTTATCGAATCGACTTAAAGCCAGATCGTCACATTGGCCGCTTTTCTCTCTGGGACGGTTACATTTATCGTCTGCAAAGCTATGTCGCGTGCTGCGGTATGCGGAGACACTAAAAGCACCATAGTAGAACACAGAAGAAACTTCAAAGTTGAATCAATAGCCAGTATGAAGTACTACAATTCAAGTCTTAGTTGTCGATTATTCACTTTTTAGCCGGCTTTGGTGGCTTGGATATGACCTAGGACCATAAGATTTTGCATGAAAGGAGGACTAGCGGACGCGTTGCACGGGAGAATGTGAAAAGTGTTCATATGTAGTAAAAACCTTAGAAATCCGTCCGTTTTCGTCATTTGTTATCGAATCGACTTAAAGCCACATAGTCACATTGGCCGCTCTACTCTCTGAAACGGTTACATTTATCGTCTGCAAAGCTATGTCGCGTGCTGCAGTATGCGGAAACACTAAAAGCACCATAGTAGAACACAGAAGCAGCTTCTAAGTTGAAGTAATAGCCAGTAAGAAGTATTTCAATTCAAATTTAGTTGTCGATTATTCACTTTTTAGCCGGCATTGGTAGCTCGGACATCACCTAGGACGTTAAGATTTTGCATGAAAGGAGGACTGGCAGCCACGTTGCACGGGGGAATATAAAAAGTGTTCATATGTAGTAAAAACCTGAGAAATCCGTCCGTTTTCGTCATTTGTTATCGAATCGACTTAAAGTCAGATCGTCACATTGGCCCCTCTTCTCTCTGAAACGGTTACATTTATCGTCTACAAAGCTATGTCGCGTGCTGCGGTATGCGGAAACACTAAAAGCACCATAGTAGAACACAGAAGAAACTTCTAAGTTGAAGTAATAGCCAGTAAGAAGTAGTACAATTCATGTTTTAGTTGTCGATTATTCACTTTTTAGCCGGCTTTGGTGGCTTGGACATGACCTAGGACCATAAGATTTTGCATGAAAGGAGGACTAACAGCCGCGTTGCACGGGAGAATGTGAAATGTGTTCATATGTAGTAAAAACCTGAGAAATCCGTCCGTTTTCGTCATTTGTTATCGAATCGACTTAAAGCCAGATCGTCACATTTGCCGCTCTTCTCTCTAAAACGGTTACATTTATCGTCTGCAAAGCTATGTCGCGTGCTGCGATCTGCGGAGACACTAAAAGCACCATAGGAGAACACAGAAGAAGCTTCTAAGTTGAAGTAATAGCCAGTAAGAAGTAGTACAATTGTAGTTTTAGTTGTCGATTATTCACTTTTTAGCTGGCTTTGGTGGCTTGGACATGACCTGGGACCTTACGATTTTGCATGAAAGGAGGACTAGCAGCCGCGTTGCATGGGAGAATGTGAAAAGTGTTCATGTGTAGTAAAAACCTGAGAAATCCGTCCGTTTTCGTCATTTGTTATCGAATCGACTTAAAGCCAGATCGTCACATTTGCCGCCTTTCTCTCTGAGAAGGTTACACTTATTGTCTGCAAAGCTATGTCGCGTGCTGCAGTATGCGGAGACACTAAAAGCACCATAGTATAACACAGAAGAAACTTCAAAGTTGAAGTAATAGCCAGTAAGAAGTATTTCAATTCAAATTTAGTTGTCGATTATTCACTATTTAGCCGGCTTTGGTGGCTTGGACGTGACCTATGACCTTAAGATTTTGCATGAAAGGAGGACTAGCTGACGCGTTGCACGGGAGAATGTGAAAAGTGTTCATATGTAGTAAAAACCTGAGAAATCCGTCCGTTTTCGTCATTTGTTATCGAATCGACTTAAAGCCACATAGTCACATTGGCCGCTCTACTCTCTGAAACGGTTACATTTATCGTCTGCAAAGTTATGTCGCGTGCTGCAGTATGCGGAAACACTAAAAGCACCATAGTAGAACACTGAAGAAGCTTCTATGTTGAAGTAATAGCCAGTAAGAAGTAGTGCAATTGAAGTTTTAGTTGTCGATTATTCACTTTTTAGCCGGCTTTGGTGGCTTAGACATGAGGTGGAACCATAACATTTTGCATGAAAGGAAGACTAGCAGCCACGTTGCACTGGAGAATGTGAAAAGTGTTCATATGTAGTCAAAACCTGAGAAATCCATCCGTTTTCGTCATTTGTTATCGAATCGACTTAAAGCCAGATCGTCACATTGGCCGCTTTTCTCTCTGAGACGGTTACATTTATCGTCTGCAAAGCTATGTCGCGTGCTGCGGTATGCGGAGACACTAAAAGCACCATAGTAGAACACTGAAGAAGCTTCTAAGTTGAAGCAATAGCCAGAAAGAAATAGTACAATTGAAGTTTTATTTGTCGATTATTCACTTTTTAGCCGGCTTTAGTGGCTTGGATATGACCTAGGACCATAAGATTTTGCATGAAAGGAGGACTAGCAGACGCGTTGCACGGGAGAATGTGAAAAGTGTTCATATGTAGTAAAAACCTTAGAAATCCGTCCGTTTTCGTCATTTGTTATCGAATCGACTTAAAGCCACATAGTCACATTGGCCGCTCTACTCTCTGAAACGGTTACATTTATCGTCTGCAAAGCTATGTCGCGTGCTGCAGTATGCAGAAACACTAAAAGCACCATAGTAGAACACAGAAGAAGCTTCTAAGTTGAAGTAATAGCCAGTAAGAAGTATTTCAATTCAAATTTAGTTGTCGATTATTCACTATTTAGCCGGCTTTGGTGGCTTGGACATGACCTAGGATCTTAAGATTTTGCATGAAAGGAGGACTAGCAGCCGCGTTGCACGGGAGAATGTGAAAAGTGTTCATATGTAGTAAAAACCTGAGAAATCCGTCCGTTTTCGTCATTTGTTATCGAATCGACTTAAAGTCAGATCGTCACATTGGCCCCTCTTCTCTCTGAAACGGTTACATTTATCGTCTACAAAGCTATGTCGCGTGCTGCGGTATGCGGAAACACTAAAAGCACCATAGTAGAACACAGAAGAAGCTTCTAAGTTGAAGTAATAGCCAGTAAGAAGCAGTACAATTCATGTTTTAGTTGTCGATTATTCACTTTTTAGCCGGCTTTGGTGGCTTGGACATGACCTAGGACCATAAGATTTTGCATGAAAGGAGGACTAACAGCCGCGTTTCGCGGGAGAATGTGAAATGTGTTCATATGTAGTAAAAACCTGAGAAATCCGTCCGTTTTCGTCATTTGTTATCGAATCGACTTAAAGCCAGATCGTCACATTTGCCGCTCTTCTCTCTGAAACGGTTACATTTATCGTCTGCAAAGCTATGTCGCGTGCTGCGATCTGCGGAGACACTAAAAGCACCATAGGAGAACACAGAAGAAGCTTCTAAGTTGAAGTAATAGCCAGTAAGAAGTAGTACAATTGAAGTTTTAGTTGTCGATTATTCACTTTTTAGCTGGCTTTGGTGGCTTGGACATGACCTGGGACCTTACGATTTTGCATGAAAGGAGGACTAGCAGCCATGTTGCATGGGAGAGTGTGAAAAGTGTTCATGTGTAGTAAAAACCTGAGAAATCCGTCCGTTTTCGTCATTTGTTATCGAATCGACTTAAAGCCAGATCGTCACATTTGCCGCCTTTCTCTCTGAGAAGGTTACACTTCATGTCTGCAAAGCTATGTCGCGTGCTGCAGTATGCGGAGACACTAAAAGCACCATAGAAGAACACAGAAGATGCTTCTAAGTTGAAGTAATAGCCAGTAAGAAGTAGTACAATTGAAGTTTTAGTTGTCGATTATTCACTTTTTAGCCGGCTTTGGTGGCTTGGACATGACAAGGGACCTTAAGATTTTACATGAAAGGAGGACTGGCAGCCGCGTTGCACGGGAGAATGTGAAAAGTGTTCATATGTGGTAAAAACCTGATAAATCCGTCCGTTATCGTCATTTGTTATCGAATCGACTTAAAGCCAGATCGTCACATTGGCCGCTTTTCTCTCTGTTACGGTTACATTTATCGTCTGCAAAGCTATGTCGCGTGCTGCGGTATGCGGAGACACTAAAAGCACCACAGTATAACACAGAAGAAACTTCAAAGTTGAAGTAATTGCCAGTAAGAAGTAGTACAATTCAAGTTTTAGTTGTCGATTATTCACTTTTTAGCCGGCTTTGGTGGCTTGGATATGACCTAGGACCATAAGATTTTGCATGAAAGGAGGACTAGCAGACGCGTTGCACGGGAGAGTGTGAAAAGTGTTCATATGTAGTAAAAACCTGAGAAATCCGTCCGTTTTCGTCATTTGTTATCGAATCGACTTAAAGCCACATAGTCACATTGGCCGCTCTACTCTCTGAAACGGTTACATTTATCGTCTGCAAAGCTATGTCGCGTGCTGCAGTATGCGGAAATACTAAAAGCACCATAGTAGAACACTGAAGAAGCTTCTAAGTTGAAGTAATAGCCAGTAAGAAGTATTTCAATTCAAATTTAGTTGTCGATTATTCACTATTTAGCCGGCTTTGGTGGCTTGGACATGGCCTAGTACCTTAAGATTTTGCAGGAAAGGAGGACTAGCAGCCGCGTTGCACGGGAGAATGTGAAAAGTGTTCATATGTAGTAAAAACCTGAGAAATTCGTCCGTTTTCGTCATTTGTTATCGAATCGACTTAAAGCCACATAGTCACATTGGCCGCTCTACTCTCTGAAACGGTTACATTTATCGTCTGCAAAGCTATGTCGCGTGCTGCGGTATGCGGAGACACTAAAAGCACCATAGTATAACACAGAAGAAACTTCAAAGTTGAAGTAATTGCCAGTAAGAAGTAGTACAATTCAAGTTTTAGTTGTCGATTATTCACTTTTTAGCCGGCTTTGGTGGCTTGGATATGACCTAGGACCATAAGATTTTGCATGAAAGGAAGACTAGCAGCCACGTTGCACCGGAGAATGTGAAAAGTGTTCATATGTAGTACAAACCTGAGAAATCCATCGTTTTCGTCATTTGTTATCAAATGGTCTTAAAGCCAGATCGTCACATTGGCTGCTTTTCTCTCTGAGACGGTTACATTTATCGTCTGCAAAGCTATGTCGCCTGCTGCGGTATGCGGAGACACTAAAAGCACCATAGTAGAACACTGAAGAAGCTTCTAAGTTGAAGCAACAGCCAGTAAGAAGTAGTACAATTGAAGTTTTAGTTGTCGATTATTCACTTTTTAGCCGGCTTTGGTGGCTTGTACATGACCTAGGACCATAAGATTTTGCATGAAAGGAGGACTAACAGCCGCGTTGCACGGGAGAATGTGAAAAGTGTTCATATGTAGTAAAAACCTGAGAAATCCGTCCGTTTTCGTCATTTGTTATCGAATCGACTTAAAGCCAGATCGTCACATTGGCCGCTTTTCTCTCTGAGACGGTTACATTTATCGTCTGCAAAGCTATGTCGCGTGCTGCGGTATGCGGACACACTAAAAGCACCATAGTAGAACACTGAAGAAGCTTCTAAGTTGAAGCAATAGCCAGAAAGAAGTAGTACAATTGAAGTTTTAGTTGTCGATTATTCACTTTTTAGCCGGCTTTGGTGGCTTGGACATGACCTAGGACCATAAGATTTTGCATGAAAGGAGGACTAACAGCCGCGTTGCACGGGAGAATGTGAAAAGTGTTCATATGTAGTAAAAACCTGAGAAATCCGTCCGTTTTCGTCATTTGTTATCGAATCGACTTAAAGCCAGATCGTCACATTGGCCGCTTTTCTCTCTGGGACGGTTACATTTATCGTCTGCAAAGCTATGTCGCGTGCTGCGGTATGCGGAGACACTAAAAGCACCATAGTAGAACACAGAAGAAACTTCAAAGTTGAATCAATAGCCAGTAAGAAGTAGTACAATTCAAGTTTTAGTTGTCGATTATTCACTTTTTAGCCGGCTTTGGTGGCTTGGATATGACCTAGGACCATAAGATTTTGCATGAAAGGAGGACTAGCAGACGCGTTGCACGGGAGAATGTGAAAAGTGTTCATATGTAGTAAAAACCTTAGAAATCCGTCCGTTTTCGTCATTTGTTATCGAATCGACTTAAAGCCAGATCGTCACATTTGCCGCTCTTCTCTCTGAAACGGTTACATTTATCGTCTGCAAAGCTATGTCGCGTGCTGCGATCTGCGGAGACACTAAAAGCACCATAGGAGAACACAGAAGAAGCTTCTAAGTTGAAGTAATAGCCAGTAAAAAGTAGTACAATTGAAGTTTTAGTTGTCGATTATTCACTTTTTAGCCGGCTTTGGTGGCTTGGACATGACCTGGGACCTTACGATTTTGCATGAAAGGAGGACTAGCAGCCGCGTTGCATGGGAGAATGTGAAAAGTGTTCATGTGTAGTAAAAACCTGAGAAATCCATCCGTTTTCGTCATTTGTTATCGAATCGACTTAAAGCCAGATCGTCACATTGGCCGCTTTTCTCTCTGAGACGGTTACACTTATTGTCTGCAAAGCTATGTCGCGTGCTGCAGTATGCGGAGACACTAAAAGCACCATAGAAGAACACAGAAGATGCTTCTAAGTTGAAGTAATAGCCAGTAAGATGTAGTACAATTGAAGTTTTAGTTGTCGATTATTCACTTTTTAGCCGGCTTTGGTGGCTTGGACATGACAAGGGACCTTAAGATTTTACATGAAAGGAGGACTGGCAGCCGCGTTGCACGGGAGAATGTGAAAAGTGTTCATATGTGGTAAAAACCTGATAAATCCGTCCGTTTTCGTCATTTGTTATCGAATCGACTTAAAGCCAGATCGTCACATTGGCCGCTTTTCTCTCTGAGACGGTTACATTTATCGTCTGCTTCGCTATGTCACGTGCTGCGGTATGCGGAGACACTAAAAGCACCATAGTAGAACACAGAAGAAGCTTCTAAGTTGAAGTAATAGCCAGTAAGAAGTAATACAATTCAAGTTTTAGTTGTCGATTATTCACTTTTTAGCCGGCTTTGGTGGCTTGGACATGACCTAGGACCTTAAGATTTTGCATGAAAGGAGGACTAGCAGCCGCGTTGCACGGGAGAATGTGAAAAGTGTTCATATGTAGTAAAAATCTGAGAAATCCATCGTTTTCGTCATTTGTTATCAAATCGTCTTAAAGCCAGATCGTCACATTGGCTGCTTTTCTCTCTGAGACGGTTACATTTATCGTCTGCAAATCTATGTCGCCTGCTGCGGTATGCGGAGACACTAAAAGCACCATAGTAGAACACTGAAGAAGCTTCTAAGTTGAAGTAACAGCCAGTAAGAAGTATTTCAATTCAAATTTAGTTGTCGATTATTCACTATTTAGCCGGCTTTGGTGGCTTGGACATGACCTAAGACCTTAAGATTTTGCATGAAAGGAGGACTAGCAGACGCGTTGCACGGGAGAATGTGAAAAGTGTTCATATGTAGTAAAAACCTGAGAAATCCGTCCGTTTTCGTCATTTGTTATTGAATCGACTTAAAGCCAGATCGTCACTTTTTCCGCTCTACTCTCTGAAACGGTTACATTTATCGTCTGCAAAGCTATGTCGCGTGCTGCAGTATGCGGAAACACTAAAAGCACCATAGTAGAACACTGAAGAAGCTTCTATGTTGAAGTAATAGCCAGTAAGAAGTAGTGCAATTGAAGTTTTAGTTGTCGGTTATTCATATTTTAGCCGTCTTTGGTGGCCTGGACATGAGGTGGAACCATAAAATTTTGCATGAAAGGAACACTAGCAGCCACGTGGCACCGGAGAATGTGAAAAGTGTTCATATGTAGTAAAAACCTGAGAAATAAATCGTTTTCGTCATTTGTTATCAAATCGTCTTAAAGCCAGATCGTCACATTGGCTGCTTTTCTCTCTGAGACGGTTACATTTATCGTCTGCAAATCTATGTCGCCTGCTGCGGTATGCGGAGACACTAAAAGCACCATAGTAGAACACTGAAGAAGCTTCTAAGTTGAAGCAATAGCCAGTAAGAAGTAGTACAATTGAAGTTTTAGTTGTCGATTATTCACTTTTTAGCCGGCTTTGGTGGCTTGGACATGACCTGGGACCTTACGATTTTGCATGAAAGGAGGACTAGCAGCCGCGTTGCATGGGAGAATGTGAAAAGTGTTCATGTGTAGTAAAAACCTGAGAAATCTGTCCGTTTTCGTCATTTGTTATCGAATCGACTTAAAGCCAGATCGTCACATTTGCCGCCTTTCTCTCTGAGAAGGTTACACTTATTGTCTGCAAAGCTATGTCGCGTGCTGCAGTATGCGGAGACACTAAAAGCACCATAGAAGAACACAGAAGATGCTTCTAAGTTGAAGTAATAGCCAGTAAGAAGTAGTACAATTGAAGTTTTAGTTGTCGATTATTCACTTTTTAGCCGGCTTTGGTGGCTTGGACATGACAAGGGACCTTAAGATTTTACATGAAAGGAGGACTGGCAGCCGCGTTGCACGGGAGAATGTGAAAAGTGTTCATATGTGGTAAAAACCTGATAAATCCGTCCGTTTTCGTCATTTGTTATCGAATCGACTTAAAGGCAGAACGTCACATTGGCCGCTTTTCTCTCTGAGACGGTTACATTTATCGTCTGCAACGCTATGTCGCGTGCTGCGGTATGCGGAGACACTAAAAGCACCATAGTAGAACACAGAAGAAGCTTCTAAGTTGAAGTAATAGCCAGTAAGAAGTAATACAGTTCAAGTTTTAGTTGTCGATTATTCACATTTTAGCCGGCTTTGGTGGCTTGGACATGACCTAGGACCTTAAGATTTTGCATGAAAGGAGGACTAGCAGCCGCGTTGCACGGGAGAATGTGAAAAGTGTTCATATGTAGTAAAAACCTGAGAAATCCGTCCGTTTTCGTCATTTGTTATCGAATCGACTTAAAGCCAGATCGTCACATTGGCCGCTCTTCTCTCTGAAACGGTTACATTTATCGTCTGCAAAGCTATGTCGCGTGCTGCGGTATGCGGAGACACTAAAAGCACCATAGTAGAACACAGAAGAAGCTTCTAAGTTGAAGCAATAGCCAGTAAGAAGTAGTACAATTCAAGTTTTAGTTGTCGATTATTCACTTATTAGCCGGCTTTGGTGGCTTGGACATGAGGTGGAACCATAAAATTTTGCATGAAAGGAAGACTAGCAGCCACGTTGCACCGGAGAATGTGAAAAGTGTTCATATGTAGTAAAAACCTGAGAAATCCGTCCGTTTTCGTCATTTTTATCGAATCGACTTAAAGGCAGATCGTCACATTGGCCGCTTTTCTCTCTGATACCGTTACATTTATCGTCTGCAACGCTATGTCGCGTGCTGCGGTATGCGGAGACACTAAAAGCACCATAGTAGAACACTGAAAAAGCTTCTAAATTGAAGTAATAGCCAGTAAGAAGTAATACAATTCAAGTTGTAGTTGTCGATTATTCACATTTTAGCCGGCTTTGGTGGCTTGGACATGACCTAGGACCTTAAGATTTTGCATGAAAGGAGGACTAGCAGCCGCGTAGCACGGGAGAATGTGAAAAGTGTTCATATGTAGTAAAAACCTGAGAAATCCGTCCGTTTTCGTCATTTGTTATCGAATCGAGTTAAAGCCAGATCGTCACATTGGCCGCTCATCTCTCTGAAACGGTTACATTTATCGTCTACAAAGCTATGTCGCGTGCTGCGTTATGCGGAAACACTAAAAGCACCGTAGTAGAACACTGAAGAAGCTTCTATGTTGAAGTAATAGCCAGTAAGAAGTAGTACAAATGAAGTTTTAGTTGTCGATTATTCACTTTTTAGCCGGCTTTGGTTGCTTGGACATGTGGTGGAACCATAAAATTTTGCATGAAAGGAAGACTAGCAGCCACGTTGCACCGGAGAATGCGAAAAGTGTTCATATGTAGTAAAAACCTGAGAAATCCGTCCGTTTTTGTCATTTGTTATCGAATCGTCTTAAAGCCAGATCGTCACATTGGCTGCTTTTCTTTCTGAGACGGTTACATTTATCGTCTGCAAATCTATGTCGCGTGCTGCGGTATGCGGAGACACTAAAAGCACCATAGTAGAACACTGAAGAAGCTTCTAAGTTGAAGCAATAGCCAGTAAGAAGTAGTACAATTGAAGTTTTAGTTGTCGATTATTCACTTTTTAGCGGGCTTTGGTGGCTTGGACATGACCTAGGACCATAAGATTATGCATGATAGGAGGACTAACAGCCGCGTTGCACGGGAGAATGTGAAAAGTGTTCATATGTAGTAAAAACCTGAGAAATCCGTCCGTTTTCCTCATTTGTTATCGAATCGTCTTAAAGCCAGATCATCACATTGGCCGCTTTTCTCTCTGAGACGGTTACATTTATCGTCTGCAAAGCTATGTCGCGTGCTGCGGTATGCGGAGACACTAAAAGCACCATAGTAGAACACTGAAGAAGCTTCTAAGTTGAAGCAATAGCCAGAAAGAAGTAGTACAATTGAAGTTTTAGTTTTCGATTATTCACTTTTTAGCCGGCTTTGGTGGCTTGGACATGACATAGGACCATAAGATTTTGCATGAAAGGAGGACTAACAGCCGCGTTGCACGGGAGAATGTGAAAAGTGTTCATATGTAGTAAAAACCTGAGAAATCCGTCCGTTTTCGTCATTTGTTATCGAATCGACTTAAAGCCAGATCGTCACATTGGCCGCTTTTCACTCTGAGACGGTTACATTTATCGTCTGCAAAGCTATGTCGCGTGCTGCGGTATGCGGAGACACTAAAAACACCATAGTAGAACACAGAAGAAGCTTCTAAGTTGAAGTAATAGCCAGTAAGAAGTAGTACAATTGAAGTTTTAGTTGTCGATTATTCACTTTTTAGCTGGCTTTGGTGGCTTGGACATGAGGTGGAACCATAAAATTTTGCATGAAAGGAAGACTAGCAGCCACGTTGCACCGGAGAATGTGAAAAGTGTTCATATGTAGTATAAACCTGAGAAATCCGTCCGTTTTCGTCATTTGTTATCGAATCGACTTAAAGCCAGATCGTCACATTGGCCGCTCTTCTCTCTGAAACGGTTACATTTATCGTCTGCAAAGCTATGTCGCGTCCTGCGATCTGCGGAGACACTAAATGCACCATAGGAGAACACAGAAGAAGCTTCTAAGTTGAAGTAATAGCCAGTAAGAAGTAGTACAATTGAAGTTTTAGTTGTCGATTATTCACTTTTTAGCCGGCTTCGGTGGCTTGGACATGACCTGGGACCTTACGATTTTGCATGAAAGGAGGAGTAGCAGCCGCGTTGCATGGGAGAATGTGAAAAGTGTTCATGTGTAGTAAAAACCTGAGAAATCCGTCCGTTTTCGTCATTTGTTATCGAATCGACTTAAAGCCAGATCGTCACATTTGCCGCCTTTCTCTCTGAGAAGGTTACACTTATTGTCTGCAAAGCTATGTCGCGTGCTGCAGTATGCGGAGACACTAAAAGCACCATAGAAGAACACAGAAGATGCTTCTAAGTTGAAGTAATAGCCAGTAAGAAGTAGTACAATTGAAGTTTTAGTTGGCGATTATTCACTTTTTAGCCGGCTTTGGTGGCTTGGACATGACAAGGGACCTTAAGATTTTACATGAAAGGAGGACTGGCAGCCGCGTTGCACGGGAGAAAGTGAAAAGTGTTCATATGTGGTAAAAACCTGATAAATCCGTCCGTTTTCGTCATTTGTTAACGAATCGACTTAAAGGCAGAACGTCACATTGGCCGCTTTTCTCTCTGAGACGGTTACATTTATCGTCTGCAACGTTATGTCGCGTGCTGCGGTATGCGGAGACACTAAAAGCACCATAGTAGAACACAGAAGAAGCATCTAAGTTGAAGTAATAGCCAGTAAGAAGTAATACAATTCAAGTTTTAGTTGTCGATTATTCACATTTTAGCCGGCTTTGGTGGCTTGGACATGACCTAGGACCTTAAGATTTTGCATGAAAGGAGGACTAGCAGCCGCGTTGCACGGGAGAATGTGAAAAGTGTTCATATGTAGTAAAAACCTGAGAAATCCGTCCGTTTTCGTCATTTGTTATCGAATCGACTTAAAGCCAGATCGTCACATTAGCCGCTCTTCTCTCTGAAACGGTTACATTTATCGTCTGCAAAGCTATGTCGCGTGCTGCGGTATGCGGAGACACTAAAAGCACCATAGTAGAACACAGAAGAAGCTTCTAAATTGAAGCAATAGCCAGTAAGAAGTAGTACAATTCAAGTTTTAGTTGTCGATTATTCACTTATTAGCCGGCTTTGGTGTCTTGGACATGAGGTGGAACCATAAAATTTTGCATGAAAGGAAGACTAGCAGCCACGTTGCACCGGAGAATGTGAAAAGTGTTCATATGTAGTAAAAACCTGAGAAATCCGTCCGTTTTCGTCATTTGTTATCGAATCGACTTGAAGGCAGATCGTCACATTGGCCGCTTTTCTCTCTGATACGGTTACATTTATCGTCTGCAACGCTATGTCGCGTGCTGCGGTATGCGGAGACACTAAAAGCACCATAGTAGAACACTGAAGAAGCTTCTAAGTTGAAGCAATAGCCAGTAAGAAGTAGTACAATTGAAGTTTTAGTTGTCGATTATTCACTTTTTAGCCGGCTTTGGTGGCTTGGACATGACCTAGGACCATAAGATTATGCATGAAAGGAGGACTAACAGCCGCGTTGCACGGGAGAATGTGAAAAGTGTTCATATGTAGTAAAAACCTGAGAAATCCGTCCGTTTTCGTCATTTGTTATCGACTCGTCTTAAAGCCAGATCATCACATTGGCCGCTTTTCTCTCTGAGACGGTTACATTTATCGTCTGCAAAGCGATGTCGCGTGCTGCGGTATGCGGAGACACTAAAAGCACCATAGTAGAACACTGAAGAAGCTTCTAAGTTGAAGCAATAGCCAGTAAGAAGTAGTACAATTGATGTTTTAGTTGTCGATTATTCACTTTTTAGCCGGCTTTGGTGGCTTGGACATGACCTAGGACCATACGATTTTGCATGAAAGGAGGACTAACAGCCGCGTTGCACGGGATATTGTGAAAAGTGTTCATATGTATTAAAAACCTGAGAAATCCGTCCGTTTTCGTCATTTGTTATCGAATCGTCTTAAAGCCAGATCGTCACATTGGCCGCTTTTCTCTCTGAGACTGTTACATTTTTCGTCTCCAAAGCTATGTCGCGTGCTGCGGTATGCGGAGACACTAAAAGCACCATAGTAGAACACTGAAGAAGCTTCTAAGTTGAAGCAATAGCCAGTAAGAAGTAGTACAATTGAAGATTTAGTTGTCGATTATTCACTTTTTAGCCGGCTTTGTTGGCTTGGACATGACCTAGGACCATAAGATTTTGCATGAAAGGAGGACTAACAGCCGCGTTGCACGGGAGAATGTGAAAAGTGTTCATATGTAGTAAAAACCTGAGAAATCCGTCCGTTTTCGTCATTTGTTATCGAATCGTCTTAAAGCCAGATCGTCACGTTGGCCGCATTTCTTTCTGAGACGGTTACATTTATCGTCTGCAAAGCTATGTCGCGTGCTGCGGGATGCGGGGACACTAAAAGCACCATAGTAGAACACTGAAGCAGCTTCTAAGTTGAAGCAATAGCCAGTAAGAAGTAGTACAATTGAAGTTTTAGTTGTCGATTATTCACTTTTTAGCCGGCTTTGGTGGCTTGGACATGACCTAGGACCATACGATTTTGCATGAAAGGAGGACTAACAGCCGCGTTGCACGGGATAATGTGAAAAGTGTTCATATGTATTAAAAACCTGAGAAATCCGTCCGTTTTCGTCATTTGTTATCGAATCGTCTTAAAGCCAGATCGTCACATTGGCCGCTTTTCTCTCTGAGACGGTTACATTTATCGTCTGCAAAGCTATGTCGCGTGCTGCGGTATGCGGAGACACTAAAAGCACCATAGTAGAACACAGAAGAAACTTCAAAGTTGAAGTAATAGCCAGTAAGAAGTAGTACAATTCAAGTTTTAGTTGTCGATTATTCACTTTTTAGCCGGCTTTGGTGGCTTGGACATGACCTAGGACCATAAGATTTTGCATGAAAGGAGGACTAGCAGACGCGTTGCACGGGAGAATGTGAAAAGTGTTCATATGTAGTAAAAACCTGAGAAATCCGTCCGTTTTCGTCATTTGTTATCGAATCGACTTTAAGCCACATAGTCACATTGGCCGCTCTACTCTCTGAAACGGTTACATTTATCGTCTGCAAAGCTATGTCGCGTGCTGCAGTATGCGGAAACACTAAAAGCACCATATTAGAACACAGAAGAAGCTTCTAAGTTGAAGTAATAGCCAGTAAGAAGTAGTACAATTGAAGTTTTAGTTGTCGATTATTCGCTTTTTAGCCGGCTTTGGTGGCTTGGACATGAGGTGGAACCATAAAATTTTGCATGAAAGGAAGACTAGCAGCCACGTTGCACCGGAGAATGTGAAAAGTGTTCATATGTAGTAAAAACCTGAGAAATCCGTCCGTTTTCGTCATTTGTTATCGAATCGTCTTAAAGCCAGATCGTCACATTGGCCGCATTTCTCTCTGAGACGGTTACATTTATCGTCTGCAAAGCTATGTCGCGTGCTGCGGGATGCGGAGACACTAAAAGCACCATAATAGAACACAGAAGAAGCTTCAAAATTGAAGTAATAGCCAGTAAGAAGTAATACAATTCAAGTTGTAGTTGTCGATTATTCAAATTTTAGCCGGCTTTGGTGGCTTGGACATGACCTAGGACCTTAAGATTTTGCATGAAAGGAGGACTAGCAGCCGCGTTGCACGGGAGAATGCGAAAAGTGTTCATATGTAGTAAAAACCTGAGAAATCCGTCCGTTTTCGTCATTTGTTATCGAATCGACTTAAAGCCAGATCGTCACATTGGCCGCTCTTCTCTCTGAAACGGTTACATTTATCGTCTACAAAGCTATGTCGCGTGCTGCGTTATGCGGAAACACTAAAAGCACCATAGTAGAACACTGAAGAAGCTTCTATGTTGAAGTAATAGCCAGTAAGAAGTAGTACAAATGAAGTTTTAGTTGTCGATTATTCACTTTTTAGCCGGCTTTGGTTGCTTGGACATGAGGTGGAACCATAAAATTTTGCATGAAAGGAAGACTAGCAGCCACGTTGCACCGGAGAATGCGAAAAGTGTTCATATGTAGTAAGAACCTGAGAAATCCGTCCGTTTTCGTCATTTGTTATCGAATCGTCTTAAAGCCAGATCGTCACATTGGCTGCTTTTCTTTCTGAGACGGTTACATTTATCGTCTGCAAAGCTATGTCGCGTGCTGCGGTATGCGGAGACACTAAAAGCACCATAGTAGAACACTGAAGAAGCTTCTAAGTTGAAGCAATAGCCAGTAAGAAGTAGTACAATTGAAGTTTTAGTTGTCGATTATTCACTTTTTAGCCGGCTTTGGTGGCTTGGACATGACCTAGGACCATAAGATTATGCATGAAAGGAGGACTAACAGCCGCGTTGCACGGGAGAATGTGAAAAGTGTTCATATGTAGTGAAAAACCTGAGAAATCCGTCCGTTTTCGTCATTTGTTATCGAATCGTCTTAAAGCCAGATCATCACATTGGCCGCTTTTCTCTCTGAGACGGTTACATTTATCGTCTCCAAAGCTATGTCGCGTGCTGCGGTATGCGGAGACACTAAAAGCACCATAGTAGAACACTGAAGAAGCTTCTAAGTTGAAGCAATAGCCAGTAAGAAGTAGTACAATTGAAGTTTTAGTTGTCGATTATTCACTTTTTAGCCGGCTTTGTTGGCTTGGACATGACCTAGGACCATAAGATTTTGCATGAAAGGAGGACTAACAGCCGCGTTGCACGGGAGAATGTGAAAAGTGTTCATATGTAGTAAAAACCTGAGAAATCCGTCCGTTTTCGTCATTTGTTATCGAATCGACTTAAAGCCAGATCGTCACATTGGCCGCTTTTCTCTCTGAGACGGTTACATTTATCGTCTGCAAAGCTATGTCGCGTGCTGCGGTATGCGGAGACACTAAAAGCACCATAGTAGAACACAGAAGAAACTTCAAAGTTGAAGTAATAGCCAGTAAGAAGTAGTACAATTCAAGTTTTAGTTGTCGATTATTCACTTTTTAGCCGGCTTTGGTGGCTTGGACATGACCTAGGACCATAAGATTTTGCATGAAAGGAGGACTAGCAGACGCGTTGCACGGGAGAATGTGAAAAGTGTTCATATGTAGTAAAAACCTGAGAAATCCGTCCGTTTTCGTCATTTGTTATCGAATCGTCTTAGAGCCAGATCTTCACATTGGCCGCATTTCTCTCTGAGACGGTTACATTTATCGTCTGCAAAGCTATGTCGCGTGCTGCGGGATGCGGAGACACTAAAAGCACCATAGTAGAACACTGAAGAAGCTTCTAAGTTGAAGCAATAGCCAGTAAGAAGTAGTACAATTGAAGTTTTAGTTGTCGATTATTCACTTTTTAGCCGGCTTTGGTGGCTTGGACATGACCTAGGACCATAAGATTTTGCATGAAAGGAGGACTAACAGCCGCTTTGCACGGGAGAATGTGAAAAGTGTTCATATGTAGTAAAAACCTGAGAAATCCGTCCGTTTTCGTCATTTGTTATCGAATCGACTTAAAGCCAGATCGTCACATTGGCCGCTTTTCTCTCTGAGACGGTTACATTTATCGTCTGCAAAGCTATGTCGCGTGCTGCGGTATGCGGAGACACTAAAAGCACCATAGTAGAACACAGAAGAAACTTCAAAGTTGAAGTAATAGCCAGTAAGAAGTAGTACAATTCAAGTTTTAGTTGTCGATTATTCACTTTTTAGCCGGCTTTGGTGGCTTGGACATGACCTAGGACCATAAGATTTTGCATGAAAGGAGGACTAGCAGACGCGTTGCACGGGAGAATGTGAAAAGTGTTCATATGTAGTAAAAACCTGAGAAATCCGTCCGTTTTCGTCATTTGTTATCGAATCGACTTTAAGCCACATAGTCACATTGGCCGCTCTACTCTCTGAAACGGTTACATTTATCGTCTGCAAAGCTATGTCGCGTGCTGCAGTATGCGGAAACACTAAAAGCACCATAGTAGAACACAGAAGAAGCTTCTAAGTTGAAGTAATAGCCAGTAAGAAGTAGTACAATTGAAGTTTTAGTTGTCGATTATTCACTTTTTAGCCGGCTTTGGTGGCTTGGACATGAGGTGGAACCATAAAATTTTGCATGAAAGGAAGACTAGCAGCCACGTTGCAGCGGAGAATGTGAAAAGTGTTCATATGTAGTAAAAACCTGAGAAATCCGTCCGTTTTCGTCATTTGTTATCGAATCGTCTTAAAGCCTGATCGTCACATTGGCCGCATTTCTCTCTGAGACGGTTACATTTATCGTCTGCAAAGCTATGTCGCGTGCTGCGGGATGCGGAGACACTAAAAGCACCATAGTAGAACACTGAAGAAGCTTCTAAGTTGAAGCAATAGCCAGTAAGAAGTAGTACAATTGAAGTTTTAGTTGTCGATTATTCACTTTCTAGCCGGCTTTGGTGGCTTGGACATGACCTAGGACCATAAGATTTTGCATGAAAGGAGGACTAACAGCCGCGTTGCACGGGAGAATGTGAAAAGTGTTCATATGTAGTAAAAACCTGAGAAATCCGTCCGTTTTCGTCATTTGTTATCGAATCGTCTTAAAGCCAGATCGTCACATTGGCCGCATTTCTCTCTGAGACGGTTACATTTATCGTCTGCAAAGCTATGTCGCGTGCTGCGGGATGCGGAGACACTAAAAGCACCATAGTAGAACACTGAAGAAGCTTCTAAATTGAAGCAATAGCCAGTAAGAAGTAGTACAATTGAAGTTTTAGTTGTCGATTATTCAGTTTTTAGCCGGCTTTGGTGGCTTGGACATGGCCTAGGACCATACGATTTTGCATGAAAGGAGGACTAACAGCCGCGTTGCACGGGAGAATGTGAAAAGTGTTCATATGTAGTAAAAACCTGAGAAATCCGTCCGTTTTCGTCATTTGTTATCGAATCGTCTTAAAGCCAGATCGTCACATTGGCCGCATTTCTCTCTGAGACGGTTACATTTATCGTCTGCAAAGCTATGTCGCGTGCTGCGGGATGCGGAGACACTAAAAGCACCATAGTAGAACACAGAAGAAGCTTCTAAATTGAAGTAATAGCCAGTAAGAAGTAATACAATTCAAGTTGTAGTTGTCGATTATTCACATTTTAGCCGGCTTTGGTGGCTTGGACATGACCTAGGACCTTAAGATTTTGCATGAAAGGAGGACTAGCAGCCGCGTTGCACGGGAGAATGTGAAAAGTGTTCATATGTAGTAAAAACCTGGGAAATCCGTCCGTTTTCGTCATTTGTTATCGAATCGACTTAAAGCCAGATCGTCACATTGGCCGCTTTTCTCTCTGAGAAGGTTACATTTATTGTCTGCATAGCTATGTCGCATGCTGCTGTATGCGGAGACACTAAAAGCACCATAGTAGAACACAGAAGAAGCTTCTAAGTTGAAGTAATAGCCAGTAAGAAGTAGTACAATTCAACTTTTAGTTGTCGATTATTCACTTTTTAGCCGGCTTTGGTGGCTTGGACATGACCAAGGACCTTAAGAATTTGCATGAAAGGAGTACTTGCAGCCGCGTTGCACGGCAGAATGTGAAAAGTGTTCATATGTAGTAAAAAACTGAAAAAATCCGTCCGTTTTCGTCATTTGTTATCGAATCGACTTTAAGCCACATAGTCACATTGGCCGCTCTACTCTCTGAAACGGTTACATTTATCGTCTGCAAAGCTATGTCGCGTGCTGCAGTATGCGGAAACACTAAAAGCACCATAGTAGAACACAGAAGATGCTTCTAAGTTGAAGTAATAGCCAGTAAGAAGTAGAACAATTGAAGTTTTAGTTGTCGATTATTCACTTTTTAGCCGGCTTTAGTGGCTTGGACATGAGGTGGAACCATAAAATTTTGCATGAAAGGAAGACTAGCAGCCACGTTGCAGCGGAGAATGTGAAAAGTGTTCATATGTAGTAAAAACCTGAGAAATCCGTCCGTTTTCGTCATTTGTTATCGAATCGTCTTAAAGCCTGATCGTCACATTGGCCGCATTTCTCTCTGAGACGGTTACATTTATCGTCTGCAAAGCTATGTCGCGTGCTGCGGGATGCGGAGACACTAAAAGCATCATAGTAGAACACTGAAGAAGCTTCTAAGTTGAAGCAATAGCCAGTAAGAAGTAGTACAATTGAAGTTTTAGTTGTCGATTATTCACTTTTTAGCCGGCTTTGGTGGCTTGGACATGACCCAGGACCATAAGATTTTTCATGAAAGGAGGACTAACAGCCGCGTTGCACGGGAGAATGTGAAAAGTGTTCATATGTAGTAAAAACCTGAGAAATCCGTCCGTTTTCGTCATTTGTTATCGAATCGTCTTAAAGCCAGATCGTCACATTGGCCGCATTTCTCTCTGAAACGGTTACATTTATCGTCTACAAAGCTATGTCGCGTGCTGCGTTATGCGGAAACACTAAAAGCACCATAGTAGAACACTGAAGAAGCTTCTATGTTGAAGTAATAGCCAGTAAGAAGTAGTACAAATGAAGTTTTAGTTGTCGATTATTCACTTTTTAGCCGGCTTTGGTTGCTTGGACATGAGGTGGAACCATAAAATTTTGCATGAAAGGAAGACTAGCAGCCACGTTGCACCGGAGAATGCGAAAAGTGTTCATATGTAGTAAAAACCTGAGAAACCCGTCCGTTTTCGTCATTTGTTATCGAATCGTCTTAAAGCCAGATCGTCACATTGGCTGCTTTTCTTTCTGAGACGGTTACATTTATCGTCTGCAAATTTATGTCGCGTGCTGCGGGATGCGGAGACACTAAAAGCACCATAGTAGAACACTGAAGAAGCTTCTAAGTTGAAGCAATAGCCAGTAAGAAGTAGTACAATTGAAGTTTTAGTTGTCGATTATTCACTTTTTAGCCGGCTTTGGTGGCTTGGACATGACCTAGGACCATAAGATTATGCATGAAAGGAGGACTAATAGCCGCGTTGCACGGGAGAATGTGAAAAGTGTTCATATGTAGTAAAAACCTGAGAAATCCGTCCGTTTTCGTCATTTGTTATCGAATCGTCTTAAAGCCAGATCATCACATTATCCGCTTTTCTCTCTGAGACGGTTACATTTATCGTCTGCAAAGCTATGTCGCGTGCTGCGGTATGCGGAGACACTAAAAGCACCATAGTAGAACACTGAAGAAGCTTCTAAGTTGAAGCAATAGCCAGTAAGAAGTAGTACAATTGAAGTTTTAGTTGTCGATTATTCACTTTTTAGCCGGCTTTGGTGGCTTGGACATGACCTAGGACCATACGATTTTGCATGAAAGGAGGACTAACAGCCGCGTTGCACGGGATAATGTGAAGAGTGTTCATATGTATTAAAAACCTGAGAAATCCGTCCGTTTTCGTCATTTGTTATCGAATCGTCTTAAAGCCAGATCGTCACATTGGCCGCATTTCTCTCTGAAACGGTTACATTTATCGTCTACAAAGCTATGTCGCGTGCTGCGTTATGCGGAAACACTAAAAGCACCATAGTAGAACACTGAAGAAGCTTCTATGTTGAAGTAATAGCCAGTAAGAAGTAGTACAAATGAAGTTTTAGTTGTCGATTATTCACTTTTTAGCCGGCTTTGGTTGCTTGGACATGAGGTGGAACCATAAAATTTTGCATGAAAGGAAGACTAGCAGCCACGTTGCACCGGAGAATGCGAAAAGTGTTCATATGTAGTAAAAACCTGAGAAACCCGTCCGTTTTCGTCATTTGTTATCGAATCGTCTTAAAGCCAGATCGTCACATTGGCCGCATTTCTCTCTGAGACGGTTACATTTATCGTCTCCAAAGCTATGTCGCGTGCTGCGGTATGCGGAGACACTAAAAGCACCATAGTAGAACACTGAAGAAGCTTCTAAGTTGAAGCAATAGCCAGTAAGAAGTAGTACAATTCAAGTTTTAGTTGTCGATTATTCACTTTTTAGCCGGCTTTGGTGGCTTGGACATGACCTAGGACCATAAGATTTTGCATGAAAGGAGGACTAACAGCCGCGTTGCACGGGAGAATGTGAAAAGTGTTCATATGTAGTAAAAACCTGAGAAATCCGTCCGTTTTCGTCATTTGTTATCGAATCGACTTAAAGCCAGATCGTCACATTGGCCGCTTTTCTCTCTGAGACGGTTACATTTATCGTCTGCAAAGCAATGTCGCGTGCTGCGGTATGCGGAGACACTAAAAGCACCATAGTAGAACACAGAAGAAACTTCAAAGTTGAAGTAATAGCCAGTAAGAAGTAGTACAATTGAAGTTTTAGTTGTCGATTATTCACTTTTTAGCCGGCTTTGGTGGCTTGGACATGAGGTGGAACCATAAAATTTTGCATGAAAGGAAGACTAGCAGCCACGTTGCAGCGGAGAATGTGAAAAGTGTTCATATGTAGTAAAAACCTGAGAAATCCGTCCGTTTTCGTCATTTGTTATCGAATCGTCTTAAAGCCTGATCGTCACATTGGCCGCATTTCTCTCTGAGACGGTTACATTTATCGTCTGCAAAGCTATGTCGCGTGCTGCAGTATGCGGAAACACTAAAAGCACCATAGTAGAACACAGAAGAAGCTTCTAAGTTGAAGTAATAGCCAGTAAGAAGTAGTACAATTGAAGTTTTAGTTGTCGATTATTCACTTTTTTGCCGGCTTTGGTGGCTTGGACATGAGGTGGAACCATAAAATTTTGCATGAAAGGAAGACTAGCAGCCACGTTGCAGCGGAGAATGTGAAAAGTGTTCATATGTAGTAAAAACCTGAGAAATCCGTCCGTTTTCGTCATTTGTTATCGAATCGTCTTAAAGCCAGATCGTCACATTGGCCGCATTTCTCTCTGAGACGGTTACATTTATCGTCTGCAAAGCTATGTCGCGTGCTGCGGGATGCGGAGACACTAAAAGCACCATAGTAGAACACTGAAGAAGCTTCTAAGTTGAAGCAATAGCCAGTAAGAAGTAGTACAATTGAAGTTTTAGTTGTCGATTATTCACTTTTTAGCCGGCTTTGGTGGCTTGGACATGACCTACGACCATAAGATTATGCATGAAAGGAGGACTAACAGCCGCGTTGCACGGGAGAATGTGAAAAGTGTTCATATGTAGTAAAAACCTGAGAAATCCGTCCGTTTTCGTCATTTGTTATCAAATCGACTTAAAGCCAGATCGTCACATTGGAAGCTCTTCTGTCTGAAACTGTTACATTTATCGTCTGCAAGAGCTATGTCGCGTGCTGCGGTATGCGGAGACACTAAAAGCACCATAGTAGAACACTGAAGAAGCTTCTAAGTTGAAGCAATAGCCAGTAAGAAGTAGTACAATTGAAGTTTTAGTTGTCGATTATTCACTTTTTAGCCGGCTTTGGTGGCTTGGACATGACCTAGGACCATACGATTTTGCATGAAAGGAGGACTAACAGCCGCGTTGCACGGGATAATGTGAAGAGTGTTCATATGTATTAAAAACCTGAGAAATCCGTCCGTTTTCGTCATTTGTTATCGAATCGTCTTAAAGCCAGATCGTCACATTGGCCGCTTTTCTCTCTGAGACGGTTACATTTATCGTCTCCAAAGCTATGTCGCGTGCTGCGGTATGCGGAGACACTAAAAGCACCATAGTAGAACACTGAAGAAGCTTCTAAGTTGAAGCAATTGCCAGTAAGAAGTAGTACAATTGAAGTTTTAGTTGTCGATTATTCACTTTTTAGCCGGCTTTGTTGGCTTGGACATGACCTAGGACCATAAGATTTTGCATGAAAGGAGGACTAACAGCCGCGTTGCACGGGAGAATGTGAAAAGTGTTCATATGTAGTAAAAACCTGATAAATCCGTCCGTTTTCGTCATTTGTTATCGAATCGACTTAAAGCCAGATCGTCACATTGGCCGCTTTTCTCTCTGAGACGGTTACATTTATCGTCTGCAAAGCTATGTCGCGTGCTGCGGTATGCGGAGACACTAAAAGCACCATAGTAGAACACAGAAGAAGCTTCTAAGTTGAAGTAATAGCCAGTAAGAAGTAGTACAATTCAAGTTTTAGTTGTCGATTATTCACTTTTTAGCCGGCTTTGGTGGCTTGGACATGACCTAGGACCATAAGATTTTGCATGAAAGGAGGACTAGCAGACGCGTTGCACGGGAGAATGTGAAAAGTGTTCATATGTAGTAAAAACCTGAGAAATCCGTCCGTTTTCGTCATTTGTTATCGAATCGACTTTAAGCCACATAGTCACATTGGCCGCTCTACTCTCTGAAACGGTTACATTTATCGTCTGCAAAGCTATGTCGCGTGCTGCGGGATGCGGAGACACTAAAAGCACCATAGTAGAACACTGAAGAAGCTTCTATGTTGAAGCAATAGCCAGTAAGAAGTAGTACAATTGAAGTTTTAGTTGTCGATTATTCTCTTTTTAGCCGGCTTTGGTGGCTTGGACATGACCTAGGACCATAAGATTTTGCATGAAAGGAGGACTAACAGCCGCTTTGCACGGGAGAATGTGAAAAGTGTTCATATGTAGTAAAAACCTGAGAAATCCGTCCGTTTTCGTCATTTGTTATCGAATCGTCTTAAAGCCAGATCGTCACATTGGCCGCATTTCTCTCTGAGACGGTTACATTTATCGTCTGCAAAGCTAAGTCGCGTGCTGCGGGATGCGGAGACACTAAAAGCACCATAGTAGAACACTGAAGAAGCTTCTAAGTTGAAGCAATAGCCAGTAAGAAGTAGTACAACTGAAGTTTTAGTTGTCGATTATTCACTTTTTAGCCGGCTTTGGTGGCTTAGACATGACCTAGGACCATACGATTTTGCATGAAAGGAGGACTAACAGCCGCGTTGCACGGGAGAATGTGAAAAGTGTTCATATGTAGTAAAAACCTGAGAAATCCGTCCGTTTTCGTCATTTCTTATCGAATCGTCTTAAAGCCAGATCGTCACATTGGCCGCTTTTCTCTCTGAGACGGTTACATTTATCGTCTGCAAAGCTATGTCGCGTGCTGCGGTATGCGGAAACACTAAATGCACCATAGTAGAACACTGAAGAAGCTTCTAAGTTGAAGCAATAGACAGTAAGAAGTAGTACAATTGAAGTTTTAGTTGTCGATTATTCACTTTTTAGCCGGCTTTGTTGGCTTGGACATGACGTAGGACCATAAGATTTTGCATGAAAGGAGGACTAACAGCCGCGTTGCACGGGAGAATGTGAAAAGTGTTCATATGTAGTAAAAACCTGAGAAATCCGTCCGTTTTCGTCATTTGTTATCGAATCGACTTAAAGCCACATAGTCACATTGGCCGCTCTACTCTCTGAAACGGTTACATTTATCGTCTGCAAAGCTATGTCGCGTGCTGCAGTATGCGGAAACACTAAAAGCACCATAGTAGAACACAGAAGTAGCTTCTAAGTTGAAGTAATAGCCAGTAAGAAGTGGTACAATTGAAGTTTTAGTTGTCGATTATTCACTTTTTAGCCGTCTTTGGTGGCTTGGACATGACCTGGGACCATAAGATTTTACATGAAAGGAGGACTGGCAGCCGCGTTGCACGGGAGAATGTGAAAAGTGTTCATATGTAGTAAAAACCTGATAAATCCGTCCGTTGTCGTCATTTGTTATCGAATCGACTTAAAGGCAGATCGTCACATTGGCCGCTCTTCTCTCTGAAACGGTTACATTTATCGTCTACAAAGCTATGTCGCGTGCTGCGTTATGCGGAAACACTATAAGCACCATAGTAGAACACTGAAGAAGCTTCTATGTTGAAGTAATAGCCAGTAAGAAGTAGTACAAATGAAGTTTTAGTTGTCGATTATTCACTTTTTAGCCGGCTTTGGTTGCTTGGACATGAGGTGGAACCATAAAATTTTGCATGAAAGGAAGACTAGCAGCCACGTTGCACCGGAGAATGCGAAAAGTGTTCATATGTAGTAAAAACCTGAGAAATCCGTCCGTTTTCGTCATTTGTTATCGAATCGTCTTAAAGCCAGATCGTCACATTGGCTGCTTTTCTTTCTGAGACGGTTACATTTATCGTCTGCAAATCTATGTCGCGTGCTGCGGGATGCGGAGACACTAAAAGCACCATAGTAGAACACTGAAGAAGCTTCTAAGTTGAAGCAATAGCCAGTAAGAAGTAGTACAATTGAAGTTTTAGTTGTCGATTATTCACTTTTTAGCCGGCTTTGGTGGCTTGGACATGACCTAGGACCATAAGATTATGCATGAAAGGAGGACTAACAGCCGCGTTGCACGGGAGAATGTGAAAAGTGTTCATATGTAGTAAAAACCTGAGAAATCCGTCCGTTTTCGTCATTTGTTATCGAATCGTCTTAAAGGCAGATCATCACATTGGCCGCTTTTCTCTCTGAGACGGTTACATTTATCGTCTGCAAAGCTATGTCGCGTGCTGCGGTATGCGGAGACACTAAAAGCACCATAGTAGAACACAGAAGAAGCTTCTAAGTTGAAGCAATAGCCAGTAAGAAGTAGTACAATTGAAGTTTTAGTTGTCGATTATTCACTTTTTAGCCGGCTTTGGTGGCTTGGACATGACCTAGGACCATACGATTTTGCATGAAAGGATGACTAACAGCCGCGTTGCACGGGATAATGTGAAGAGTGTTCATATGTATTAAAAACCTGAGAAATCGGTCCGTTTTCGTCATTTGTTATCGAATTGTCTTAAAGCCAGATCGTCACATTGGCCGCTTTTCTCTCTGAGACGGTTACATTTATCGTCTCCAAAGCTATGTCGCGTGCTGCGGTATGCGGAGACACTAAAAGCACCATAGTAGAACACTGAAGAAGCTTCTAAGTTGAAGCAATAGCCAGTAAGAAGTAGTACAATTGAAGTTTTAGTTGTCGATTATTCACTTTTTAGCCGGCTTTGTTGGCTGGGACATGACCTAGGACCATAAGATTTTGCATGAAAGGAGGACTAACAGCCGCGTTGCACGGGAGAATGTGAAAAGTGTTCATATGTAGTAAAAACCTGAGAAATCCGTCCGTTTTCGTCATTTGTTATCCAATCGTCTGAAAGCCAGATCGTCACATTGGCCGCATTTCTCTCTGAGACGGTTACATTTATCGTCTGCAAAGCTATGTCGCGTGCTGCGGGATGCGGAGACACTAAAAGCACCATAGTAGAACACTGAAGAAGCTTCTAAGTTGAAGCAATAGCCAGTAAGAAGTAGTACAATTGAAGTTTTAGTTGTCGATTATTCACTTTTTAGCCGGCTTTGGTGGCTTGGACATGACCTAGGACCATAAGATTTTGCATGAAAGGAGGACTAACAGCCGCGTTGCACGGGAGAATGTGAAAAGTGTTCATATGTAATAAAAACCTGAGAAATCCGTCCGTTTTCGTCATTTGTTATCGAATCGTTTTAAAGCCAGATCGTCACATTGGCCGCATTTCTCTCTGAGACGATTACATTTATCGTCTGCAAAGCTATGTCGCGTGCTGCGGTATGCGGAGACACTAAAAGCACCATAGTAGAACACTGAAGAAGCTTCTAAGTTGAAGCAATAGCCAGTAAGAAGTAGTACAATTGAAGTTTTAGTTGTCGATTATTCACTTTATAGCCGGCTTTGGTGGCTTGGACATGACCTAGGACCATAAGATTTTGCATGAAAGGAGGACTAACAGCCGCGTTGCACGGGAGAATGTGAAAAGTGTTCATATGTAGTAAAAACCTGAGAAATCCGTCCGTTTTCGTCATTTGTTATCGAATCGACTTAAAGCCAGATCGTCACATTGGCCGCTTTTCTCTCTGAGACGGTTACATTTATCGTCTCCAAAGCTATGTCGCGTGCTGCGGTATGCGGAGACACTAAAAGCACCTTAGTAGAACACTGAAGAAGCTTCTAAGTTGAAGCAATAGCCAGTAAGAAGTAGTACAATTGAAGTTTTAGTTGTCGATTATTCACTTTTTAGCCGGCTTTGGTGGCTTGGACATGAGGTGGAACCATAAAATTTTGCATGAAAGGAAGACTAGCAGCTACGTTGCAGCGGAGAATGTGAAAAGTGTTCATATGTAGTAAAAACCTGAGAAATCCGTCCGTTTTCGTCATTTGTTATCCAATCGTCTTAAAGCCAGATCGTCACATTGGCCGCATTTCTCTCTGAGACGGTTACATTTATCGTCTGCAAAGCTATGTCGCGTGCTGCGGGATGCGGAGACACTAAAAGCACCATAGTAGAACACTGAAGAAGCTTCTAAGTTGAAGCAATAGCCAGTAAGAAGTAGTACAATTCAAGTTTTAGTTGTCGATTATTCACTTTTTAGCCGGCTTTGGTGGCTTAGACATGACCTAGGACCATAAGATTTTGCATGAAAGGAGGACTAACAGCCGCGTTGCACGGGAGAATGTGAAAAGTGTTCATATGTAATAAAAACCTGAGGAATCCGTCCGTTTTCGTCATTTGTTATCGAATCGTCTTAAAGCCAGATCGTCACATTGGCCGCATTTCTCTCTGAGACGGTTACATTTATCGTCTGCAAAGCTATGTCGCGTGCTGCGGGTTGCGGAGACACTAAAAGCACCATAGTAGAACACTGAAGAAGCTTCTAAGTTGAAGCAGTAGCCAGTAAGAAGTAGTACAATTCAAGTTTTAGTTGTCGATTATTCACTTTTTAGCCGGCTTTGGTGGCTTGGTCATGACCTAGGACCATACGATTTTGCATGAAAGGAGGACTAACAGCCGCGTTGCACGGGAGAATGTGAAAAGTGTTCATATGTATTAAAAACCTGAGAAATCCGTCCGTTTTCGTCATTTGTTATCGAATCGTCTTAAAGCCATATCGTCACATTGGCCGCTTTTCTCTCTGAGACGGTTACATTTATCGTCTGCAAAGCTATGTCGCGTGCTGCGGTATGCGGAGACACTAAAAGCACCATAGTAGAACACAGAAGAAACTTCAAAGTTGAAATAATAGCCAGTAAGAAGTAGTACAATTCAAGTTTTAGTTGTCGATTATTCACTTTTTTGCCGGCTTTGGTGGCTTGGACATGAGGTGGAACCATAAAATTTTGCATGAAAGGAAGACTAGCAGCCACGTTGCAGCGGAGAATGTGAAAAGTGTTCATATGTAGTAAAAACCTGAGAAATCCGTCCGTTTTCGTCATTTGTTATCCAATCGTCTGAAAGCCAGATCGTCACATTGGCCGCATTTCTCTCTGAGACGGTTACATTTATCGTCTGCAAAGCTATGTCGCGTGCTGCGGGATGCGGAGACACTAAAAGCACCATAGTAGAACACTGAAGAAGCTTCTAAGTTGAAGCAATAGCCAGTAAGAAGTAGTACAATTGAAGTTTTAGTTGTCGATTATTCACTTTTTAGCCGGCTTTGGTGGCTTGGACATGACCTAGGACCATAAGATTTTGCATGAAAGGAGGACTAACAGCCGCGTTGCACGGGAGAATGTGAAAAGTGTTCATATGTAATAAAAACCTGAGAAATCCGTCCGTTTTCGTCATTTGTTATCGAATCGTTTTAAAGCCAGATCGTCACATTGGCCGCATTTCTCTCTGAGACGATTACATTTATCGTCTGCAAAGCTATGTCGCGTGCTGCGGGATGCGGAGACACTAAAAGCACCATAGTAGAACACTGAAGAAGCTTCTAAGTTGAAGCAATAGCCAGTAAGAAGTAGTACAATTGAAGTTTTAGTTGTCGATTATTCACTTTTTAGCCGGCTTTGGTGGCTTGGACATGACCTAGGACCATACGATTTTGCATGAAAGGAGGACTAACAGCCGCGTTGCACGGGAGAATGTGAAAAGTGTTCATATGTATTAAAAACCTGAGAAATCCGTCCGTTTTCGTCATTTGTTATCGAATCGTCTTAAAGCCAGATCGTCACATTGGCCGCTTTTCTCTCTGAGACGGTTACATTTATCGTCTGCAAAGCTATGTCGCGTGCTGCGGTATGCGGAGACACTAAAAGCACCATAGTAGAACACTGAAGAAGCTTCTAAGTTGAAGCAATAGCCAGTAAGAAGTAGTACAATTGAAGTTTTAGTTGTCGATTATTCACTTTATAGCCGGCTTTGGTGGCTTGGACATGACCTAGGACCATAAGATTTTGCATGAAAGGAGGACTAACAGCCGCGTTGCACGGGAGAATGTGAAAAGTGTTCATATGTAGTAAAAACCTGAGAAATCCGTCCGTTTTCGTCATTTGTTATCGAATCGACTTAAAGCCAGATCGTCACATTGGCCGCTTTTCTCTCTGAGACGGTTACATTTATCGTCTCCAAAGCTATGTCGCGTGCTGCGGTATGCGGAGACACTAAAAGCACCTTAGTAGAACACTGAAGAAGCTTCTAAGTTGAAGCAATAGCCAGTAAGAAGTAGTACAATTGAAGTTTTAGTTGTCGATTATTCACTTTTTAGCCGGCTTTGTTGGCTTGGACATGACCTAGGACCTTAAGATTTTACATGACAGGAGGACTTGCAGCCGTGTTGCACGGGAGAATGTGAAAAGTGTTCATATGTAGTAAAAACCAGAGAAATCGGTCCGTTTTCGTCATTTGTTACCGAATCGACTTAAAGCCAGATCGTCACATTGGCCGCATTTCTCTCTGAGACGGTTACATTTATCGTCTGCAAAGCTATGTCGCGTGCTGCGGGATGCGGAGACACTAAAAGCACCATAGTAGAACACTGAAGAAGCTTCTAAGTTGAAGCAATAGCCAGTAAGAAGTAGTACAATTCAAGTTTTAGTTGTCGATTATTCACTTTTTAGCCGGCTTTGGTGGCTTAGACATGACCTAGGACCATAAGATTTTGCATGAAACTAGGACTAACAGCCGCGTTGCACGGGAGAATGTGAAAAGTGTTCATATGTAATAAAAACCTGAGGAATCCGTCCGTTTTCGTCATTTGTTATCGAATCGTCTTAAAGCCAGATCGTCACATTGGCCGCATTTCTCTCTGAGACGGTTACATTTATCGTCTGCAAAGCTATGTCGCGTGCTGCGGGTTGCGGAGACACTAAAAGCACCATAGTAGAACACTGAAGAAGCTTCTAAGTTGAAGCAGTAGCCAGTAAGAAGTAGTACAATTCAAGTTTTAGTTGTCGATTATTCACTTTTTAGCCGGCTTTGGTGGCTTGGTCATGACCTAGGACCATACGATTTTGCATGAAAGGAGGACTAACAGCCGCGTTGCACGGGAGAATGTGAAAAGTGTTCATATGTATTAAAAACCTGAGAAATCCGTCCGTTTTCGTCATTTGTTATCGAATCGTCTTAAAGCCATATCGTCACATTGGCCGCTTTTCTCTCTGAGACGGTTACATTTATCGTCTGCAAAGCTATGTCGCGTGCTGCGGTATGCGGAGACACTAAAAGCACCATAGTAGAACACTGAAGAAGCTTCTAAGTTGAAGCAATAGCCAGTAAGAAGTAGTACAATTGAAGTTTTAGTTGTCGATTATTCACTTTTTAGCCGGCTTTGTTGGCTTGGACATGACCTAGGACCATAAGATTTTGCATGAAAGGAGGACTAACAGCCGCGTTGCACGGGAGAATGTGAAAAGTGTTCATATGTAGTAAAAACCTGAGAAATCCGTCCGTTTTCGTCACTTGTTATCGAATCGACTTAAAGTCAGATCGTCACATTGGCCGCTTATCTCTCTGAGACGGTTACATTTATCGTCTGCAAAGCTATGTCGCGTGCTGCAGTATACCGAAACACTAAAAGCACCATAGTAGAACACAGAAGAAACTTCTAATTTGAAGTAATAGCCAGTAAGAAGTAGTACAATTCAAGTTTTAGTTTTCGATTATTCGCTTTTTAGCCGGCTTTGGTGGCTTGGACATGACCTAGGACCTTAAGATGTTCATGAAAGGAGGACTAGCAGCCGCGTTGCATGGGAGAATGTGAAAAGTATATGTAGTAAAAACCTGAGAAATCCGTCCGTTGTCGTCATTTGTTATCGAATCGACTTAAAGGCAGATCGTCACATTGGCCGCTTTTCACTCTGAGACGGTTACATTTATCGTCTGCAACGCTATGTCGCGTGCTGCGGTATGCGGAGACACTAAAAGCACCATAGTAGAACACAGAAGAAGCTTCTAAGTTGAAGTAATAGCCAGTAAGAAGTAATACAATTCAAGTTTTAGTTGTCGATTATTCACATTTTAGCCGGCTTTGGTGGCTTGGACATGACCTAGGACCTTAAGATTTTGCATGAAAGGAGGACTAGCAGCCGCGTTGCACGGGAGAATGTGAAAAGTGTTCATATGTAGTAAAAACCTGAGCAATCCGTCCGTTTTCGTCATTTGTTATCGAATCGACTTAAAGCCAGATCGTCACATTGGCCGCTCTTCTCTCTGAAACGGTTACATTTATCGTCTACAAAGCTATGTCGCGTGCTGCATTAAGCGGAAACACTAAAAGCACCATAGTAGAACACTGAAGAAGCTTCTATGTTGAAGTAATAGCCAGTAAGAAGTAGTACAATTGAAGTTTTAGTTGTCGATTATTCACTTTTTAGCCGGCTTTGGTGGCTTGGACATGACCTAGGACCATAAGATTTTGCATGAAAGGAGGACTAGCAGACGCGTTGCACGGGAGAATGTGAAAAGTGTTCATATGTAGTAAAAACCTGAGAAATCCGTCCGTTTTCGTCATTTGTTATCGAATCGACTTTAAGCCACATAGTCACATTGGCCGCTCTACTCTCTGAAACGGTTACATTTATCGTCTGCAAAGCTATGTCGCGTGCTGCGGTATGCGGAGACACTAAAAGCACCATAGTAGAACACAGAAGAAGCTTCTAAGTTGAAGTAATAGCCAGTAAGAAGTAATACAATTCAAGTTTTAGTTGTCGATTATTCACATTTTAGCCGGCTTTGGTGGCTTGGACATGACCTAGGACCTTAAGATTTTGCATGAAAGGAGGACTAGCAGCCGCGTTGCACGGGAGAATGTGAAAAGTGTTCATATGTAGTAAAAACCTGAGAAATCCGTCCGTTTTCGTCATTTGTTATCGAATCGACTTAAAGCCAGATCGTCACATTGGCCGCTCTTCTCTCTGAGACGGTTACATTTATCGTCTACAAAGCTATGTCGCGTGCTGCGGTATGCGGAGACACTAAAAGCACCATAGTAGAACACAGAAGAAACTTCAAAGTTGAAGTAATAGCCAGTAAGAAGTAGTACAATTCAAGTTTTAGTTGTCGATTATTCACTTTTTAGCCGGCTTTGGTGGCTTGGACATGACCTAGGACCATAAGATTTTGCATGAAAGGAGGACTAGCAGACGCGTTGCACGGGAGAATGTGAAAAGTGTTGATATGTAGTAAAATCCTGAGAAATCCGTCCGTTTTCGTCATTTGTTATCGAATCGACTTAAAGCCACATAGTCACATTAGCCGCTCTACTCTCTGAAACGGTTACATTTATCGTCTGCAAAGCAATGTCGCGTGCTGCAGTATGCCGAAACACTAAAAGCACCATAGTAGAACACAGAAGAAGCTTCTAAGTTGAAGTAATAGCCAGTAAGAAGTAGTACAATTGAAGTTTTAGTTGTCGATTATTCACTTTTTAGCCGGCTTTGTTGGCTTGGACATGACCTAGGACCATAAGATTTTGCATGAAAGGAGGACTAACAGCCGCGTTGCACGGGAGAATGTGAAAAGTGTTCATATGTGGTAAAAACCTGATAAATCCGTCCGTTTTCGTCATTTGTTATCGAATCGACTTAAAGGCAGATCGTCACATTGGCCGCTTTTCTCTCTGAGACGGTTATATTTATCGTCTGCAACGCTATGTCGCGTGCTGCATTATGCGGAAACACTAAAAGCACCATAGTAGAACACTGAAGATGCTTCTATGTTGAAGTAATAGCCAGTAAGAAGTAGTACCATTCAAGTTTTAGTTGTCGATTATTCACTTTTTAGCCGGCTTTGGTGGCTTGGACATGAGGTGGAACCATAAAATTTTGCATGAAAGGAAGACTAGCAGCCACGTTGCACCGGAGAATGTGAAAAGTGTTCATATGTAGTAGAAACCTGAGAAATCCGTCCGTTTTCGTCATTTGTTATCGAATCGTCTTAAAGCCAGATCGTCACATTGGCTGCTTTTCTCTCTGAGACGGTTACATTTATCGTCCGCAAATCTATGTCGCGTGCTGCGGTATGCGGAGACACTAAAAGCACCATAGTAGAACACTGAAGAAGCTTCTAAGTTGAAGCAATAGCCAGTAAGAAGTAGTAAAATTGAAGTTTTAGTTGTCGATTATTCACTTTTTAGCCGGCTTTCGTGGCTTGGACATGACCTAGGACCATAAGATTTTGCATTAAAGGAGGACTAACAGCCGCGTTGCACGGGAGAATGTGAAAAGTGTTCATATGTATTAAAAACCTGAGAAATCCGTCCGTTTTCGTCATTTGTTATCGAATCGTCTTAACGCCAGATCGTCACATTGGCCACTTTTCTCTCTGAGACGGTTACATTTATCGTCTGCAAAGCTATGTCGCGTGCTGCGGTATGCGGAGACACTAAAAGCTCCATAGTAGAACACTGAAGAATCTTCTAAGTTGAAGCAATAGCCAGTAAGAAGTAGTAAAATTGAAGTTTTAGTTGACGATTATTCACTTTTTAGCCGGCTTTGTTGGCTTGGACATGACCTAGGACCATAAGATTTTGCATGAAAGGAGGACTAGCGTCCGCGTTGCACGGGAGAAAGTGAAAA
Source organism: Schistocerca gregaria (assembly GCF_023897955.1). Lineage (NCBI taxonomy): Eukaryota > Metazoa > Arthropoda > Insecta > Orthoptera > Acrididae > Schistocerca > Schistocerca gregaria. The sequence continues at coordinate 1,927,247 of NW_026061883.1, read as the reverse complement.
GTGTTCATATGTAGTAAAAACCTGAGAAATCCGTCCGTTTTCGTCATTTGTTATCGAATCGACTTAAAGCCAGATGGTCACATTGGCCGCTTTTCTCTCTGAGACGGTTACATTTATCGTCTGCAACTCTATGTCGCGTGCTGCGGTATGCGGAGACACTAAAAGCACCATAGTAGAACACTGAAGAAGCTTCTAAGTTGAAGCAATAGCCAGTAAGAAGTAGTAAAATTGAAGTTTTAGTTGTCGATTATTCACTTTTTAGCCGGCTTCGGTGGCTTGGACATGACCTAGGACCACATGATTTTGCATGAAAGGAGGACTAGCAGACAAGTTGCACGGGAGAATGTGAAAAGTGTTCATATGTAGTAAAAACCTGGGAAATCCGTCCGTTTTCGTCATTTGTTATCGAATCGACTTAAGGCCAGATCGTCACATTGGCCGCTCTTCTCTCTGAAACGGTTACACTTATCGTCTGCAAAGCTATGTCGCGTGCTGCGGTATGCCGAAACACTAAAAGCACCATAGTAGAACACAGAAGAAGCATCTAAGTTGAAGTAATAGCCAATAAGAAGTAATACAATTCAAGTTTTAGTTGTCGATTATTCACATTTTAGCCGACTTTGGTGGCTTGGACATGACCTAGGACCTTAAGATTTTGCATGAAAGGAGGACTAGCAGCCGCGTTGCACGGGAGAATGTGAAAAGTGTTCATATGTAGTAAAAACCTGAGAAATCCGTCCGTTTTCGTCATTTGTTATCGAATCGACTTAAAGCCAGATCGTCACATTGGCCGCTCTTCTCTCTGAGACGGTTACATATATCGTCTACAAAGCTATGTCGCGTGCTGCGGTATGCGGAGACACTAAAAGCACCATAGTAGAACACAGAAGAAACTTCAAAGTTGAAGTAATAGCCAGTAAGAAGTAGTACAATTCAAGTTTTAGTTGTCGATTATTCACTTTTTAGCCGGCTTTGGTGGCTTGGACATGACCTAGGACCATAAGATTTTGCATGAAAGGAGGACTAGCAGACGCGTTGCACGGGAGAATGTGAAAAGTGTTGATATGTAGTAAAATCCTGAGAAATCCGTCCGTTTTCGTCATTTGTTATCGAATCGACTTAAAGCCACATAGTCACATTAGCCGCTCTACTCTCTGAAACGGTTACATTTATCGTCTGCAAAGCAATGTCGCGTGCTGCAGTATGCCGAAACACTAAAAGCACCATAGTAGAACACAGAAGAAGCTTCTAAGTTGAAGTAATAGCCAGTAAGAAGTAGTACAATTGAAGTTTTAGTTGTCGATTATTCACTTTTTAGCCGGCTTTGGTGGCTTGGACATGATCTGGGACCATAAGATTTTACATGAAAGGAGGACTGGCAGCCGCGTTGCACGGGAGAATGTGAAAAGTGTTCATATGTAGTAAAAACCTGATAAATCCGTCCGTTTTTGTCATTTGTTATCGAATCGACTTAAAGGCAGATCGTCACATTGGCCGCTTTTCACTCTGAGACGGTTACATTTATCGTCTGCAACGCTATGTCGCGTGCTGCGGTATGCGGAGACACTAAAAGCACCATAGTAGAACACAGAAGAAGCTTCTAAGTTGAAGTAATAGCCAGTAAGAAGGAATACAATTCAAGTTTTAGTTGTCGATTATTCACATTTTAGCCGGCTTTGGTGGCTTGGACATGACCTAGGACCTTAAGATTTTGCATGAAACGAGGACTAGCAGCCGCGTTGCACGGGATAATGTGAAAAGTGTTCATATGTAGTAAAAACCTGAGAAATCCGTCCGTTTTCGTCATTTGTTATCGAATCGACTTAAAGCCAGATCGTCACATTGGTCGCTCTTCTCTCTGAAACGGTTACATTTATCGTCTACAAAGCTATGTCGCGTGCTGCATTATGCGGAAACACTAAAAGCACCATAGTAGAACACTGAAGATGCTTCTATGTTGAAGTAATAGCCAGTAAGAAGTAGTACCATTCAAGTTTTAGTTGTCGATTATTCACTTTTTAGCCGGCTTTGGTGGCTTGGACATGAGGTGGAACCATAAAATTTTGCATGAAAGGAAGACTAGCAGCCACGTTGCACCGGAGAATGTGAAAAGTGTTCATATGTAGTAGAAACCTGAGAAATCCGTCCGTTTTCGTCATTTGTTATCGAATCGTCTTAAAGCCAGATGGTCACATTGGCTGCTTTTCTCTCTGAGACGGTTACATTTATCGTCCGCAAATCTATGTCGCGTGCTGCGGTATGCGGAGACACTAAAAGCACCATAGTAGAACACTGAAGAAGCGTCTAAGTTATAGCAATAGCCAGTAAGAAGTAGTACTATTGAAGTTTTAGTTGTCGATTATTCACTTTTTAGCCGGCTTTGGTGGCTTGGACATGACCTAGGACCATAAGATTTTGCATGAAAGGAGGACTAACAGCCGCGTTGCACGGGAGAATGTGAAAAGTGTTCATATGTAGTAAAAACCTGAGAAATCCGTCCGTTTTCGTCATTTGTTATCGAATCGTCTTAAAGCCAGATCGTCACATTGGCCGCTTTTCTCTCTGAGACGGTTACATTTATCGTCTGCAAAGCTATGTCGCGTGCTGCGGTATGCGGAGACACTAAAAGCTCCATAGTAGAACAGTGAAGAATCTTCTAAGTTGAAGCAATAGCCAGTAAGAAGTAGTAAAATTGAAGTTTTAGTTGACGATTATTCACTTTTTAGCCGGCTTTGTTGGCTTGGACATGACCTAGGACCATAAGATTTTGCATGAAAGGAGGACTAGCGTCCGCGTTGCACGGGAGAAAGTGAAAAGTGTTCATATGTAGTAAAAACCTGAGAAATCCGTCCGTTTTCGTCATTTGTTATCGAATCGACTTAAAGCCAGATCGTCACATTGGCCGCTTTTCTCTCTGAGACGGTTACATTTATCGTCTGCAACTCTATGTCGCGTGCTGCGGTATGCGGAGACACTAAAAGAACCATAGTAGAACACTGAAGAAGCTTCTAAGTTGAAGCAATAGCCAGTAAGAAGTAGTAAAATTGAAGTTTTAGTTGTCGATTATTCACTTTTTAGCCGGCTTCGGTGGCTTGGACATGACCTAGGACCACATGATTTTGCATGAAAGGAGGACTAGCAGACAAGTTGCACGGGAGAATGTGAAAAGTGTTCATATGTAGTAAAAACCTGAGAAATCCGTCCGTTTTCGTCATTTGTTATCGAATCGACTTAAGGCCAGATCGTCACATTGGCCGCTCTTCTCTCTGAAACGGTTACACTTATCGTCTGCAAAGCTATGTCGCGTGCTGCGGTATGCCGAAACACTAAAAGCACCATAGTAGAACACAGAAGAAGCTTCTAAGTTGAAGTAATAGCCAGTAAGAAATAGTACAATTCAAGTTTTAGTTGACGATTATTCACATTTTAGCCGGCTTTGGTAGCTTGGACATGACCTAGGACCTTAAGATTTTGCATGAAAGGAGGACTAGCAAACGCGTGGCACGGGAGAATGTGAAAAGTGTTCATATGTAGTAAAAACCTGAGAAATCCGTCCGTTTTCGTCATTTGTCATCGAATCGACTAAAAGCCAGAGCGTCACCTTGGCCGCTCTACTCTCTGAAACGGTTACATTTATCGTCTGTAAAGCTATGTAGCGTGCTGCAGTATGCAGAAACACAAAAAGAACCATAGTAGAACACAGAAGAGGCTTCTAAATTGAAGTAATAGAGAGTAAGAAGTAGTACAATTCAAGTTTTAGTTGTCGATTATTCACTTTTTGCCGGCTTTGGTGGCTATGACATGACCTCGGACCATAAGATTTTGCATGAAAGGAGGACTAGCGTCCGCGTTGCACGGGAGAAAGTGAAAAGTGTTCATATGTAGTAAAAACCTGAGAAATCCGTCCGTTTTCGTCATTTGTTATCGAATCGACTTAAAGCCAGATCGTCACATTGGCCGCTTTTCTCTCTGAGACGGTTACATTTATCGTCTGCAAAGCTATGTCGCGTGCTGCGGTATGCGGAGACACTAAAAGCACCATAGTAGAGCACAGAAGAAGCTTCTAAGTTGAAGTAGTAGCCAGTAAGAAGTAGTGCAATTCAAGTTTTAGTTATCGATTATTCACTTTTTAGCCGGCTTTGGTGGCTTGGACATGACCTAGGACCTTAAGATTTTGCATGAAAGGAGGACTAGCAGCCGCGTTGCACGGGAGAATGTGAAAAGTGTTCATATGTAGTAAAAACCTGAGATATCCGTCTGTTTTCCTCATTTGTTATCGAATCGACTTAAGGCCAGATCGTCACATTGGCCCCTCTTCTCTCTGAAACGGTTACATTTATCGTCTGCAAAGCTATGTCGCGTGCTGCGATATGCAGAAACACTAAAAGCACCATAGTAGAACACAGAAAAAGTTCTAAGTTGAAGTAATAGCCAGTAAGAAGTAGTACAATTCAAGTTTTAGTTGTCGATTATTCACATTTTAGCCGGCTTTGGTGGCTATGACATGACCTAGGACCATAAGATTTTGCATGAAAGGAGGACTAACAGCCGCGTTGCACGGGAGAATGTGAAAAGTGTTCATATGTAGTAAAAACCTGAGAAATCTGTCCGTTTTCGTCATTTGTTATCGAATCGACTTAAAGCCAGATCGTCACATTGGCCGCTTTTCTCTCTGAGACGGTTACATTTATCGTCTGCAAAGCTATGTCGCGTGCTGCGGTATGCGGAGACACTAAAAGCACCATAGTAGAGCACAGAAGAAGCTTCTAAGTTGAAGTAATAGCCAGTAAGAAGTAGTGCAATTCAAGTTTTAGTTATCGATTATTCACTTTTTAGCCGGCTTTGGTGGCTTGGACATGATCTGGGACCATAAGATTTTACATGAAAGGAGGACTGGCAGCCGCGTTGCACGGGAGAATGTGAAAAGTGTTCATATGTAGTAAAAACCTGATAAATCCGTCCGTTTTCGTCATTTGTTATCGAATCGACTTAAAGCCAGATCGTCACATTGGTCGCTCTTCTCTCTGAAACGGTTACATTTATCGTCTACAAAGCTATGTCGCGTGCTGCATTATGCGGAAACACTAAAAGCACCATAGTAGAACACTGAAGATGCTTCTATTTTGAAGTAATAGCCAGTAAGAAGTAGTACCATTCAAGTTTTAATTGTCGATTATTCACTTTTTAGCCGGCTTTGGTGGCTTGGACATGAGGTGGAACCATAAAATTTTGCATGAAAGGAAGACTAGCAGCCACGTTGCACCGGAGAATGTGAAAAGTGTTCATATGTAGTAGAAACCTCAGAAATCTGTCCGTTTTCGTCATTTGTTATCGAATCGTCTTAAAGCCAGATCGTCACATTGGCTGCTTTTCTCTCTGAGACGGTTACATTTATCGTCCGCAAATCTATGTCGCGTGCTGCGGTATGCGGAGAGACTAAAAGCACCATAGTAGAACACTGAAGAAGCTTCTAAGTTGAAGCAGTAGCCAGTAAGAAGTAGTACAATTCAAGTTTTAGTTGTCGATTATTCACTTTTTAGCCGGCTTTGGTGGCTTGGACATGACCTAGGACCATACGATTTTGCATGAAAGGAGGACTAACAGCCGCGTTGCACGGGAGAATGTGAAAAGTGTTCATATGTAGTAAAAACCTGAGAAATCCGTCCGTTTTCGTCATTTGTTATCGAATCGTCTTAAAGCCAGATCGTCACATTGGCCGCTTTTCTCTCTGAGACGGTTACATTTATCGTCTGCAAAACTATGTCGCGTGCTGCGGTATGCGGAGACACTAAAAGCACCATAGTAGAACACTGAAGAAGCTTCTAAGTTGAAGCAATAGCCAGTAAGAAGTAGTAAAATTGAAGTTTTAGTTGTCGATTATTCACTTTTTAGCCGGCTTTGGTGGCTTGGACATGACCTAGGACCATAAGATTTTGCATTAAAGGAGGACTAACAGCCGCGTTGGACGGGAGAATGTGAAAAGTGTTCATATGTATTAAAAACCTGAGAAATCCGTCCGTTTTCGTCATTTGTTATCGAATCGTCTTAACGCCAGATCGTCACATTGGCCACTTTTCTCTCTGAGACGGTTACATTTATCGTCTGCAAAGCTATGTCGCGTGTTGCGGTATGCGGAGACACTAAAAGCTCCATAGTAGAACACTGAAGAATCTTCTAAGTTGAAGCAATAGCCAGTAAGAAGAAGTAAAATTGAAGTTTTAGTTGACGATTATTCAATTTTTAGCTGGCTTTGTTGGCTTGGACATGACCTAGGACCATAAGATTTTGCATGAAAGGAGGACTAGCGTCCGCGTTGCACGGGAGAAGGTGAAAAGTGTTCATATGTAGTAAAAACCTGAGAAATCCGTCCGTTTTCGTCATTTGTTATCGAATCGACTTAAAGCCAGATCGTCACATTGGCCGCTTTTCTCTCTGAGACGGTTACATTTATCGTCTGCAACTCTATGTCGCGTGCTGCGGTATGCGGAGACACTAAAAGCACCATAGTAGAACACTGAAGAAGCTTCTAAGTTGAAGCAATAGCCAGTAAGAAGTAGTAAAATTGAAGTTTTAGTTGTCGATTATTCACTTTTTAGCCGGCTTCGGTGGCTTGGACATGACCTAGGACCACATGATTTTGCATGAAAGGAGGACTAGCAGACAAGTTGCACGGGAGAATGTGAAAAGTGTTCATATGTAGTAAAAACCTGAGAAATCCGTCCGTTTTCGTCATTTGTTATCGAATCGACTTAAGGCCAGATCGTCACATTGGCCGCTCTTCTCTCTGAAACGGTTACACTTATCGTCTGCAAAGCTATGTCGCGTGCTGCGGTATGCCGAAACACTAAAAGCACCATAGTAGAACACAGAAGAAGCTTCTAAGTTGAAGTAATAGCCAGTAAGAAATAGTACAATTCAAGTTTTAGTTGTCGATTATTCACATTTTAGCCGGCTTTGGTAGCTTGGACATGACCTAGGACCTTAAGATTTTGCATGAAAGGAGGACTAGCAAACGCGTGGCACGGGAGAATGTGAAAAGTGTTCATATGTAGTAAAAACCTGAGAAATCCGTCCGTTTTCGTCATTTGTCATCGAATCGACTAAAAGCCAGAGCGTCACCTTGGCCGCTCTACTCTCTGAAACGGTTACATTTATCGTCTGTAAAGCTATGTCGCGTGCTGCAGTATGCAGAAACACAAAAAGAACCATAGTAGAACACAGAAGAGGCTTCTAAATTGAAGTAATAGAGAGTAAGAAGTAGTACAATTCAAGTTTTAGTTGTCGATTATTCACTTTTTGCCGGCTTTCGTGGCTATGACATCACCTCGGACCATAAGATTTTGCATGAAAGGAGGACTAGCGTCCGCGTTGCACGGGAGAAAGTGAAAAGTGTTCATATGTAGTAAAAACCTGAGAAATCCGTCCGTTTTCGTCATTTGTTATCGAATCGACTTAAAGCCAGATCGTCACATTGGCCGCTTTTCTCTCTGAGACGGTTACATTTATCGTCTGCAAAGCTATGTCGCGTGCTGCGGTATGCGGAGACACTAAAAGCACCATAGTAGAGCACAGAAGAAGCTTCTAAGTTGAAGTAGTAGCCAGTAAGAAGTAGTGCAATTCAAGTTTTAGTTATCGATTATTCACTTTTTAGCCGGCTTTGGTGGCTTGGACATGCCCTAGGACCTTAAGATTTTGCATGAAAGGAGGACTAGCAGCCGCGTTGCACGGGAGAATGTGAAAAGTGTTCATATGTAGTAAAAACCAGAGATATCCGTCTGTTTTCGTCATTTGTTATCGAATCGACTTAAGGCCAGATCGTCACATTGGCCCCTCTTCTCTCTGAAACGGTTACATTTATCGTCTGCAAAGCTATGTCGCGTGCTGCGATATGCAGAAACACTAAAAGCACCATAGTAGAACACAGAAAAAGCTTCTAAGTTGAAGTAATAGCCAGTAAGAAGTAGTACAATTCAAGTTTTAGTTGTCGATTATTCACATTTTAGCCGGCTTTGGTGGCTATGACATGACCTAGGACCATAAGATTTTGCATGAAAGGAGGACTAACAGCCGCGTTGCACGGGAGAATGTGAAAAGTGTTCATCTGTAGTAAAAACCTGAGAAATCCGTCCGTTTTCGTCATTTGTTATCGAATCGACTTAAAGCCAGATCGTGACATTGGCCGCTTTTCTCTCTGAGACGGTTACATTTATCGTCTGCAAAGCTATGTCGCGTGCTGCGGTATGCGGAGACACTAAAAGCACCATAGTAGAGCACAGAAGAAGCTTCTAAGTTGAAGTAATAGCCAGTAAGAAGTAGTGCAATTCAAGTTTTAGTTATCGATTATTCACTTTTTAGCCGGCTTTGGTTGCTTGGACATGACCTAGGAGCTTAAGATTTTGCATGAAAGGTCGTCTAGCAGCCGCGTTGCACGGGAGAATGTGAAAAGTGTTCATATGTTGTAAAAACCTGAGAAATCCGTCCGTTTTCGTCATTTGTCATCGAATCGACTTAAAGCCAGAGCGTCACCTTGGCCGCTCTACTCTCTGAAACGGTTACATTTATCGTCTGCAAAGCTATCTCGCGTGCTGCAGTATGCAGAAACACAAAAAGAACCATAGTAGAACACAGAAGAAGCTTCTAAGTTGAAGTAATAGCCAGTAAGAAGTAGTACAATTCATGTTTTAGTTGTCGATTATTCACTTTTTAGCCGGCTTTGGTGGCTATGACATGACCTAGGACCATACGATTTTGCATGAAAGGAGGACTAACAGCCGCGTTGCACGGGAGAATGTGAAAATTGTTCATATGTAGTAAAAACCTGAGAAATCCGTCCGTTTTCGTCATTTGTTTTCGAATCGACTTAAAGCCAGATCGTCACATTGGCCGCTCTCCTCTCTGAAACGGTTACATTTATCGTCTGCAAAGCTATGTCGCGTACTGCAGTATGCGGAAACACTAAAAGCACCATAGTAGAACACAGAGGAAGCTTCTAAATTGAAGTAATAGAGAGTAAGAAGTAGTACAATTCAAGTTTTAGTTGTGGATTATTCACTTTTTGCCGGCTTTGGTGGCTATGACATGACCTAGGACCATAAGATTTTGCATGAAAGGAGGACTAGCGTCCGCGTTGCACGGGAGAAAGTGAAAAGTGTTCATATGTAGTAAAAACCTGAGAAATCCGTCCGTTTTCGTCATTTGTTATCGAATCGACTTAAAGCCAGATCGTCACATTGGCCGCTTTTCTCTCTGAGACGGTTACATTTATCGTCTGCAAAGCTATGTCGCGTGCTGCGGTATGCGGAGACACTAAAAGCACCATAGTAGAGCACAGAAGAAGCTTCTATGTTGAAGTAATAGCCAGTAAGAAGTAGTGCAATTCAAGTTTTAGTTATCGATTATTCACTTTTTAGCCGGCTTTGGTGGCTTGGACATGACCTAGGACCTTAAGATTTTGCATGAAAGGAGGACTAGCAGCCGCGTTGCACGGGAGAATGTGAAAAGTGTTCATATGTAGTAAAAACCTGAGATATCCGTCTGTTTTCGTCATTTGTTATCGAATCGACTTAAGGCCAGATCGACACATTGGCCCCTCTTCTCTCTGAAACGGTTACATTTATCTTCTGCAAAGCTATGTCGCGTGCTGCGATATGCGGAAACACTAAAAGCACCATAGTAGAACACAGAAGAAGCTTCTAAGTTGAAGTAATAGCCAGTAAGAAGTAGTACAATTCAAGTTTTAGTTGTCGATTATTCTCTTTTTAGCCGGCTTTGGTGGCTATGACATGACCTAGGACCATAAGATTTTGCATGAAAGGAGGACTAACAGCCGCGTCGCACGGGAGAATGTGAAAAGTGTTCATATGTAGTAAAAACCTGAGAAATCCGTCCGTTTTCGTCATTTGTTATCGAATCGACTTAAAGCCAGATCGTCACATTGGCCGCTTTTCTCTCTGAGACGGTTACATTTATCGTCTGCAAATCTATGTCGCGTGCTGCGGTATGCGGAGACACTAAAAGCACCATAGTAGAACACTGAAGAAGCTTCTAAGTTGAAGCAATAGCCAGTAAGAAGTAGTAAAATTGAAGTTTTAGTTGTCGATTATTCACATTTTAGCCGGCATTGGTAGGTTGGACATGACCTAGGACCTTAAGATTTTGCATGAAAGGAGGACTAGCAGACGCGTTGCACGGGAGAATGTGAAAAGTGTTCATATGTAGTAAAAACCTGAGAAATCCGTCCGTTTTCGTCATTTGTCGTCGAATCGACTTAAAGCCAGAGCGTCACATTGGCCGCTCTACTCTTTGAAACGGTTACATTTATCGTCTGCAAAGCTATGTCGCGTGCTGCAGAAACACAAAAAGAACCATAGTAGAACACAGAAGAAGCTTCTAAGTTGAAGTAATAGCCAGTAAGAAGTAGTACAATTCATGTTTTAGTTGTCGATTATTCACTTTTTAGCCGGCTTTGGTGGCTATGACATGACCTAGGACCATAAGATTTTGCATGAAAGGAGGACTAGCGTCCGCGTTGCACGGGAGAAAGTGAAAAGTGTTCATATGTAGTAAAAACCTGAGAAATCCGTCCGTTTTCGTCATTTGTTATCGAATCGACTTAAAGCCAGATCGTCACATTGGCCGCTTTTCTCTCTGAGACGGTTACATTTATCGTCTGCAAAGCTATGTCGCGTGCTGCGGTATGCGGTGACACTAAAAGCACCATAGTAGAACACAGAAGAAGCTTCTAAGTTGAAGTAATAGCCAGTAAGATGTAGTGCAATTCAAGTTTTAACCATCGATTATTCACTTTTTAGCCGGCTTTGGTGGCTTGGACATGACCTAGGAACTTAAGATTTTGCATGAAAGGAGGACTAGCAGCCGCGTTGCACGGGAGAATGTGAAAAGTGTTCATATGTAGTAAAAACATGGGAAATCCGTCCGTTTTCGTCATTTGTTATCGAATCGACTTAAAGCCAGATCCTCACATTGGCTGCTTCTCTTTCTGAGACTATTACATTTATCGTCTGCAAAGCTATGTCGATTGCTGCGGTCTGCGGAGACACTAAAAGCACCATAGGAGAACACAGAAGAAGCATCTAAGTTGAAGTAATAGCCAGTAAGAAGTAGTACAATTGAAGTTTTAGTTGTTGATTATTCACTTCTTAGCCGGCTTTGGTGGCTTGGACATGACCTGGGACCTTACGATTTTGCATGAAAGGAGGACTAGCAGCCGCGTTGCATGGGAGAATGTGAAAAGTGTTCGTGTGTAGTAAAAACCTGAGAAATCCGTCCGTTTTCGTCATTTGTTATCGAATCGACTTAAAGCCAGATCGTCACATTGGCCGCTCTCCTCTCTGAAACGGTTACATTTATCGTCTGCAAAGCTATGTCGCGTACTGCAGTATGCGGAAACACTAAAAGCCCCATAGTAGAACACAGAAGAAGCTTCTAAATTGAAGTAATAGAAGGTAAGAAGTAGTACAATTCAAGTTTTAGTTGTAGATTATTCAATTTTTAGCTGGCTTTGGTGGCCATGACATGACCTAGGACCATAAGATTTTGCATGAAAGGAGGACTAGCAGCCGCGTTGCACGGGAGAAAGTGAAAAGTGTTCATATGTAGTAAAAACCTGAGAAATCCGTCCGTTTTCGTCATTTGTTATCGAATCGGCTTAAAGCCAGAGCGTCACATTGGCCGCTTTTCTCTCTGAGACGGTTACATTTATCGTCCGCAAAGCTATGTCGCGTGCTGCGGTATGCGGAGACACTAAAAGCACCATAGTAGAACACAGAAGAAGCTTCTAAGTTGAAGTAATAGCCAGTAAGAAGTAGTTCAATTCAAGTTTTAGTTGTCGATTATTCACTTTTTAGCCGGCTTTTGTGGCTTGGACATGACCTAGGACCTTAAGATTTTGCATGAAAGGAGGACTAGCACCCGCGTTGCACGGGAGAATGTGAAAAGTGTTCATATGTAGTAAAAACCTGAGAATCCGTCTGTTTTCGTCATTTGTTATCGAATCGACTTAAAGCCAGATCGTCACATTGGACCCTCTTCTCTCTGAAACGGTTACATTTATCGTCTACAAAGCTATGTCCCGTGCTGCGGTATGCGGAAACACTAAAAGCACCATAGTAGAACACAGAAGAAGCTTTATGTTTAAGTAATAGATAGTAAGAAGTAGTACAATTGAAGTTTTAGTTGTCGATTATTCACTTTTTAGCCGGCTTTGGTGGCTATGACATGACCTAGGACCATAAGATATTGCAAGAAAGGAGGACTAACAGCCGCGTTGCACGGGAGAATATGAAAAGTGTTCATAAGTAGTAAAAACCTGAGAAATCCGTCCGTTTTCGTGATTTGTTATGGAATGGACTTAAAGCCAGATCGTCACATTGGCCGCTCTTCTCTCTGAAACGGTTGCACTTATCGTCTGGAAAGCTATGTCGCGTGCTGCGGTATGCCGAAACACTAAAAGCACCATAGTATAACACAGAAGAAGCTTCTAAGTTGAAGTAATAGCCAGTAAGAAATAGTACAATTCAAGTTTTAGTTGTCGATTATTCACATTTTAGCCGGCTTTGGTGGCTTCGACATGACCTAGGACCTTACGATTTTGCATGAAAGGAGGACTAACAGCCGCGTTGCACGGGGGAATGTGAAAAGTGTTCATATGTAGTAAAAACCTAAGAAATCCGTCCGTTTTCGTCATTTGTTATCGAATCGAATTAAAGCCAGATCGTCACATTGGCCGCTCTACTCTATGAGACGGTTAAATTTATCGTCTGCAAAGCTATGTCGCGTGCTGCGGTATGCGGAGACACTAAAAGCACCATAGAAGAACACAGAAGTAGCTTGTAAGTTGAAGTAATAGCCAGTAAGAAGTAGTACAATTCAAGTTTTAGTTGTCGATTATTCACTTTTTAGCCAGCTTTGGTGGCTTGAACATGACCTAGGACGTTAAGATTTTGCATGAAAGGAGGACTGGCAGCCGCGTTGCACGGGAGAATGTGAAAAGAGTTCATATGTGGTAAAAACCTGATAAATCCGTCCGTTTTCGTCATTTGTTATCGAAACGACTTAAAGGAAGATCGTCGCATTGGCCGCTCTTCTCTCTGAAACGGTTACATTGATCGTCTACAAAGCTATGTCGCGTGCTGCGTTATGCGGAAACACTAAAAGCACTATAGTAGAACACAGAAGAAGCTTCTATGTTGAAGTAATAGCCAGTAAGAAGTAGTACAATTGAAGTTGTAGTTGTCGATTATTCACTTTTTAGCCAGCTTTGGTGGCTTGGACATGAGGTGGAACCATAAGATTTTGCATGAAAAGAAGACTAGCAGCAGCGTTGCACGGGAGAATGTGAAAAGTGTTCATATGTAGTAAAAACCTGAGAAATCCGTCCGTTTTCGTCATTTGTTATCGAATCGACTTAAAGCCAGATCGTCACATTGGCCGCTCTCCTCTCTGAAACGGTTACATTTATCGTCTGCAAAGCTATGTCGCGTACTGCAGTATGCGGAAACACTAAAAGCACCATAGTAGAACACAGAAGAAGCTTCTAAATTGAAGTAATAGAAGGTAAGAAGTAGTACAATTCAAGTTTTAGTTGTCGATTATTCACTTTTTAGCTTGCTTTGGTGGCCATGACATGACCTAGGACCATAAGATTTTGCATGAAAGGAGGACTAGCAGCCGCGTTGCACGGGAGAAAGTGAAAAGTGTTCATATGTAGTAAAAACCTGAGAAATCCGTCCGTTTTCGTCATTTGTTATCGAATCGGCTTAAAGCCAGAGCGTCACATTGGCCGCTTTTCTCTCTGATACGGTTACATTTATCGTCTGCAAAGCTATGTCGCGTGCTGCGGTATGCGGAGACACTAAAAGCAGCATAGTAGAACACAGAAGAAGCTTCTAAGTTGAAGTAATAGCCAGTAAGAAGTAGTGCAATTCAAGTTTTAGTTGTCGATTATTCACTTTTTAGCCGGCTTTGGTGGCTTGGACATGACCTAGGACCTTAAGATTTTGCATGAAAGGAGGACTAGCAGCCGCGTTGCACGGGAGAATGTGAAAAGTGTTCATATGTAGTAAAAACCTGAGATATCCGTCTGTTTTCGTCATTTGTTATCGAATCGACTTAAAGCCAGATCGTCACATTGGACCCTCTTCTCTCTGAAACGGTTACATTTATCGTCTACAAAGCTATGTCCCGTACTGCGGTATGCGGAAACACTAAAAGCACCATAGTAGAACACAGAAGAAGCTTTATGTTGAAGTAATAGATAATAAGAAGTAGTACAATTGAAGTTTTAGTTGTCGATTATTCACTTTTTAGCCGGCTTTGGTGGCTATGACATGACCTAGGACCATAAGATATTGCAAGAAAGGAGGACTAACAGCCGCGTTGCGCGGGAGAATATGAAAAGTGTTCATAAGTAGTAAAAACCTGAGAAATCCGTCCGTTTTCGTCATTTGTTATCGAATCGACTTAAAGCCAGATCGTCACATTGGCCGCTCTCCTCTCTGAAACGGTTACATTTATCGTCTGCAAAGCTATGTCGCGTACTGCAGTATGCGGAAACACTAAAAGCACCGTAGTAGAACACAGAAGAAGCATCTAAATTGAAGTAATAGAAAGTAAGAAGTAGTACAATTCAAGTTTTAGTTGTCGATTATTCACTTTTTAGCCGGCTTTGGTGGCTATGGCATGACCTAGGACCATAAGATTTTGCATGAAAGGAGGACTAGCAGCCGCGTTGCACGGGAGAAAGTTAAAAGTGTTCATATGTAGTAAAAACCTGAGGAATCCGTCCGTTTTCGTCATTTGTTATCGAATCGGCTTAAAGCCAGATCGTCACATTGGCCGCTTTTCTCTCTGAGACGGTTACATTTATCGTCTGCAAAGCTATGTCGCGTGCTGCGGTATGCGGAGACACTAAAAGCACCATAGTAGAACACAGAAGAAGCTTCTAAGTTGAAGTAATAGCCAGTAAGAAGTAGTGCAATTCAAGTTTTAGTTGTCGATTATTGACGTTTTAGCCGGCTTTGGTGGCTTTTACATGAACTAGGACCGTAAGATTTTGCATGAAAGGAGGTCTAGTAGCCGCGTTGCATGGGAGAACGTGAAAAGTGTTCATATGTAGTAAAAACCTGAGAAATCCGTCCGTTTTAGTCATATGTTATCGAATCGACTTAAATCCAGATCGTTACATTGGCCGCATTTCTCTCTGAGACGGTTACATTTATCGTCTGCAAAGCTATGTCGCGTGCTGCGGTATGCGGAGACACTAAAAGCACCATAGTAGAACACAGAAGAAGCTTTATGTTGAAGTAATAGATAGTAAGAAGTAGTACAATTGAAGTTTTAGTTGTCGATTATTCACTTTTTAGCCGGCTTTGGTGGCTTGGACATGACCTAGGACCTTAAGATTTTGCATGAAAGGTCGACTAGCAGCCGCGTTGCACAGGAGAATGTGAAAAGTGTTCATATGTAGTAAAAACCTGAGATATCCGTCTGTTTTCGTCATTTGTTATCGAATCGACTTAAAGCCAGATCGTCACATTGGACCCTCTTCTCTCTGAAACGGTTACATTTATCGTCTACAAAGCTATGTCGCGTGCTGCGTTATGCGGAAACACTAAAAACACTATAGTAGAACACAGAAGAAGCACCTATGTTGAAGTAATAGCCAGTAAGAAGTAGTACAATTCATGTTTTAGTTGTCGATTATTCACTTTTTAGCCGGCTTTGGTGGCTATGACATGACCTAGGACCATAAGATTTTGCATGAAAGGAGGACTAACAGCCGCGTTGCACGGGAGAATGTGAAAAGTGTTCATATGTAGTAAAAACCTGAGAAATCCGTCCGTTTTCGTGATTTGTTATCGAATCGACTTAAAGCCAGATCGTCACATTGGCCGCTTTTCTCTCTGAGACGGTTACATTTATCGTCTGCAAAGCTATGTCGCGTGCTGCGGTATGCGGAGACACTAAAAGCACCATAGCAGAACACTGAAGAAGCTTCTAAGTTGAAGCAATAGCCAGTAAGAAGTAGTACAATTCAAGTTTTAGTTGTCGATTAATTACTTTTTAGCCGGCTTTGGTGGCTTGGACATGACCTAGGACCTTAAGATTTTGCATGAAAGGAGGACCAGCAGCCGCGTTGCACGGGAGAATGTGAAAAGTGTTCATATGTAGTAAAAACCTGAGAAATCCGTCCGTTTTCGTCATTTGTTATCGAATCGAATTAAAGCCAGATCGTCACATTGGCCGCTCTACTCTCTGAAACGGTTACATTTATCGTCTGCAAAGCTATGTCGCGTGCTGCGGTATGCGGAAAAACTAAAAGCACCATAGTAGAACACAGAAGAAGCTTCTATGTTGAAGTAATAGCCAGTTAGAAGTAGTACAATTGAAGTTTTATTTGTCGATTATTCACTTTTTAGCCGGCTTTAGTGGCTGGGACATGACCTAGGACCATAAGATTTTGCATGAAAGGAGGACTAACAGCCGCGTTGCACGGGAGAATGTGAAAAGTGTTCATATGTAGTAAAAACCTGAGAAATCCGTCCGTTTTCGTGATTTGTTATCGAATCGACTTAAAGCCAGATCGTCACATTGGCCGCTTTTCTCTCTGAGACGGTTACATTTATCGTCTGCAAAGCTATGTCGCGTGCTGCGGTATGCGGAGACACTAAAAGCACCATAGTAGAACACTGAAGAAGCTTCTAAGTTGAAGTAATAGCCAGTAAGAAGTAGTACAATTCAAGAGTTAGTTGTCGATTATTCACTTTTTAGCCGGCTTTGGTGGCTTGGACATCACCTAGAACGTAAGATTTAGCATGAAAGGAGAACTAGCAGCCGCGTTGCACGGGAGAATGTGAAAAGTGTTCATATGTAGTAAAAACCTGAGAAATCCGTCCGTTTTCGTCATTTGTTATCGAATCGACTTAAGGCCAGATCGTCACATTGGCCGCTCTTCTCTCTGAAACGGTTACACTTATCGTCTGCAAAGCTATGTCGGGTGCTGCGGTATGCCGAAACACTAAAAGCACCATAGTAGAACACGGAAGAAGCTTCTAAGTTGAAGTAATAGCCAGTAAGAAGTAGTACAATTCAAGTTTTAGTTGTCTATTATTCACATTTTAGCCGGCTTTGGTGGCTTGGACATGACCTAGGACCTTAAGATTTTGCATGAAAGGAGTAGTTTCAGCCGCGTTGCACGGGAGAATGTGAAATGTGTTCATATGTAGTAAAAACCTGAGAAATCCGTCCGTTTTCGTCATTTGTTATCGAATCGACTTAAAGTCAGATCGTCACAGTGGCCGCTCTTCTCTCTGAAACGGTTACATTTATCGTCTACAAAGCTATGTCGCGTGCTGCGGTATGCGGAAACACTAAAAGCACCATAGTAGAACACAGAAGAAGCATCTATGTTGACGTAAAAGCCAGTAAGAAGTAGTACTATTCAAGTTTTAGTTGTCGATTATTCACTTTTTAGCGGGCTTTGGTGGCTTGGACATGAGGTGGAACCTTAAGATGTTGCATCAAAGGAGAACTAGCAGCCGCGTTGCACGGGAGAATGTGAAAAGTGTTCATATGTAGTAAAAACCTGAGAAATCCGTCCGTTTTCGTCATTTGTTATCGAATCGACTTAAAGCCACATAGTCACATTGGCCGCTTTTCTCTCTGAGACGGTCACATTTATCGCCTGCAAAGCTATGTCGCGTGCTGCGGTATGCGGAGACACTAAAAGTACCATATTAGAACACAGAAGAAGCTTCTAAGTTGAAGTAATAGCCAGTAAGAAATAGTAAAATTCAAGTTTTAGTTGTCGATAAATCACTTTTTAGCCGGCTTTGGTGGCTTGGACATGACCTAGGACCTTAAGATTTTGCATGAAAGGAGGACTAGCAGCCACGTTGCATGGGAGAATGTGAAAAGTGTTCATATGTAGTAAAAACCTGAGAAATCCGTCCGTTTTCGTCATTTGTTATCGAATCGACTTAAAGCCAGATCGTCACATTGGCCGCCTTTCTCTCTGAGAAGGTTACATTTATTGTCTGCAAAGCTATGTCGCGTGCTGCGGTATGCGGAGACACTAAAAGCACCATAGAAGAACACAGAAGATGCTTCTAAGTTGAAGTAATAGCCAGTAAGAAGTAGTAAAATTCAAGTTTTAGTTGTCGACTATTCACTTTTTAGCCGGCTTTGGTGGCTTGGACATCACCTTGGACGTTAAGATTATGCATGAAAGGAGGACTGGCAGCCGCGTTGCACGGGAGGATGTGAATAGTGTTCATATGTGGTAAAAACCTGATAAATGCGTCCGTTTTCGTCATTTGTTATGGAATCGACTTAAAGCCAGATCGTCACATTGGCCGCTTTTCTCTCTGAGACGGTTACATTTATCGTCTTTAACGCTATGTCGCGTGCTGCGGTATGCGGAGACAAAAAAAGCACCATAGTAGAACACAGAACATGCTTCTAAGTTGAAGCAATAGCCAGTAAGAAGTAGTACAATTTAAGTTTTAGGTATTGATTATTTACTTTTTAGCCGGCTTTGGTGGCTTGGACATGACCTAGGTCCTTAAGATTTTGCATGAAAGGAAGACTAGAAGCCGCGTTGCTTGGGAGAATGTGAAAAGTGTTCATATGTAGTAAAAACCTGAGAAATCCGTCCGGTTTCGTCTTTGTTATTGAATCGACTTAAAGCCAGATCGTCACATTGGTCGCTCTTCTCTCTGAGACGGTTACATTTATCGTCTGCAAAGCTATGTCGCGTGCTGCGGTATCCGGAGACACTAAAAGCACGATAGTAGAACACAGAAGATGCTTCTAAGTTGAAGTAAAAGCCAGTAAGAAGTAGTTCAATTCAAGTTTTAGTTGTCGATTATTCACTCTTTAGCCGGCTTTGGTGGCTTGGACATGACCTAGGACCTTAAGATTTTGCATGAAAGGAGGACTAGCAGCCGCGCTGCACGGGAGAATGTGAAAAGTGTTCATATGTAGTAAAAACCTGAGAAATCCGTAGGTTTTCGTCATTTGTTATCGAATCGACTTAAAGCCATATCGTCACATTGGCCGCTCTTCTCTCTGAAACGGTTACATTTATCGTCTACAAAGCTATGTCGCGTGCTGCGGTATGCCGAAAAACTAAAAGCACCATAGTAGAACACAGAAGAAGCTTCTAAGTTGAAGTAATAGCCAGTAAGAAATAGTACAATTCAAGTTTTAGTTGTCGATTATCACTTTTTAGCCGGCTTTGGTGGCTTGGACATGACCTAGGACCTTAAGATTTTGCATGAATGGAGGACTAGCAGCCGCGTTGCATGGGAGAATGTGAAAAGTGTTCATATGTAGTAAAAACCTGAGAAATCCGTCCGTTTTCGTCATTTGTTATCGAATCGACTTAAAGCCAGATCGTCACATTGGCCGCTTTTCTCTCTGAGACGGTTACATTTATCGTCTGCAAAGCTATGTCGCGTGCTGCGGTATGCGGAGACACTAAAAGCACCATAGTAGAACACTGAAGAAGCTTCTAAGTTGAAGCAATAGCCAGTAAGAAGTAGTACAATTCAAGTTTTAGTTGTCGATTTTTCACTTTTAAGCCGGCTTTGGTGGCTTGGACATCACCTAGGACGTTAAGATTTAGCATGAAAGGAGAACTAGCAGCCGCGTTGCACGGGAGAATGTGAAAAGTGTTCATATGTAGTAAAAACCTGAGAAATCCGTCCGTTTTCGTCATTTGTTATCGAATCGACTTAAGGCCAGATCGTCACATTGGCCGCTCTTCTCTCTGAAACGGTTACACTTATCGTCTGCAAAGCTATGTCGGGTGCTGCGGTATGCCGAAACACTAAAAGCACCATAGTAGAACACAGAAGAAGCTTCTAAGTTGAAGTAATAGCCAGTAAGAAGTAGTACAATTCAAGTTTTAGTTGTCTATTATTCACATTTTAGCCGGCTTTGGTGGCGTGGACATGACCTAGGACCTTAAGAATTTGCATGAAAGGTGTAGTTTCAGCCGCGTTGCACGGGAGAATGTGAAATGTGTTCATATGTAGTAAAAACCTGAGAAATCCGTCCGTTTTCGTCATTTGTTATCGAATCGAGTTAAAGCCAGGTCGTCACAGTGGCCGCTCTTCTCTCTTAAACGGTTACATTTATCGTCTACAAAGCTATGTCGCGTGCTGCGGTATGCGGAAACACTAAAAGCACCATAGTAGAACACAGAAGAAGCATCTATGTTGACGTAACAGCCAGTAAGAAGTAGTACTATTCAAGTTTTAGTTGTCGATTATTCACTTTTTAGCCGGCTTTGGTGGCTTGGACATGAGGTGGAACCTTAAGATGTTGCATCAAAGGAGAACTAGCAGCCGCGTTGCACGGGAGAATGTGAAAAGTGTTCATATGTAGTAAAAACCTAAGTAATCTGTCCGTTTTCGTCATTTGTTATCGAATCGACTTAAAGCCAGATCGTCACATTGGCCGCTTTTCTCTCTGAGACGGTCACATTTATCGTCTGCAAAGCTATGTCGCGTGCTGCGGTATGCGGAGACACTAAAAGTACCATATTAGAACACAGAAGAAGCTTCTAAGTTGAAGTAATAGCCACTAAGAAATAGTAAAATTATAGTTTTAGTTGTCGATAAATCACTTTTTAGCCGGCTTTGGTGGCTTGGACATGACCTAGGACCTTAAGATTTTGCATGAAGGGAGGACTAGCAGCCGCGTTGCATGGGAGAATGTGAAAAGTGTTCATATGTAGTAAAAACCTGAGAAATCCGTCCGTTTTCGTCATTTGTTATGGAATCGACTTAAAGCCAGATCGTCACATTGGCCGCTTTTCTCTCTGAGACGGTTACATTTATCGTCTTTAACGCTATGTCGCGTGCTGCGGTATGCGGAGACAAAAAAAGCACCATAGTAGAACACAGAACATGCTTCTAAGTTGAAGCAATAGCCAGTAAGAAGTAGTTCAATTCAAGTTTTAGTTGTCGATTATTCACCCTTTAGCCGGCTTTGGTGGCTTGGACATGACCTAGGACCTTAAGATTTTGCATGAAAGGAGGACTAGCAGCCGCGCTGCACGGGAGAATGTGAAAAGTGTTCATATGTAGTAAAAACCTGAGAAATCCGTAGGTTTTCGTCATTTGTTATCGAATCGACAAAGCCAGATCGTCACATTGGCCGCTCTTCTCTCTGAAACGGTTACATTTATCGTCTACAAAGCTATGTCGCGTGCTGCGGTATGCCGAAACACTAAAAGCACCATAGTAGAACACAGAAGAAGCTTCTAAGTTGAAGTAATAGCCAGTAAGAAATAGTACAATTCAAGTTTTAGTTGTCGATTATCACGTTTTAGCCGGCTTTGGTGGCTTGGACATGACCTAGGACCTTAAGACTTTGCATGAAAGGAGGACTAGCAGCCGCGTTGCATGGGAGAATGTGAAAAGTGTTCATATGTAGTAAAAACCTGAGAAATCCGTCTGTTTTCGTCATTTTTTATCGAATCGACTTAAAGCCAGATCGTCACATTGGCCGATTTTCTCTCTGAGACGGTTACATTTATCGTCTGCAAAGATACGTCGCGTGCTGCGGTGTGCGGAGACACTAAAAGCACCATAGTAGAACACAGAAGAAGCTTCTAAGTTGAAGTAATAGCCAGTAAGAATTAGTATAATTCAAGTTTTAGTTGTCGATTATTCACTTTTTAGCCGGCTTTGGTGGCTTGGACATGACCTAGGACCTTAAGATTTTGCATGAAAGGAGGAATAGCAACCGCGTTGCACGGGAAAATGTGAAATGTGTTCATATGTAGTAAAAACCTGAGAAATCCGTCCGTTTTCGTCATTTGATATCGAATCGACTTAATGCCAGATCGTCACATTGGCCGCTTTTCTCTCTGAGAAGGTTACATATACTGTCTGCAAAGCTATGTCGCGTGCTGCGGTATGCGGAGACACTAAAAGCGCCATAGTAGACCACAGAAGAAGCTTCTAAGTTGAAGTAATAGCCAGTAAGCAGCAGTACAATTCAAGTTTTGGTTGTCTATTATTCACATTTTAGCCGGATTTGGTGGTTTGGACATGACCTAGGACATTAAGAATTTGCATGAAAGGAGTAGTTTCAGCCGCGTTGCACGGGAGAATGTGAAATGTGTTCATATGTAGTAAAAACCTGAGAAATCCGTCCGTTTTCGTCATTTGTTATCGAATCGACTTTAAGACAGATCGTCACATTGGCCGCTTTTCTCTCCTAGGCGGTTACATTTATCGTCTGCAAAGCTATGTCGCGTGCTGCGGTATGCGGAGACACTAAAAGCACGATAGTAGAACACAGAAGAAGCTTCTAAGTTGAAACAATGGCCAGTAAGAAGTAGTACAATTCAAGTTTTAGTTGTCAATTATTCACTTTTTAGCCGGCTTTGGTGGCTTGGACATCACTTAGGACCTTAAGATTTTGCATGAAAGGAGGACTAGCAACCGCTTTGCACGGCAGAATGTGAAAAGGGATCATATGTAGTAAAAACCTGAGAAATCCGTCCGTTTTCGTCATTTGTTATCGAATCGACTTAAAGTCAGATCGTCACATTGGCCGCTCTTCTCTCTGAAACGGTTACATTTATCGTCTACAAAGCTATGTCGCGTGCTGCGGTATGCGGAAACACTAAAAGCACCATAGTAGAACACAGAAGAAGCTTTTATGTTGAAGTAACAGCCAGTAAGAAGTAGTGCAAATGAAGTTTTGGATGTCGATTATTCACTTTTTAGCCGGCTTTGGTGGCTTGGACATGACCTAGGACCTTAAGATTTTGCATGAAAGGAGGACTAGCAGCCACGTTGCATGTGAGAATGTGAAAAGTGTTCATATGTAGTAAAAACCTGAGAAATCCGTCCGTTTTCGTCATTTGTTATCGAATCGACTTAAAGCCAGATCGTCACATTGGCCGCTTTTCTCTCTGAGACGGGTACATTTATCGCCTGCAAAGCTATGTCGCGTGCTGCGGTATGCGGAGACACTAAAAGCACCATAGTAGAACACAGAAGAAGGTTCTAAGTTGAAGTAATAGCCAGTAAGAAGTAGTACTATTCAAGTTTTAGTTGTCGATTATTCACTTTTTAGCTGGCTTTGGTGGCTTGGACATGAGGTGGAACCTTAAGATTTTGCATCAAAGGAGGACTAGCAGCCGCGTTGCACGGGAGAATGTGAAAAGTGTTCATATGTAGTAAAAACATAAGAAATCTGTCCGTTTTCGTCATTTGTTATCGAATCGACTTAAAGCCAGATCGTCACATTGGCCGCTTTTCTCTCTGAGACGGTCACATTTATCGTCTGCAAAGCTATGTCACGTGCTGCGGTATGCGGAGACACTAAAAGCACCATAGAAGAACACAGAAGATGCTTCTAAGTTGAAGTAATAGCCAGTAAGAAGTAGTACAATTCAAGTTTTAGTTGTCGATTATTCACTTTTTAGCCGGCTTTGGTGGCTTGGACATCACCTAGGACGTTAAGATTATGCATGAAAGGAGGACTGGCAGCCGCGTTGCACGGGAGAATGTGAAAAGTGTTCATTTGTGGTAAAAACCTGAGAAATGCGTCCATTTTCATCATTTGTTATCGAATCGACTTAAAGAAAGATCGTCACATTGGCCGCTTTTCTCTCTGAGACGGTTACATTTATCGTCTTTAACGCTATGTCGCGTGCTGCGGTATGCGGAGACACTAAAAGCACCATAGTAGAACACAGAAGAAGCTTCGAAGTTGAAGTAATAGTCAGTAAGATGTAGTACAATTCAAGTTTTAGTAATTGATTATTCACTTTTTAGCCGGCTTTGGTGGCTTGAACATGCCCTAGGACCTTAAGATTTTGCATGAAAGGAGGACTAGCAGCCGCGTTGCATGGGAGAATGTGAAAAGTGTTCATATGTAGTAAAAACCTGAGAAATCCGTCCGTTTTCGTCATTTGTTATCGAATCGACTTGAAGCCAGATCATCACATTGGCCGCTTTTCTCTCTGAAGCGGTTACATTTATCGTCTGCAAATCTATGTCGCGTGCTGCGGTATGCGGAGACACTAAAGGCACCATAGTAGAACACAGATGAAGCTTCTAAGTTGAAGTAATAGCCAGTAAGAAGTAGTACAATTCAAGTTTTAGTTGTCGATTATTCACTCTTTAGCCGGCTTTGGTGGCTTGGACATGACCTAGGACCTTAAGATTTTGCATGAAAGGAGGACTAGCAGCCGCGTTGCATGGGAGAATGTGAGGAGTGTTCATATGTAGTAAAAACCTGAGATATCCGCCCGTTTTCGTCATTTGTAATCGAATCGACTTAAAGTGAGATCCTCACATTGGCCCCCTTTTCTCTCTGAGACGGTTACATTTGTTGTCTGCAAAGCTATGTCGCGTGCTGCGGTATGCGGAGACACTAAAAGCACCATAGTAGAACACAGAAGAAGCTTCTAAGTTGAAGTAATAGCCAGTAATAAGTAGTACTATTCAAGTTTTAGTTGTCGATTATTTACTCTTTAGCCGGCTTTGGTGGCTTGGACATGACCTAGGACCTTAAGATTTTGCATGAAAGGAGGACTAGAAGCCGCGTTGCACGGGAGAATGTGAAAAGTGTTCATATGTAGTAAAAACCTGAGAAATCCGTCCGTTTTCGTCATTTGTTATCGAATCGACTTAAAGATAGATCGTCACATTGGCCGCTCTTCTCTCTGAAACGGTTACATTTATGCTCTACAAAGCTATTTCGCGTGCTGCGGTATGCCGAAACACTAAAAGCACCATAGTAGAACACAGAAGAAGCTTCTAAGTTGAAGTAATAGCCAGTAAGAAATAGTACAATTCAAGTTTTAGTTGTCGATTATTCACATTTTAGCCGGCTTTGGTGGCTTGGACATGACCTAGGACCTTAAGATTTTGCATGAAAGGAGGACTAGCAGCCGCGTTGCATGGGAGAATGTGAAAAAGGTACATATGTAGTAAAAACCTGAGAAATCCGTCCGTTTTCGTCATTTGTTATCGAATCGACTTAAAGCCAGATCGTCACATTGGCCGCTTTTCTCTCTGAGACGGTTACATTTATCGTCTGCAAAGCTACGTCGCGTGCTGCGGTGTGCGGAGACACTAAAAGCACCATAGTAGAACACAGAAGAAGCTTCTAAGTTGAAGTAATAGCCAGTAAGAATTAGTACAATTCAAGTTTTAGTTGTCGATTATTCACTTTTTAGCCGGCTTTGGTGGCTTGGACATGACCTAGGACCTTAAGATTTTGCATGAAAGGAGGAATAGCAGCCGCGTTGCACGGGAAAATGTGAAAAGTGTTCATATGTAGTAAAAACCTGAGAAATCCGTCCGTTTTCGTCATTTGTTATCGAATCGACTTAAAGCCAGATCGTCACATTGGCCGCTTTTCTCTCTGAGAAGGTTACATATACTGTCTGCAAAGCTATGTCGCGTGCTGCGGTATGCGGAGATACTAAAAGCGCCATAGTAGAACACAGAAGAAGCTTCTAAGTTGAAGTAATAGCCAGTAAGAAGTAGTACAATTCAAGTTTTAGTTGTCTATTATTCACATTTTAGCCGGCTTTGGTGGCTTGGACATGACCTAGGACCTTAAGAATTTGCATGAAAGGAGTAGTTTCAGCCGCGTTGCACGGGAGAATGTGAAATGTGTTCATATGTAGTAAAAACCTGAGAAATCCGTCCGTTTTCGTCATTTGTTATCGAATCGAGTTAAAGCCAGATCGTCACAGTGGCCGCTCTTCTCTCTGAAACGGTTACATTTATCGTCTACAAAGCTATGTCGCGTGCTGCGGTATGCCGAAACACTAAAAGCACCATAGTATAACACAGAAGAAGCTTCTAAGTTGAAGTAATAGCCAGTAAGAAATAGTAAAATTCAAGTTTTAGTTGTCGATAAATCACTTTTTAGCCGGCTTTGGTGGCTTGGACATGACCTAGGACCTTAAGATTTTGCATGAAAGGAGGACTAGCAGCCGCGTTGCATGGGAGAATGTGAAAAGTGTTCATATGTAGTAAAAACCTGAGAAATCCGTCCGTTTTCGTCATTTGTTATCGAATCGACTTAAAGCCAGATCGTCACATTGGCCGCCTTTCTCTCTGAGAAGGTTACATTTATTGTCTGCAAAGCTATGTCGCGTGCTGCGGTATGCGGAGACACTAAAAGCACCATAGAAGAACACAGAAGATGCTTCTAAGTTGAAGCAATAGCCAGTAAGAAGTAGTACAATTTAAGTTTTAGGTATTGATTATTTACTTTTTAGCCGGCTTTGGTGGCTTGGACATGACCTACGTCCTTAAGATTTTGCATGAAAGGAAGACTAGAAGCCGCGTTGCTTGGGAGAATGTGAAAAGTGTTCATATGTAGTAAAAACCTGAGAAATCCGTCCGGTTTCGTCTTTGTTATTGAATCGACTTAAAGCCAGATCGTCACATTGGTCGCTCTTCTCTCTGAGACGGTTACATTTATCGTCTGCAAAGCTATGTCGCGTGCTGCGGTATCCGGAGACACTAAAAGCACGATAGTAGAACACAGAAGATGCTTCTAAGTTGAAGTAAAAGCCAGTAAGAAGTAGTTCAATTCAAGTTTTAGTTGTCGATTATTCACTCTTTAGCCGGCTATGGTGGCTTGGACATGACCTAGGACCTTAAGATTTTGCATGAAAGGAGGACTAGCAGCCGCGCTGCACGGGAGAATGTGAAAAGTGTTCATATGTAGTAAAAACCTGAGAAATCCGTAGGTTTTCGTCATTTGTTATCGAATCGACATAAAGCCAGATCGTCACATTGGCCGCTCTTCTCTCTGAAACGGTTACATTTATCGTCTACAAAGCTGTGTCGCGTGCTGCGGTATGCCGAAACACTAAAAGCACCATAGTAGAACACAGAAGAAGCTTCTAAGTTGAAGTAATAGCCAGTAAGAAATAGTACAATTCAAGTTTTAGTTGTCGATTATCACATTTTAGCCGGCTTTGGTGGCTTGGACATGACCTAGGACCTTAAGATTTTGCATGAATGGAAGACTAGCAGCCGCGTTGCATGGGAGAATGTGAAAAGTGTTCATATGTAGTAAAAACCTGAGAAATCCGTCCGTTTTCGTCATTTGTTATCGAATCGACTTAAAGCCAGATCGTCACATTGGCCGCTTTTCTCTCTGAGACGGTTACATTTATCGTCTGCAAAGCTATGTCGCGTGCTGCGGTATGCGGAGACACTAAAAGCACCATAGTAGAACACTGAAGAAGCTTCTAAGTTGAAGTAATAGCCAGTAAGAAGTAGTACAATTCAAGTTTTAGTTGTCGATTTTTCACTTTTTAGCCGGCTTTGGTGTCTTGGACATCACCTAGGACGTTAAGATTTAGCATGAAAGGAGAACTAGCAGCCGCGTTGCACGGGAGAATGTGAAAAGTGTTCATATGTAGTAAAAACCTGAGAAATCCGTCCGTTTTCGTCATTTGTTATCGAATCGACTTAAGGCCAGATCGTCACATTGGCCGCTCTTCTCTCTGAAACGGTTACACTTATCGTCTGCAAAGCTATGTCGGGTGCTGCGGTATGCCGAAACACTAAAAGCACCATAGTAGAACACAGAAGAAGCTTCTAAGTTGAAGTAATAGCCAGTAAGAAGTAGTACAATTCAAGTTTTAGTTGTCTATTATTCACATTTTAGCCGGCTTTGGTGGCGTGGACATGACCTAGGACCTTAAGAATTTGCATGAAAGGTGTAGTTTCAGCCGCGTTGCACGGGAGAATGTGAAATGTGTTCATATGTAGTAAAAACGTGAGAAATCCGTCCGTTTTCGTCATTTGTTATCGAATCGAGTTAAAGCCAGATCGTCACAGTGGCCGCTCTTCTCTCTTAAACGGTTACATTTATCGTCTACAAAGCTATGTCGCGTGCTGCGGTATGCGGAAACACTAAAAGCACCATAGTAGAACACAGAAGAAGCATCTATGTTGACGTAACAGCCAGTAAGAAGTAGTACTATTCAAGTTTTAGTTGTCGATTATTCACTTTTTAGCCGGCTTTGGTGGCTTGGACATGAGGTGGAACCTTAAGATGTTGCATCAAATGAGAACTAGCAGCCGCGTTGCACGGGAGAATGTGAAAAGTGTTCATATGTAGTAAAAACCTAAGTAATCTGTCCGTTTTCGTCATTTGTTATCGAATCGACTTAAAGCCAGATCGTCACATTGGCCGCTTTTCTCTCTGAGACGGTCACATTTATCGTCTGCAAAGCTATGTCGCGTGCTGCGGTATGCGGAGACACTAAAAGTACCATATTAGAACACAGAAGAAGCTTCTAAGTTGAAGTAATAGCCACTAAGAAATAGTAAAATTATAGTTTTAGTTGTCGATAAATCACTTTTTAGCCGGCTTTGGTGGCTTGGACATGACCTAGGACCTTAAGATTTTGCATGAAGGGAGGACTAGCAGCCGCGTTGCATGGGAGAATGTGAAAAGTGTTCATATGTAGTAAAAACCTGAGAAATCCGTCCGTTTTCGTCATTTGTTATCGAATCGACTTAAAGCCAGATCGTCACATTGGCCGCCTTTCTCTCTGAGAAGGTTACATTTATTGTCTGCAAAGCTATGTCGCGTGCTGCGGTATGCGGAGACACTAAAAGCACCATAGAAGAACACAGAAGATGCTTCTAAGTTGAAGTAATAGCCAGTAAGAAGTAGTAAAATTCAAGTTTTAGTTGTCGACTATTCACTTTTTAGCCGGCTTTGGTGGCTTGGACATCACATAGGACGTTAAGATTATGCATGAAAGGAGGACTGGCAGCCGCGTTGCACGGGAGGATGTGAATAGTGTTCATATGTGGTAAAAACCTGATAAATGCGTCCGTTTTCGTCATTTGTTATCGAATCGACTTAAAGCCAGATCGTCACATTGGCCGCTTTTCTCTCTGAGACGGTTACATTTATCGTCTTTAACGCTATGTCGCGTGCTGCGGTATGCGGAGACAATAAAAGCACCATAGTAGAACACAGAACATCCTTCTAAGTCGAAGCAATAGCCAGTAAGAAGTAGTACAATTTAAGTTTTAGGTATTGATTATTCACTTTTTAGCCGGCTTTGGTGGCTTGGACATGACCTAGGTCCTTAAGATTTTGCATGAAAGGAAGACTAGAAGCCGCGTTGCTTGGGAGAATGTGAAAAGTGTTCATATGTAGTAAAAACCTGAGAAATCCGTCCGGTTTCGTCTTTGTTATTGAATCGACTTAAAGCCAGATCGTCACATTGGTCGCTCTTCTCTCTGAGACGGTTACATTTATCGTCTGCAAAGCTATGTCGCGTGCTGCGGTATCCGGAGACACTAAAAGCACGATAGTAGAACACAGAAGATGCTTCTAAGTTGAAGTAAAAGCCAGTAAGAAGTAGTTCACTTCAAGTTTTAGTTGTCGATTATTCACTCTTTAGCCGGCTTTGGTGGCTTGGACATGACCTAGGACCTTAAGATTTTGCATGAAAGGAGGACTAGCAGCCGCGCTGCACGGGAGAATGTGAAAAGTGTTCATATGTAGTAAAAACCTGAGAAATCCGTAGGTTTTCGTCATTTGTTATCGAATCGACAAAGCCAGATCGTCACATTGGCCGCTCTTCTCTCTGAAACGGTTACATTTATCGTCTACAAAGCTATGTCGCGTGCTGCGGTATGCCGAAACACTAAAAGCACCATAGTAGAACACAGAAGAAGCTTCTAAGTTGAAGTAATAGCCAGTAAGAAATAGTACAATTCAAGTTTTAGTTGTCGATTATCACGTTTTAGCCGGCTTTGGTGGCTTGGACATGACCTAGGACCTTAAGATTTTGCATGAAAGGAGGACTAGCAGCCGCGTTGCATGGGAGAATGTGAAAAGTGTTCATATGTAGTAAAAAACTGAGAAATCCATCTGTTTTCGTCATTTTTTATCGAATCGACTTAAAGCCAGATCGTCACATTGGCCGATTTTCTCTCTGAGACGGTTACATTTATCGTCTGCAAAGATACGTCGCGTGCTGCGGTGTGCGGAGACACTAAAAGCACCATAGTAGAACACAGAAGAAGCTTCTAAGTTGAAGTAATAGCCAGTAAGAATTAGTATAATTCAAGTTTTAGTTGTCGATTATTCACTTTTTAGCCGGCTTTGGTGGCTTGGACATGACCTAGGACCTTAAGATTTTGCATGAAAGGGGGAATAGCAACCGCGTTGCACGGGAAAATTTGAAATGTGTTCATATGTAGTAAAAACCTGAGAAATCCGTCCGTTTTCGTCATTTGATATCGAATCGACTTAATGCCAGATCGTCACATTGGCCGCTTTTCTCTCTGAGAAGGTTACATATACTGTCTGCAAAGCTATGTCGCGTGCTGCGGTATGCGGAGACACTAAAAGCGCCATAGTAGAACACAGAAGAAGCTTCTAAGTTGAAGTAATAGCCAGTAAGAAGCAGTACAATTCAAGTTTTGGTTGTCTATTATTCACATTTTAGCTGGATTTGGGGGTATGGACATGACCTAGGACATTAAGAATTTGCATGAAAGGAGTAGTTTCAGCCGCGTTGCACGGGAGAATGTGAAATGTGTTCATATGTAGTAAAAACCTGAGAAATCCGTCCGTTTTCGTCATTTGTTATCGAATCGACTTAAAGCCAGATCGTCACATTGGCCGCTCTTCTCTCTGAAACGGTTACATTTATCGTCTACAAAGCTATGTCGCGTGCTGCGGTATGCGGAAACACTAAAAGCACCATAGTAGAACACAGAAGAAGCTTTTATGTTGAAGTAACAGCCAGTAAGAAGTAGTGCAAATGAAGTTTTGGATGTCGATTATTCACTTTGTAGCCGGCTTTGGTGGCTTGGACATGACCTAGGACCTTAAGATTTTGCATGAAAGGAGGACTAGCAACCGCTTTGCACGGCAGAATGTGAAAAGGGATCATATGTAGTAAAAACCTGAGAAATCCGTCCGTTTTCGTCATTTGTTATCGAATCGACTTAAAGTCAGATCGTCACATTGGCCGCTCTTCTCTCTGAAACGGTTACATTTATCGTCTACAAAGCTATGTCGCGTGCTGCGGTATGCGGAAACACTAAAAGCACCATAGTAGAACACAGAAGAAGCTTTGATGTTGAAGTAACAGCCAGTAAGAAGTAGTGCAAATGAAGTTTTGGATGTCGATTATTCACTTTTTAGCCGGCTTTGGTGGCTTGGACATGACCTAGGACCTTAAGATTTTGCATGAAAGGAGGACTAGCAGCCACGTTGCATGTGAGAATGTGAAAAGTGTTCATATGTAGTAAAAACCTGAGAAATCCGTCCGTTTTCGTCATTTGTTATCGAATCGACTTAAAGCCAGATCGTCACATTGGTCGCTTTTCTCTCTGAGACGGGTACATTTATCGCCTGCAAAGCTATGTCGCGTGCTGCGGTATGCGGAGACACTAAAAGCACCATAGTAGAACACAGAAGAAGGTTCTAAGTTGAAGTAATAGCCAGTAAGAAGTAGTACTATTCAAGTTTTAGTTGTCGATTATTCACTTTTTAGCCGGCTTTGGTGGCTTGGACATGAGGTGGAACCTTAAGATTTTGCATCAAAGGAGGACTAGCAGCCGCGTTGCACGGGAGAATGTGAAAAGTGTTCATATGTAGTAAAAACATAAGAAATCTGTCCGTTTTCGTCATTTGTTATCGAATCGACTTAAAGCCAGATCGTCACATTGGCCGCTTTTCTCTCTGAGACGGTCACATTTATCGTCTGCAAATCTATGTCACGTGCTGCGGTATGCGGAGACACTAAAAGCACCATAGACGAACACAGAAGATGCTTCTAAGTTGAAGTAATAGCCAGTAAGAAGTAGTACAATTCAAGTTTTAGTTGTCGATTATTCACTTTTTAGCCGGCTTTGGTGGCTTGGACATCACCTAGGACGTTAAGATTATGCATGAAAGGAGGACTGGCAGCCGCGTTGCACGGGAGAATGTGAAAAGTGTTCATTTGTGGTAAAAACCTGAGAAATGCGTCCATTTTCATCATTTGTTATCGAATCGACTTAAAGAAAGATCGTCACATTGGCCGCTTTTCTCTCTGAGACGGTTACATTTATCGTCTTTAACGCTATGTCGCGTGCTGCGGTATGCGGAGACACTAAAAGCACCATAGTAGAACACAGAAGAAGCTTCGAAGTTGAAGTAATAATCAGTAAGAAGTAGTACAATTCAAGTTTTAGTTATTGTTTATTCACTTTTTAGCCGGCTTTGGTGGCTTGGACATGAGGTGGAACCTTAAGATTTTGCATGAAAGGAGGACTAGCAGCCGCGTTGCACGGGAGAATGTGAAAAGTGTTCATATGTAGTAAAAACCTGAGAAATCCGTAGGTTTTCGTCATTTGTTATCGAATCGACTTAAAGCCAGATCGTCACATTGGCCGCTTTTCTCTCTGAGACGGTCACATTTATCGTCTGCAAAGCTATGTCGCGTGCTGCGGTATGCGGAGACACTAAAAGCACGATAGTAGAACACAGAAGAAGCTTCTAAGTTGAAGTAAAAGCCAGTAAGAAGTAGTACAATTCAAGTTTTAGTTGTCGATTGTTCACTTTTTAGACGGCTTTGGTGGCTATGACATGACCTAGGATCATAAGATTTTGCATGAAAGGAGGACTAGCAGCCGCGTTGCACGGGAGAATGTGAAAAGTGTTCATATGTAGTACAAACCTGAGAAATCCGTCCGTTTTCATCATTTGTTATCGAATCGACTTAAAGCCAGATCGTCACATTGGCCGCTCTTCTCTCTGAAATGGTACATTTATCGTCTACAAAGCTATGTCGCGTGCTGAGGTATGCGGAAACACTAAAAGCACCATAGGAGAACACAGAAGAAGCTTCTAAGTTGAAGTAATAGCCAGTAAGAAGTAGTACAATTGAAGTTTTGAGTTGTCAATTATTCACTTTTTAGCCGCCTTTGTTGGCTTGAACATGCCCTAGGACCTTAAGATTTTGCATGAAAGGAGGACTAGCAGCCGCGTTGCATGGGAGAATGTGAAAAGTGTTCATATGTAGTAAAAACCTGAGAAATCCGTCCGTTTTCGTCATTTGTTATCGAATCGACTTAAAGCCAGATCATCACATTGGCCGCTTTTCTCTCTGAAACGGTTACATTTATCGTCTGCAAATCTATGTCGCGTGCTGCGGTATGCGGAGACACTAAAGGCACCATAGTAGAACACAGATGAAGCTTCTAAGTTGAAGTAATAGCCAGTAAGAAGTAGTACAATTCAAGTTTTAGTTGTCGATTATTCACTCTTTAGCCGGCTTTGGTGGCTTGGACATGACCTAGGACCTTAAGATTTTGCATGAAAGGAGGACTAGCAGCCGCGTTGCATGGGAGAATGTGAAGAGTGTTCATATGTAGTAAAAACCTGAGATATCCGCCCGTTTTCGTCATTTGTAATCGAATCGACTTAAAGTGAGATCCTCACATTGGCCCCCTTTTCTCTCTGAGACGGTTACATTTGTTGTCTGCAAAGCTGTGTCGCGTGCTGCGGTATGCGGAGACACTAAAAGCACCATAGTAGAACACAGAAGAAGCTTCTAAGTTGAAGTAATAGCCAGTAATAAGTAGTACTATTCAAGTTTTAGTTGTCGATTATTCACTCTTTAGCCGGCTTTGGTGGCTTGGACATGACCTAGGACCTTAAGATTTTGCATGAAAGGAGGACTAGAAGCCGCGTTGCACGGGAGAATGTGAAAAGTGTTCATATGTAGTAAAAACCTGAGAAATCCGTCCGTTTTCGTCATTTGTTATCGAATCGACTTAAAGATAGATCGTCACATTGGCCGCTCTTCTCTCTGAAACGGTTACATTTATCCTCTACAAAGCTATTTCGCGTGCTGCGGTATGCCGAAACACTAAAAGCACCATAGTAGAACACAGAAGAAGCTTCTAAGTTGAAGTAATAGCCAGTAAGAAATAGTACAATTCAAGTTTTAGTTGTCGATTATTCACATTTTAGCCGGCTTTGGTGGCTTGGACATGACCTAGGACCTTAAGATTTTGCATGAAAGGAGGACTAGCAGCCGCGTTGCATGGGAGAATGTGAAAAAGGTACATATGAAGTAAAAACCTGAGAAATCCGTCCGTTTTCGTCATTTGTTATCGAATCGACTTAAAGCCAGATCGTCACATTGGCCGCTTTTCTCTCTGAGACGGTTACATTTATCGTCTGCAAAGCTACGTCGCGTGCTGCGGTGTGCGGAGACACTAAAAGCACCATAGTAGAACACAGAAGAAGCTTCTAAGTTGAAGTAATAGCCAGTAAGAATTAGTACAATTCAAGTTTTAGTTGTCGATTATTCACTTTTTAGCCGGCTTTGGTGGCTTGGACATGACCTAGGACCTTAAGATTTTGCATGAAAGGAGGAATAGCAGCCGCGTTGCACGGGAAAATGTGAAAAGTGTTCATATGTAGTAAAAACCTGAGAAATCCGTCCGTTTTCTTCATTTGTTATCGAATCGACTTAAAGCCAGATCGTCACATTGGCCGCTTTTCTCTCTGAGAAGGTTACATATACTGTCTGCAAAGCTATGTCGCGTGCTGCGGTATGCGGAGATACTAAAAGCGCCATAGTAGAACACAGAAGAAGCTTCTAAGTTGAAGTAATAGCCAGTAAGAAGCAGTACAATTCAAGTTTTAGTTGTCTATTATTCACATTTTAGCCGGATTTGGTGGTTTGGACATGACCTAGGACATTAAAAATTTGCATGAAAGGAGTAGTTTCAGCCGCGTTGCACGGGAGAATGTGAAATGTGTTCATATGTAGTAAAAACCTGAGAAATCCGTCCGTTTTCGTCATTAGTTATCGAATCGACTTAAAGCCAGATCGTCACTTTGGCCGCTCTTCTCTCTGAAACGGTTACATTTATCGTCTACAAAGCTATGTCGCGTGCTGCGGTATGCGGAAACACTAAAAGCACCATAGTAGAACACAGAAGAAGCTTCTATGTTGACGTAACAGAAAGTAAGAAGTAGTACAATTGAAGTTTTGGTTGCCGATTATTCACTTTTTAGCCGGCTTTGGTGGCTTGGACATGACCTAGGACATTAAGATTTTGCATGAAAGGAAGACTAGCAGCCGCGTTGCTTGGGAGAATGTGAAAAGTGTTCATATGTAGTAAAAACCTGAGAAATCCGTCCGGTTTCGTCTTTGTTATTGAATCTACTTAAAGCCAGATCGTCACATGGTCGCTCTTCTCTCTGAGACGGTTACATTTATCGTCTGCAAAGCTATGTCGCGTGCTGCGGTATGCGGAGACACTAAAAGCACGATAGTAGAACACAGAAGAAGCTTTTATGTTGAAGTAACAGCCAGTAAGAAGTAGTACAATTGAAGTTTTGGTTGTCGATTATTCACTTTTTAGCCGGCTTTGGTGGCTTGGACATGACCTAGGACCTTAAGATTTTGCATGAATTGAGGACTAGCAGCCACGTTGCATGGGAGAATGTGAAAAGTGTTCATATGTAGTAAAAACCTGAGAAATCCGTCCGTCTTCGTCATTTGTTATCGAATCGACTTAAAGCCAGATCGTCACATTG
This sequence comes from Schistocerca gregaria, assembly GCF_023897955.1. Lineage (NCBI taxonomy): Eukaryota > Metazoa > Arthropoda > Insecta > Orthoptera > Acrididae > Schistocerca > Schistocerca gregaria. The sequence goes on along the minus strand of NW_026061883.1, from coordinate 1,891,637 downwards.
GCCGCTTTTCTCTCTGAGACGGTTACAATTATCGCCTGCAAAGCTATGTCGCGTGCTGCGGTATGCGGAGACACTAAAAGCACCATAGTAGAACAGAGAAGAAGCTTCTAAGTTGAAGTAATAGCCAGTAAGAAGTAGTATTATTCAAGTTTTAGTTGTCGATTATTCACTTTTTAGCCGGCTTTGGTGGCTCGGACATGAGGTGGAACCTTAAGATTTTGCATCAAAGGAGGACTAGCAGCCGCGTTGCACGGGAGAATGAGAAAAGTGTTCATATGTAGTAAAAACATAAGAAATCTATCCGTTTTCGTCATTTGTTATCGAATCGACTTAAAGCCAGATCGTCACATTGGCCGCTTTTCTCTCTGAGACGGTCACATTTATCGTCTGCAAAGCTATGTCGCGTGCTGCGGTATGCGGAGACACTAAAGGCACCATAGTAGAACACAGATGAAGCTTCTAAGTTGAAGTAATAGCCAGTAAGAAGTAGTACAATTCAAGTTTTAGGTGTCGATTATTCACTCTTTAGCCGGCTTTGGTGGCTTGGACATGACCTAGGACCTTAAGATTTTGCATGAAAGGAGGACTAGCAGCCGCGTTGCACGGGAGAATGTGAAGAGTGTTCATATGTAGTAAAAACCTGAGAAATCCGCCCGTTTTCACATTTGTAATCGAATCGACTTAAAGTGAGATCCTCACATTGGCCCCCTTTTCTCTCTGAGACGGTTACATTTGTTGTCTGCAAAGCTATGTCGCGTGCTGCGGTATGCGGAGACACTAAAAGCACCATAGTAGAACACAGAAGAAGCTTCTAAGTTGAAGTAATAGCCAGTAATAAGTAGTACTATTCAAGTTTTAGTTGTCGATTATTCACTCTTTAGCCGGCTTTGGTGGCTTGGACATGACCTAGGACCTTAAGATTTTGCATGAAAGGAGGACTAGCAGCCGCGTTGCACGGGAGAATGTGAAAAGTGTTCATATGTAGTAAAAACCTGAGAAATCCGTCCGTTTTCATCATTTGTTATCGAATCGACTTAAAGCAAGATCGTCACATTGGCCGCTCTTCACTCTGAAACGGTTACATTTATCCTCTACAAAGCTATTTCGCGTGCTGCGGTATGCCGAAACACTAAAAGCACCATAGTAGAACACAGAAGAAGCTTCTAAGTTGAAGTAACAGCCAGTAAGAAATAGTAAAATTCAAGTTTTAGTTGTCGATTATTCACATTTTAGCCGGCTTTGGTGGCTTGGACATGACCTAGGACCTTAAGATTTTGCATGAAAGGAGGACTAGCAGCCGCGTTGCATGGGAGAATGTGAGAAGTGTTCATATGTAGTAAAAACCTGAGAAATGCGTCCGTTTTCTTCATTTGTTATCGAATCGACTTAAAGCCAGATCGTCACATTGGCCGCCTTTCACTCTGAGAAGGTTACATTAATTGTCTGCAAAGTTATGTCGCGTGCTGCGGTCTGCGGAGACACTAAAAGCACCATAGGAGAACACAGAAGAAGCTTTTATGTTGAAGTAACAGCCAGTACGAAGTAGTACAATTGAAGTTTTGGTTGTCGATTATTCACTTTTTAGCCGGCTTTGGTGGGTTGGACATGACCTATTACCTTAAGATTTTGCATGAAAGGAGGACTAGCAGCCACGTTGCATGGGAGAATGTGAAAAGTGTTCATATGTAGTGAAAACCTGAGAAATCCGTCCGTCTTCGTCATTTGTTATCGCATCGACTTAAAGCCAGATCGTCACATTGGCCGCTTTTCTCTCTGAGACGGTTACATTTATCGCCTGCAAAGCTATGTCGCGTGCTGCGGTATGCGGAGACACTAAAAGGACCATAGTAGAACACAGAAGAAGCTTCTAAGTTGAAGTAATAGCCAGTAAGAAGTAGTACTATTCAAGTTTTAGTTGTCGATTATTCACTTTTTAGCCGGCTTTGGTGGCTTGGACATGAGGTGGAAGATTAAGATTTTGCATCAAAGGAGGACTTGCAGCCGCGTTGCAAGGGAGAATGTGAAAAGTGTTCATATGTAGTAAAAACCTGAGAAATCCGTCCGTTTTCGTCATTTGTTATCGAATCGACTTAAAGCCAGATCGTCACATTGGCCGCTCTTCTCTCTGAAATGGTTACATTTATCGTCTGCAAAGCCATGTCGCGTGCTGCGGTATGGGGAAACACTTAAAGCACCATAGTAGAACACAGAAGAAGCTTCTAAGTTGAAGTAATAGCCAGTAAGAAGTAGTACAATTCAAGTTTTAGTTGTCGATTATTCACATTTTAGCCGGCTTTGGTGGCTTGGACATGACCTAGGACCTTAAGATTTTGCATCAAAGGAGGACTAGCAGCCGCGTTGCATGGGAGAATGTGAAAAGTGTTCATATGTAGTAAAAACCTTAGAAATCCGCCCGTTTTCGTCATTTGTTATCGAATCGACTTAAAGCCAGATCCTCACATTGGCCCCCTTTTCTCTCTGAGACGGTTACAATTGTTGTCCGCAAAGCTATGTCGCGTGCTGCGGTATGCGGAGACACTAAAAGCACCATAGTAGAACACAGAAGAAGCTTCTAAGTTGAAGTAATAGGCAGTAATAAGTAGTACTATTCAAGTTTTAGTTGTCGATTATTCCCTTTTTAGCCGGCTTTGGTGGCTTGGACATGACCTAGGACCTTAAGATTTTGCATGAAAGGAGTACTTGCAGCCGCGTTGCACGGGAGAATGTGAAATGTGTTCATATGTAGTAAAAACCTGAGAAATCCGTCCGTTTTCGTCATTTGTTATCGAATCGACTTAAAGCCAGATCGTCACATTGGCCGCTTTTCTCTCTGAGACGGTCACATTTATCGTCTGCAAATCTATGTCGCGTGCTGCGGTATGCGGAGACACTAAAAGCACCATTGAAGAACCCAGAAGATGCTTCTAAGTTGAAGTAATAACCAGTAAGAAGTAGTGCAACTCAAGTTTTAGTTATTGATTATTCACTTTTTAGCCGGCTTTGGTGGCTTGGACATGAGGTGGAACCTTAAGATTTTGCATGAAAGGAGGACTAGCAGCCGCGTTGCACGGGAGAATGTGAAAAGTGTTCATATGTTGTACTAACCTGAGAAATCCGGCCGTTTTCATCATTTGTTATCGAATCGACTTAAAGCCAGATCGTCACATTGGCCGCTCTTCTCTCTGAAATGGTACATTTATCGTCTACAAAGCTATGTCGAGTGCTGCGGTATGCGGAAACACTAAAAGCACCATAGTAGAACACTGAAGGAGCTTCTAAGTTGAAGTAAAAGCCAGTAAGAAGTAGTACAATTCAAGTTTTAGTTGTCGATTGTTCACTTTTTAGCCGGCTTTGGTGGCTATGACATGACCTAGGATCATAAGATTTTGCATGAAAGGAGGACTAGCAGCCGCGTTGCACGGGAGAATGTGAAAAGTGTTCATATGTAGTACAAACCTGAGAAATCCGTCCGTTTTCATCATTTGTTATCGAATCGACTTAAAGCCAGATCGTCACATTGGCCGCTCTTCTCTCTGAAATGGTACATTTATCGTCTACAAAGCTATGTCGAGTGCTGCGGTATGCGGAAACACTAAAAGCACCATAGTAGAACACTGAAGGAGCTTCTAAGTTGAAGTAAAAGCCAGTAAGAAGTAGTACAATTCAAGTTTTAGTTGTCGATTGTTCACTTTTTAGCCGGCTTTTGTGGCTATGACATGACCTAGGATCATAAGATTTTGCATGAAAGGAGGACTAGCAGCCGCGTTGCATGGGAGAATGTGAAAAGTGTTCATATGTAGTAAAAACCTGATAAATCCTTCCGTTTTCGTCATTTGTTATCGAATCGACTTAAAGCCAGATCGTCACATTGGCCGCTTTTCTCTCTGAAACGGTTACATTTATCGTCTGTAAAGCTATGTCGCGTTCTGCGGTATGCGGAGACACTAAAGGCACCATAGTAGAACACAGATGAAGCTTCTAAGTTGAAGTAATAGCCAGTAAGATGTAGTACAATTCAAGTTTTAGCTGTCGATTATTCACTCTTTAGCCGGCTTTGGTGGCTTGGACATGACCTAGGACCTTAAGATTTTGCATGAAAGGAGGACTAGCAGCCGCGTTGCACGGGAGAATGTGAAGAGTGTTCATATGTAGTAAAAACCTGAGAAATCCGCCCGTTTTCGTCATTTAATATCGAATCGACTTAAAGCCAGATCCTCACATTGGCCCCCTTTTCTCTCTGAGACGGTTACATTTGTTGTCTGCAAAGCTATGTCGCGTGCTGCGGTATGCGGAGACACTAAAAGCACCATAGTAGAACACAGGAGAAGCTTCTAAGTTGTAGTAATAGCCAGTAATAAGTAGTACTATTCAAGTTTTAGTTGTCGATTATTCACTTTTTAGCCTTCTTTGGTGGCTTGGACATGACCTAGGACCTTAAGATTTTGCATGAAAGGAGTACTTGCAGCCGCGTTGCACGGGAGAATGTGAAATGTGTTCATATGTAGTAAAAACCTGAGAAATCCGTCCGTTTTCGTCATTTGTTATCGAATCGACTTAAAGCCAGATCGTCACATTGGCGCTTTTCTCTCTGAGACGGTTACATTTGTTGTCTGCAAAGCTATGTCGCGTGCTTCGGTATGCGGAGACACTAAAAGCACGATAGTAGAACACAGAAGAAGCTCCTAAGTTGAAGTAATAGCCAGTATGAAGTAGTACAATTCAAGTTTTAGTTGTCGATTGTTCACTTATTAGCCGGCTTTGGTTGCTATGACATGACCTAGGACCTTAAGATTTTCCATGAGAGGAGGACTAGCAACCGTGTTGCACGGGAGAATGTGAAATGTGTTCATATGTAGTAAAAACCTGAGAAATCCGTCCATTTTCGTCTTTTGTTATCGAATCGCCTTAAAGCCAGATTGTCACATTGGCCGCTCTTCTCTCTGAGACGGTTACATTAATCGTCTGCAAAGCTATGTCGCGAACTGCAGTATGCGGAAACACTAAAAGCACCATAGTAGAACACAGAAGAAGCTTCTAAGTTGAAGTGATAGCCAGTAAGAAGTTGTACAATTCAAGTTTTAGTTATCGATTATTCACTTTTTAGCCGGCTTTGGAGGCTTGGACATGAGGTGGAACGTTAAGATTTTGCATGCAAGGAGGACTAGCAGCCGCGTTGCACGGGAGAATGTGAAGAGTGTTCGTACGTAGTAAAAACCTGAGAAATCCGTCCGTTTTTGTCATTTGTTATCGAATCGACTTAAAGCCAGATCGTCACATTGGCCGCTTTTCTCTCTGAGAAGGTTACATTTATCTTCTGCAAAGCTATGTCGCGTGGTGCGGTATGCGGAAACACTAAAAGCACCATAGTAGAACACAGAAGAATCTTCTAAGTTGAAGTAATAGCCAGTAAGAAGTAGTACAATTCAAGTTTTAGTTGTCGATTATTCACTTTTTAGCCTTCTTTGGTGGCTTGGACATGACCTAGGACCTTAAGATTTTCCATGAAAGGAGGACTTGCAGCCGCGTTGCACGGGAGAATGTGAAAAGTGTTCATATGTAGTAAAAACCTGAGAAATCCGTCCGTTTTCGTCATTTGTTATCGAATCGACTTAAAGCCAGATCGTCACATTGGCCGTTCTTCTCTCTGAAACGGTTACATTTATCGTCTGCAAAGCTATGTCGCGTGCTGCGGTATGCGGAGACACTAAAAGCACCATAGAAGAACACAGAAGAAACTTCTACGTTGAAGTAATAGCCAGTAAGACGTAGTACAATTCAAGTTTTAGTTGTCGATTATTCACTTTTTAGCCGGCTTTGGTGGCTTGGACATGACCTAGGACCTTAAGATTTTGCATGGAAGGAGGACTATCAGCCGCGTTGCACGGGAGAATGTGAAAAGTGTTCATATGTAGTAAAAACCTGAGAAATCCGTCCGTTTTCGTCATTTGATATCGAATCGACTTAAAGCCAGATCGCTCTTCTCTCTGAAACGGTTACACTTATCGGCTGCAAAGCTTTTTTGCGTGCTGCAGTATGCGGAAACACTAAAAGCACCATAGAACAACACAGAAGAAGCTTCTAAGTTGAAGTAATAGCCAGTAAGATGTAGTACAATTCAAGTTTTAGCTGTCGATTATTCACTCTTTAGCCGGCTTTGGTGGCTTGGACATGACCTAGGACCTTAAGATTTTGCATGAAAGGAGGACTAGCAGCCGCGTTGCACGGGAGAATGTGAAGAGTGTTCATATGTAGTAAAAACCTGAGAAATCCGCCCGTTTTCGTCATTTAATATCGAATCGACTTAAAGCCAGATCCTCACATTGGCCCCCTTTTCTCTCTGAGACGGTTACATTTGTTGTCTGCAAAGCTATGTCGCGTGCTGCGGTATGCGGAGACACTAAAAGCACCATAGTAGAACACAGAAGAAGCTTCTAAGTTGTAGTAATAGCCAGTAATAAGTAGTACTATTCAAGTTTTAGTTGTCGATTATTCACTTTTTAGCCTTCTTTGGTGGCTTGGACATGACCTAGGACCTTAAGATTTTGCATGAAAGGAGTACTTGCAGCCGCGTTGCACGGGAGAATGTGAAATGTGTTCATATGTAGTAAAAACCTGAGAAATCCGTCCGTTTTCGTCATTTGTTATCGAATCGACTTAAAGCCAGATCGTCACATTGGCGCTTTTCTCTCTGAGACGGTTACATTTGTTGTCTGCAAAGCTATGTCGCGTGCTTCGGTATGCGGAGACACTAAAAGCACGATAGTAGAACACAGAAGAAGCTCCTAAGTTGAAGTAATAGCCAGTATGAAGTAGTACAATTCAAGTTTTAGTTGTCGATTATTCACTTATTAGCCGGCTTTGGTGGCTATGACATGACCTAGGACCTTAAGATTTTCCATGAGAGGAGGACTAGCAACCGTGTTGCACGGGAGAATGTGAAATGTGTACATATGTAGTAAAAACCTGAGAAATCCGTCCATTTTCGTCATTTGTTATCGAATCGCCTTAAAGCCAGATCGTCACATTGGCCGCTCTTCTCTCTGAGACGGTTACATTAATCGTCTGCAAAGCTATGTCGCGAACTGCAGTATGCGGAGACACTAAAAGCACCATAGTAGAACACAGAAGAAGCTTCTAAGTTGAAGTGATAGCCAGTAAGAAGTTGTACAATTCAAGTTTTAGTTATCGATTATTCACTTTTTAGCCGGCTTTGGAGGCTTGGACATGAGGTGGAACGTTAAGATTTTGCATGAAAGGAGGACTAGCAGCCACGTTGCACGGGAGAATGTGAAAAGTGTTCATATGTAGTAAAAACCTGAGAAATCTGTCCGTTTTCGTCATTTGTTATCGAATCGACTTATAGCCAGATCGTCACATTGGCCGCTTTTCTCTCTGACACGGTCACATTTATCGTCTGCAAAGCTATGTCGCGTGCTGCGGTATGCGGAGACACTAAAAGCACGATAGTAGAACACAGAAGAAGCTTCTAAGTTGAAGTAAAAGCCAGTAAGAAGTAGTACAATTCAAGTTTTAGTTGTCGATTGTTCACTTTTTAGCCGGCTTTGGTGGCTATGACATGACCTAGAATCATAAGATTTTGCATGCAAGGAGGACTAACAGCCGCGTTGCACGGGAGAATGTGAAAAGTGTTCATATGTAGTAAAAACCTGAGAAATCCGTCCGTTTTCGTCATTTGTTATCGAATCGACTTAAAGCCAGATCGTCACATTGGCCGCTTTTCTCTCTGAGGCGGTTACATTTATCGTCTGCAAAGCTATGTCGCGTGCTGCGGTATGCGGAGACACTAAAAGCACCATAGTGGAACACAGAAGAAACTTCTAAGTTGAAGTAATAGCCAGTAAGAAGTAGTACAATTCAAGTTTTAGTTATCGATTATTCACTTTTTAGCCGTCTTTGGTGGCTTGGACATAACCTAGGACCTTAAGATTTTGCATGAAAAGAGGACTAGCAGCAGCGTTGCATGGGAGAATGTGAAAAGTGTTCATATGTAGTAAAAACCTGAGAAACCCGTCCACTTTCGTCATTTGTTATCGAATCGACTTAAAGCCTGATCGTCAAATTGGCCGCTCTTCTCTTTGAAACGGTTACATTTATCGTCTGCAAAGCTATGTCGCGTGCTGCGGTATGCGGAGACACTAAAAGCACGATAGTAGAACACAGAAGAAGCTTCTAATTTGAAGTAATAGCCAGTAAGAAGTAGTACAATTCAAGTTTTAGTTTTCGATTATTCACTTTTTAGCCGGCTTTGACATTAGGTGGAACCTTAAGATTTTGCATGAAAGGAGGACTAGCAGCCGCGTTGCACGCGAGAATGTGAAAAGTGTTCATATGTAGTAAAAACCTGAGAAATCTGTCCGCTTTCGTCATTTGTTATCGAATCGACTTAAAGCCAGATCGTCACATTGGCCGCTCTTCTCTCTGAAACGGTTACATTTATCGTCTGCAAAGCTATGTCGCGTGCTGCGGTATGCGGAAACACTAAAAGCACCATAGTAGAACACAGAAGAAGCTTCTAAGTTAAAGTAATAGCCAGTAAGAAGTAGTACAATTCAAGTTTTAGTTATCGATTATTCACTTTTTAGCCGTCTTTGGTGGCTTGGACATGACCTAGGACCTTAAGATCTTGCATAAAAGGAGGACTAGCAGCAGCGTTGCATGGGAGAATGTGAAAAGTGTTCATATGTAGTAAAAACCTGAGAAATCCGTCCGTTTTCGTCATTTGTTATCGAATCGACTTAAAGCCAGATCGTCACATTAGCCGTTCTTCTCTCTGAAACAGTTACATTTATCGTCTGCAAAGCTATGTCGCGTGCTGCGGTATGCCGAAACACTAAAAGCACCATAGGAGAACACAGAAGAAGCTTCTAAATTGAAGTAATAGCCAGTAAGGAGTAGTACAATTCAAGTTTTAGTTGTCGATTATTCACATTTTAGCCGGCTTTGGTGGCTTTGACATTAGGTGGAACCTTAAGATTTTGCATGAAAGGAGGACTAGCAGCCGCGTTGCACGCGAGAATGTGAAAAGTGTTCATATGTAGTAAAAACCTGAGAAATCCGTCCGTTTTCGTCATTTGTTACCGAATCGACTTAAAGCCAGATCGTCACATTGGCCGCTTTTCTCTCTGAAACGGTTACATTTATCGTCTGCAAAGCTATGTCGCGTGCTGCGGTATGCGGAAACACTAAAAGCACCATAGTAGAACACAGAAGAAGCTTCTAAGTTGAAGTAATAGCCAGTAAGAAGTAGTACAATTCAAGTTTTAGTTGTCGATTATTCACTTTTTAGCCTTCTTTGGTGGCTTGGACATGCCATGGAACCTTAAGATTTTCCATGAAAGGAGGACTTGCAGCCGCGTTGCACGGGAGAATGTGAAAAGTGTTCATATGTAGTAAAAACCTGAGAAATCCGTGGGTTTTCGTCATTTCTTATAGTATCGACTTAAAGCCAGATCGTCACATTGGCCGCTTTTCTCTCTGAGACGGTTACATTTATCGTCTGCAAAGCTATGTCGCGTGCTGCGGTATGACGAAACACTAAAAGCACCATAGTAGAACACAGAAGAAGCTTCTAATTTGAAGTAATAGCCAGTAAGAAGTAGTAGAATTCAAGTTTTAGTTGTCGATTATTCACTATTTAGCCGGCTTTGGTGGCTTTGACATTAGGTGGAACCTTAAGATTTTGCATGAAAGGAGGACTAGCAGCCGCGTTGCACGCGAGAATGTGAAAAGTGTTCATATGTAGTAAAAACCTGAGAAATCCGTCCGCTTTCGTCATTTGTTATCGAATCGACTTAAAGCCAGATCGTCACATTGGCCGCTCTTCTCTCTGAAACGGTTACATTTATCGTCTGCAAAGCTATGTCGCGTGCTGCGGTATGCGGGGACACTAAAAGCACCATAGTAGAACACAGAAGAAGCTTCTAAGTTGAAACAATGGCCAGTAAGAAGTAGTACAATTCAAGTTTTAGTTGTCAATTATTCACATTTTAGCCGGCTTTGGTGGCTTGGACATCACTTAGGACCTTAAGATTTTGCATGAAAGGAGGACTTGCACCCGCGTTGCAAGGGAGAATGTGAAAAGTGTTCATATGTAGTAAAAACCTGAGAAATCCGTCCGTTTTCGTCATTTGTTATCGAATCGACTTAAAGCCAGATCGTCACATTGGCCGCTCTTCTCTCTGAAACGGTTACATTTATCGTCTGCAAAGCTATGTCGCGTACTGCGGTATGCGGAAACACTAAAAGCACCATAGTAGAACACAGAAGAAGCTTCTATGTTGAAGTAATAGCCAGTAAGAAGTAGTACAATTCAAGTTTTAGTTGTCGATTATTCACTTTTTAGCCTGCTTTGGTGGCTTGGACATGACCTAGGACCTTAAGATTTTGCATGAAAGGAGGACTAGCAGGCGCGTTGCATGGGAGAATGTGAAAAGTGTTCATTTGTAGTAAAAACCTGAGAAATCAGTCCGTTTTCGTCATTTGTAATCGAATCGACTTAAAGCCAGATCGTCGCATTGGCCGCTTTTCTCTCTGAGACGGTTACATTTATCGTCTGCAAAGCTATGTCGCGTGCTGCGGTATGCGGAAATACTTAAAGCACCATAGTAGAACACAGAAGAAGCTTCTACGTTGAAGTTATAGCCAGTAAGAAGTAGTACAATTCAAGTTTTAGTTGTCGATTATTCACTTTTTAGCCGGCTTTGGTGGCTTGGACATGACCTAGGACCTTAAGATTTTCCATGAAAGGAGGACTTGCAGCCGCGTTGCACGAGAGAATGTGAAAAGTGTTCATATGTAGTAAAAACCTGAGAAATCCGTCCGTTTTCGTCATCTGTTATCGAATCGACTTAAAGCCAGATCGTCACATTGGCCGTTCTTCTCTCTGAAACGGTTACATTTATCGTCTGCAAAGCTATGTCGCGTGCTGCGGTATGCCGAAACACTAAAAGCACCTTAGTAGAACACAGAAGAAGCTTCTAATTTGAAGTAATAGCCAGTAAGAAGTAGTACAATTCAAGTTTTAGTTGTCGATTATTCACTTTTTAGCCGGCTTTACTGGCTTGGACATTAAGTGGAACCTTAATATTTTGCATGAAAGGAGGAGTAGCAGCCGCGTTGCACGGGAGAATGTGAAAAGTGTTCATATGTAGTAAAAACCTGAGAAATCCGTCCGTTTTCGTCATTTGTTATCGAATCGACTTAAAGCCAGATCGTCGCATTGGCCGCTTTTCTCTCTGAGACGGTTACATTTATCGTCTGCAAAGCTATGTCGCGTGCTGCAGTATGCGTAAACACTAAAAGCACCATAGTAGAACACAGAAGAAGGTTCTAAGTTGAAGTAATATTCAGTAAGAAGTAGTACAATTCAAGTTTTAGTTGTCGATTATTCACTTTTTAGCCGGCTTTGGTGGCTATGACATGAACTAGGACCATAAGATTTTGCATGAAAGGAGGACTAGCAGCCGAGTTGCACTGGAAAATGTGAAAAGTGTTCATATGTAGTAAAAACCTTAGAAATCCGTTCGTTTTCGTCACTTGTTGTCGAATCGACTTAAAGCCACATCGTCACTTTGGCCGCTCTTCTGTCTGAAACGGTTACATTTATCGTCTGCAAAGCTATGTCGCGTGCTGCGGTATGCGAAAACACTACAAGCACCATAGTAGAACACAGAAGAAGCTTCTATGTTGAAGTAATATCCAGTAAGAAGTAGTACAATTCAAGTTTTAGTTGTCGATTATTCACTTTTTAGCCTGCTTTGGTGGCTTGGACATGACCTATGACCTTAAGATTTTGCATGAAAGGAGGACTTGCAGCCGCGTTGCACGCGAGAATGTGAAAAGTGTTCATATGTAGTAAAAACCTGAGAAATCCGTCCGTTTTCGTCATTTGTTATCGAATCGACTTAAAGCCAGATCGTCACATTGGCCGCTTTTCTCTCTGAAACGGTTACATTTATCGTCTGCAAAGCTATGTCGCGTGCTGCGGTATGCGGAAACACTAAAAGCACCATAGTAGAACACAGAAGAAGCTTCTAAGTTGAAGTAATAGCCAGTAAGAAGTAGTACAATTCAAGTTTTAGTTGTCGATTATTCACTTTTTAGCCTTCTTTGGTGGCTTGGACATGCCATGGAACCTTAAGATTTTCCATGAAAGGAGGACTTGCAGCCGCGTTGCACGGGAGAATGTGAAAAGTGTTCATATGTAGTAAAAACCTGAGAAATCCGTGGGTTTTCGTCATTTCTTATAGTATCGACTTAAAGCCAGATCGTCACATTGGCCGCTTTTCTCTCTGAGACGGTTACATTTATCGTCTGCAAAGCTATGTCGCGTGCTGCGGTATGACGAAACACTAAAAGCACCATAGTAGAACACAGAAGAAGCTTCTAATTTGAAGTAATAGCCAGTAAGAAGTAGTAGAATTCAAGTTTTAGTTGTCGATTATTCACTATTTAGCCGGCTTTGGTGGCTTTGACATTAGGTGGAACCTTAAGATTTTGCATGAAAGGAGGACTAGCAGCCGCGTTGCACGCGAGAATGTGAAAAGTGTTCATATGTAGTAAAAACCTGAGAAATCCGTCCGCTTTCGTCATTTGTTATCGAATTGACTTAAAGCCAGATCGTCACATTGGCCGCTCTTCTCTCTGAAACGGTTACATTTATCGTCTGCAAAGCTATGTCGCGTGCTGCGGTATGCGGAGACACTAAAAGCACCATAGTAGAACACAGAAGAAGCTTCTAAGTTGAAACAATGGCCAGTAAGAAGTAGTACAATTCAAGTTTTAGTTGTCAATTATTCACATTTTAGCCGGCTTTGGTGGCTTGGACATCACTTAGGACCTTAAGATTTTGCATGAAAGGAGGACTTGCACCCGCGTTGCAAGGGAGAATGTGAAAAGTGTTCATATGTAGTAAAAACCTGAGAAATCCGTCCGTTTTCGTCATTTGTTATCGAATCGACTTAAAGCCAGATCGTCACATTGGCCGCTCTTCTCTCTGAAACGGTTACATTTATCGTCTGCAAAGCTATGTCGCGTACTGCGGTATGCGGAAACACTAAAAGCACCATAGTAGAACACAGAAGAAGCTTCTATGTTGAAGTAATAGCCAGTAAGAAGTAGTACAATTCAAGTTTTAGTTGTCGATTATTCACTTTTTAGCCTGCTTTGGTGGCTTGGACATGACCTAGGACCTTAAGATTTTGCATGAAAGGAGGACTAGCAGGCGCGTTGCATGGGAGAATGTGAAAAGTGTTCATTTGTAGTAAAAACCTGAGAAATCAGTCCGTTTTCGTCATTTGTAATCGAATCGACTTAAAGCCAGATCGTCGCATTGGCCGCTTTTCTCTCTGAGACGGTTACATTTATCGTCTGCAAAGCTATGTCGCGTGCTGCGGTATGCGGAAATACTTAAAGCACCATAGTAGAACACAGAAGAAGCTTCTACGTTGAAGTTATAGCCAGTAAGAAGTA